>NC_084796.1:87094887-87410302 GCF_963169125.1 Humulus lupulus | reverse complement strand
CTCGAATCTGTGCTTCTTTCTTCTTCCTCCTTCTCAGATCTAGGCTTTAAACTGAGGTGGGGATGTGACCAATATATGTGTGAGTCTAGGTTTCCTTTGGAGGTTGTGACTCCGGCAACGAAATCTAGGTTCATTTAAGGGGAATATTCAGCGAGGTTATGACTTGGGCAAGTTCGTTTGAGGGGTTCTAGGTTCGTGGGGGGAAGCTCCGGTGAGGATGTGACCTGGACAAGTTGGTGTGGGGATTTTTGGGTTCGTGCAGGGGCAGCTCCGCGCGAGGATATGAGTTGGGCAGGTTCGTGTGGGCGATGGGCATCATGTGGGGGGCAACTTTGATCTAATTTTTTTTCCTCATGTTCTTGCTAGTTTTGAGTTTTTGTTGTAATGGTATAAGGTGTAATTTTTTGTTTTAATTGTGGGTTTGTTGGATTAATAATTGTAGGTTGTTGGGATTGTTTATAGGCATATTGGTTGATTTTCATTTGAGTATTTGGGTGTTGTATAAAAAATTTGGAATAGATTTTTGTTCTAAAATTGGGTTTCCGATAGAGATTTATGAGTTAGAGTTTTTTTAATTTCTGGGCTAGTGTTTTAATTTGTATGTTGCTCATATGAGATTTGAGCAGTATGAATGATTTTGGTTTTAATGATAATGTTAATTTTAATTTTTTGTTTGTTAAAATTTAGGATTTTTTATTTCATCCTTAATTTTTAAATTTTAGAGTTTTAATTAATTAAAATATAGCTTTTTTAATTATTTTGTATATTTATATTAATTCTTAATTGAATAACGTTTTATTTTATATAATTTATTTTATCAAATAAAAAATGTGAGGGTATTTTGGTCATATTAAAAAATAGTTTAACCAAAATTCGGCTCAGAGTATTAATTTGTTTCATTTTGCAAAACATAGAATCCAAATTGTTATTTAACAAAACACAGGGTCCGATCGGTAATTTTTGCACAACACGGGGTCCAAAATAATATTTACCTAATATTTAATTATTTTATAAATTAAATTAGTTTTTCATTAAAAAAAATTCTTACATATAAAATTTTAATATTAATAACTAAATTATCATGAGATTATCATTATTTATAATGTACATATTTATTTTTAAATTTGTAAAATTTTTCTATAATGCAAATTATAACTAATCATATATATATACTAGGTAAAAGCAACGTGCAATGCATGTTTGCTTAGTTTTAAAGTTGTAAACATTGTCTATAATTTTAATAAAAAATGACTCACTATTTTAAAAAATATGTAAATATATATAATAGAATGAATTATAGTTCTATAGTATATATAAATAAGGGATATTTACGGCATAAGTACCCAATGTTTAGGGTTTATAACCGGCATGGGCCCAATCTTTTTTTTTATAGCGGGAAAAGTACCCAAAGTCACTAAAAGTGTAATTCCGTCTCTTGAGCATGTCAGGCCGACCACCCCTAGGAATTGGGGTCAGGCTGACCACCCCTATGGGCTAGGGCCAGGCTGACCACCCCTAGGGGGTCTAGGCCTGGTCGACTTCCTTATAGGTCCTAGACCTGTACTTTTTTGCTCATCAATCTTTTTTCAATACTTTGTCGTTTTTTCCTGACTTGTGATGTCACGTGTCGCTTTCTCATTCGCCACGTCATCTCTTGATTTTTGAGGGATAACAGTTATTAATATTAATTATAAAACAACGATGTAGGTAAGAATATTTTTTTAATAAAATATTAATTTAATTTATAAAAATATTTAATATTTAAAAAAAAGGCCATGGAAATATTTGTTTCTCATGTTATGTTTGTTATTGTCATAAATTAAATGTTCGAACATTTTAAGAATGATTCATCATGTATTTTATATATTTTTTTATGTATTTTCAAAGAAAAAATAAACAAAAATAGCATTTAGGGACCTAAATGATACGATTTGAAAAGAATAGGGGACCTAATTAATACAAAATCAATTTTTTGGACCTAAGTGTTACAAAGTATAATAAATGGAGACCGTAGGTGAAAATAACCCGTTTGTGATACTAAGAAAATGTATTTTTGCTAGAAAATATAACATGCTAATAGAATTTGTGATGTGAGAAAACAAATTTATAATGTAATGCAATGGAGATAATATCAATGTAAGATAATTTGAATTTGTATTTTAATTATTTATTTATTTTATATTTAAAATATGTTTATAACATGATTTGATTGGCTTTTTATAAGTTTTAAATAATATTTTTACTTAAATTTTGTTATGTATATTTTTTAACATTAATTGATGTTAATGGAATAAACATTGCATTTAGATTCTATTATGCGTTTACTGTTTGTACATATTTTGGTACTCGAAGTTCTAATTTATATTTGCCTTGTTTTTTTCTTTCATAATTATAAGTAATTTTGGTATTCTATGCTAATAGCTACACAAAGAATACAATTTCTTTGAAGTAATATCACAGAAAACCTATACATGAATTGGTGTGATCACTAAAGTATTTTCCCTGCTTAAAGACTTTCAACAAGTACTGCATGCTTAAAACTTAAATGCCCAATAAAGCACAAAACAAAGTTGGCATAAGCTATAGTGAAAGTACAAAAACTATATCTAAGGTTATATCATATTTTGTTATTATTAATTTGGCATAGAGAGGTTTGAAGGGAAATAAAATATTAATATGATGCTAGTTTAGGTGTTGTTTGGTAACATTTAAAAAAATAGTTTTTTATTTAATTAATTAAAATTTTGAAAATTAAATATAAAATGTGTTTGGTAACTTTATTTTTATTTATTATTTTTTTAAATTTATTAAAATTTGAAAATAGAATTTTTTCACTTTCAAAATTTTTTAAAACAGTTTTCAATTTTTCATTTCTTCTCTTCTTCAAACCAACACCTTATATTGTTAAACAAAAAATAAAAATAAAAGTTATCAAACGCGTTTATTATTTTTTGTTTTTTTAAAAAAAAAAATAGTTACCAAACATATTTTTATTTTTTAAAAATAAAGAAATAAAAATAAAATTATATTTATATTTTTGTGTTTAAAAAATTCAAAAGCAAAAATTTTACCAAACGGGTCCTTAATTTTTTAATTTGATCATATACATAGACGGATCTACGCGCCACTTGAATATTTTTTTAAAAAAAAATTAATATATTTGTTTTACAATTTAGTTCATTTTATTTAAAGTTTTGCATTTATGTCCCCACTTCAATATAAAATTTTGCGTTTATATCCTTTTTCGTGTGTAAATTTTTACATTTATATCTCTCTAAATATTTTTACATAGATGTGGTTCAGTTCAACTTCATATATTTGAGAAGAAAGAAAAAACCAAATAAAACAAAACAAACAAAATGTATGAAATGACTAAATTAACATTATCAAATTTGAATATTACATCATTATATTAAATTGTAAAAAGAGAAAAAGTAAAAAGAGTAAGGATGTATTTGGAATGTTGATAATTTACCATTTTTTAAAGTTAGCCAACAATTGATATGTTTATTATATTATTTAAATATGTACCAACTAAAATAAATAAAACAACTGTATACATATTTGTCAATATATTCGAAATAATTAAATTTTCTTTTAGAGTTGTTAAAATTAAAAATTATTTGATTTTATTAATACGTCTTATATTCAATTTTCTATTTTTTTAATAATATAAATTAGTTACAAATATTATGTAAAAAAATATGTATTAGTTACAGATATATATATTTAAACAAATTTAATTCTAGGTAAATTCAAATTACTAAATTAATCTATTGCATCAATCTTACTTAAATTTAGAATTTTTTTTATTAAAATATACGATAATATTGGGATAAAAGTGAAAATTAAAAAAGATGAAAAAGCAAATTTTTTTATTCATATTTGATTTATTTGTTTTGACCAATGTCCGTGTTTTCACTAGAGGACACGTGGCATTTGTTAGAGAGGTAATTAAGCTCCTCGAGCGCTAGGGAGTGTTCGTACTTTGGTCTGGCCGGATGCGGGTGTCTCGAAGTGAGGCCACGACCCGAGGTTTTTCCTCGAGGCGCAGATGTCTCAAGGCAAGGCCACGTCCAGTGACCCATCTCCACAGTATGGATGTCTCCAAGTGAGGCCATGCCCCGAGGACCATTTGGATGGTCATCGCTCTCTTCATTCGCCAATCTCCCAGGGCTTAGGACTCTTGTCCTCAAACCTAGAGTCGGTGCTAGGTTTCATTCGCCACAGCTACGACCCACCAGATCACCTGTCACAACTTTTGATGAGCATCGATTAGTGGTGTCGAGTTCGTACCCTCAACAATCGACATTTCCCACAACGCTGCTTGACATGGGCGAACGTGTGTCGTATCCTGACATGGTCAGATATTTGTTCTCCATGAAGTTAGTGGGCAGCTTTCTACAAATGGGTCATGTGCAATTCGCCGGACCCATGGTCTTTGTTAGTGCATCCATATGTAATTAATCAGCAGTTTACTCCTTAAGTAATGGGGGAATGTATATTAAATGTTGATTAAGGACATTAATGACCCAAGTCTCTATAAATAGGGCTGAGGTATCTCCTTGTAAAGGGTTCAAAACTTTGGCTAGTTAAGCAATTGTAAACTTAGAACAATATATACGCTGCCTGAGACTCCATTGAAGCTGGCTTAAACAAGTTTCAAACTCACAAATACCAAAGACTCGTAGACTAGGGCTCTTTTATGGCATGAACCACGTAAAATATCTGCTATTTTCTTCTAATTTATGTCGAGTTCTTAGATTAGGTTGATAGCGAAAAAGGTAGTAAATATTTTGGTGTTTTCATTGAGAGCTTGAAGAAAGCTTGAAGAAAAACGACCATGGTGACCACTAGACGGAACGCACCAGACGACGCAGCCCCTCCCACTGGAGCTAAGGGTGGAGAAACCAACGTCCACCTCCACAAGACCTCCCGGAGATGGTCCATGAGGATTATGGCAAAAACATCGATTACGACGACATAGGTGACAGAGGCGATGACGAATACTACAAGGAGGATTATCCTCAGTCGATGGACACGGAGGATCCACCAGAGGTGGCGGTGCTCCACGACCAGCAGCAAAAAATCGATGCCCAGGAGGGGAATATTGATGCCCTACAGGAGATGGTTAAAGCCATGAAGGCCACTCTGGCGGCTCAAGGGCTTGCGAGTGTACCCTCATGGTGAAGTACCATCTAGGCAACCAGCTGGTGTGCCACCCGTGCACCCAACTGGAGTGCCACCTGTTAATGCAGCAGGCATGCCCCTCCTAGCACCCTCTTATCGTGGAGCAAGATTCGCCAGCTGGTGTGCCACCTACGTACCCAGCTGGAGCTGGAGCCCCACCTACGCCACAAAGGCGCGGCAAGGGAAGAGTCCGTACTTCAGGGCAAAATAAGGTTTGTCAAGCCTTGGAGCACAACAAGGCCCCGAGGCCGACAAGCAAGAAAAAGGGGGAGGGTGCTCATGGACATCACCAAGTTGCCAGCGCTTGGGGTGCCACAGGCGTTCCACCTAGACGCGCCGAGACAGGCCACACAAGGCCTAGAGGAGGTGTCCCCTCAGCACTTCGCCAGCCTTGCAAGACCCGAGGCCCGCCAGCCAGAGGAACATTTTCATTCACCTAGAGAAAGGCTCAACATCTCGATTAACAACGAAAACATCAAGTCCGATGGGGAGACTGAATTAGGGTATCCCAAGGATAGTGGTTACCACCAAGGTCAACCAGACCTACGAGATGGCTTAAATGCTCGTAGGGGTATAGCAGCCTCTAGGAACAACCCCGGAAAGAAAGGTCAGCCAGATCTTCGAGACGATCTCAATGCTCGTAAGAGAGAACACCTGACACAGAGTGCCAATCAAGACCACAATCCTCTCGGCGCAGAATTGAAGAGCTTGAAAAAGATTATGCTTAGAATGGCCTGAAGACAAGGCCAAGACTACAACTCAGATGACAAGGATGGGGAGTCGTGTGCTCCCCATACAGTGGAATCCTCGTTACAACGAGGCTTCAAGATTCCTGTCATCACATCTTATGATGGCAACACATATCCTACCGACCATCTATCAAAGTTCAACTGATTGATGTTGGTGGATAGAGTCTCCGAGGACGCAAAGTGGCACGTGTTCCCGCTGACCTTGATGGGCCCGACGGACGAATGGTTCAAAAAACATAAACCAGGGTCCATTCACTCGTGGCACCAGCTCTCCTCTTCATTTCAAAGACAGTTCATAGCATCTAGAAAGGTGAGTTTTGAGGTCAACACCTAGGCCAACATAAAGCAAGGACCCATCGAGACCCTTAAGGCCTACATCAAGCGCTTCAAGGAGGAAGTCGCTAAGACCAACAGGGCCGACGACGTCCAACAATTGATGGCCCTACAGGTGGGCATCCAGGCAGGGTCTCCTTTGTGGGATGACCTACAGCGGAGAGTGTGTCGTAGGATCGACGACTTCATTCGTCGAGCACAAGAGCACATAAACTGGGGGGACGTCCAAATTGGGGCATTTGGTGGACCATTCACTTTCCCTGCTCCATTAGCTCTGATCCTAGTGGCTCTGGGGACCTAGTACCCCCCTTACACTCCCATCCAACAGAGTGTGGTGGGTACCCCGCAGTTCAGCCTGGTTGTCTAGTCAGTCGGCTTTAGTGCCATGCCTCCTGCTGGCTTCAGTGTCGCTCCGACGGGATATGGAGTCGCGCCCACTGGATACAATGCTTTTCAGCCTGCGTTTAGTGTTTGAACTGCGGCTCCAGCACAGTCGGTTGTACCAAGCAGGACCCATAGTGGAAGTAAGTGTGGGGGCAAATGCAAGGGAAAAAACCAAGCAGGACCCCAGGACCCGAAAGGAACTGGGGCAGCGTCGGCAAGACAAGGAGCGGCCCCCGAAGACAAGTATGTCTCGTAGTACTCCAAGTATACGGACTTGGTGGAGTCTCGGGAGAATATCTTCTTGGGCATGGAGCAGCATGTTTCCTATCGGAAGCCATAACCCATCCAGAAGGACAGGGAGAGGAGAGATCCCAACAAATTTTTTTGATTCCATAATGACGTGGGGCACCACACCAATGAGTGCCGATAACTCAAGGATGAGATTGAGAACCTCATCAAGTTAGGGCATCTACATCAGTATGCTTAGGGCAGAATACGACCATTTCAGGCCTCGGCTGCGGGAGCACCTCCTCAGCAGGCAACTCCCCAGGCTCTGGGAACAGTACCCGCAACCCCACAACAACAAATAGTCCATGAGCCTCCCCCAGTGACTGGAAGAATGAGAACTATCTTTAGAGGACCTCACTTGGGGGGCACCTCCCGAGGTTCACAGAATAGATATGTGCGAGCCTTGAATCATGATGATGAAGTGCTGGCATTAGCTCAGTTGCTGACACAGATGCCTAGGATGGCTGACCAAGTCATCAAATTCTCCGAAGATGATGCTCGGAGGGTCCATTTTCCCCACCACAATCCTTTGGTGGTCAAGGGCCTGATTTTCAATATGATGGTGGCTCAAATCCTGGTGGACAACGGGAGTTCGGCGAACATTTTGTTTAAGTCAGCCTATGAGAAGATTGGGCTAACCATGAGCGATCTGTTCCCATGCACATCGAATCAATACAGGTTCTTGGGGGAGGGGCTCATCCCGATGGGGAAAATCAAGCTGCCTGTTACACTCGGGGAAGTGCCTCGCCGGGCCTTCGAGTAGTGCACCTTTGTCATTTAGACTGTTCCTCGGCGTATAACGCCATCTTGGGGCATCCAACCTTGGTAGAATTTGGAGCAAGCACTTCAATTCACCACCTGTGCATGAAGTTCCCCATGGAGGCGGGGTTCAAAATGGGCCATGGAGACCAGAAGAAGGCAAGGCAATGCTACAACGTATCCCTCAAGCAACCAGTATTGGTGATCGAGGCAACAACCCCGAAGCAGCATCCTCCCGAGGAGAAGGAGGTACATGCTGTTGGGAATTGTGCCCTGAAAGCATATGTAGTAGACATTGTTTTATGAAATAAATAAATAAATTGAATTTGTTATGCATATATTTTATGGACTATATTATTCTGTGATAATATTATGTAAATATCAGAAAAATTCCTAAGTTCATATATGTGATCTCAAACACGTATTGGTACCGGAGGATTCTATTTGAGATAAATGAACTTGAATAGTTCGCAGTAAAATAAAGTTATAGAATCTTTAGATTAATTACTGCAAGTATGGTCCACTAGTATTATGAATACATGTGATATAGATTTGGATCACTAGTGTGGTAGGACACTTTAGTGGAGGTGCTTTATATATTAGAGAATATATAGAACTGGATCAGATATATTTATTAATACTTAGTTAAATATCGTTTCAAAGTATTAATTAAATATATCAACTGATGATCATATACAAATAGATCTTAATCCTGAAGTTACTATGAACTCCTGTTTATATTATATGAGTTCTTTGATTCACTCATTAGGGTCTGTCAGAATGATTATGCTAGAAACTTTTGTTTTAGGAACTCATTAATGTAGATGGTTGGGGACATAGTATACATATATGGAATCTACGCCTTCTTGCAAGAGATTGAATAATGGTTCTCTTAAGGGTTGACTTTTGGGACTGAAAGGTTATTGAGCTGAAATTCATAATTTAGTTATGAATTAACCTTCACTAGTAAAGTCAATGGTACTTAAGGAAACAAGAGATAATTAAAAGGGTAAAATGATAATTTTATTCCCGGTTAATTATGAACCATTATTATAGGGTCAATTTGTATGCAATGATTATATCAATGGATGCTTTTATAATTATAAAGTACTTAGTAAATGAAATGTCTATAATTACAAGAGTGCAGTCTCATATTTATAGTGCAATAATCATAAGATTAATAAATTAAGATTATTTAATTAAAGAGTTTAATTAATAATCTCAAATTTATTGGAGCTTGGAATTATAGGTCCATAGGTTCCCATAGCAGCTCTATCAACACTATTCAAGGTAAGAGTTGATATGAATGGAAAAATAGTTTAAAGACATATTTAAGAAGAAATTTGTTCTTCGGGCCAAATATGCAATTATATGATAATAATGATTAATTAATTAGTTACAAATTAGTTGTAGTTAACAAAATTAATTACTATTTAATTATTGTATAATTTTTGAAATTATAATAAATTAAATATTTATTTTCGAAAATATTGGTAGAATTAATTAAATATCTTTATTTGAGTGGGAGATAATATTCTGATAAGTTCAAATTATATTTAAATTTAAAAGATTAATATTTATTCAAATAATTAATTATATTTGATAATTAGTTAAAAAGATATTTAATTTAAATTTGAATTAGTTATCAAGTTGTTAGATCTTATCTGACAAAGTAATTTGAATAAATAATTAAATAAAAATAGAAAAATCAAATATCTCTAAAAATAGGGGTGGTACACGTGCACATACAGTCTGGCGTGTACTACTATTTTTTCAGGGATAAGATTTTCATTTTTATTTAATTAATTAATTAATGGATAATTCAAAAAAATTAGTTTTTGGATATTTTCATTAATAAAATAATTAATTGATTAAAAAAAAGTAAATTGTAAATTGGTTACATATTTATTTTTTAAATTTGAATATGTTGACATTTGATTTGGCCAACGACACGGAATCAAAATAACGACAGGAAATGAGATGAAAACAAAAAGAAAATCAAATGGAAAGTAAATAACACAATCAATTTATAGTGGTTCGGCCCCAATAAGATGGTAATGACCTACGTCTACTTAGTGTTCTTATTGATATTGAATCCCAAGAATGTGATCAAAGAACTAGGGTTCTTCAGTTTCACAAGCCTTAGGAAGATTACAATTTCGGTGGATAATCACCCTATGCTTTTCTCTCTAAATACAAAGATTAAAAGTTCAAAAGTCCAGAAGTCCCTTCCTTGAGCCCTCCTCTTCTTATTTATAGGCCCAAGAGGGTTACATGGGCTGATGGGCCTTAATTACAATTAAGATCAGCATATCAAGGTAATAAAAGGAAACATTATAAATGTAATTATTACAAGATTGCATATCCCAAAGGAAGTAAATGAGAGTATACGACTAAACTGGTCGCACTTCATCAAGAGACTTGAAGAATCAATAATTATCTGGTCGATGGTCAAACAGGATCTCTTCACTCGAAACCGCCACATGCCAGCCACATGTAAGAAAATCTTGCCACATCATCGGGAGCCATTTTTGGGTAAACATTTGCCCCCCAAGTTTATTTTACTGCTACCAGCATAAAGTAAACTTAGGTGACCGACCTTTCGCATACCCCATCAAATCTGTCAGAGCTGTCCATGCCTTCTCGAAAAAGGCAACCAATCATGTCTTTTCGGTTTCCCAAAAGTGGTATGACGGCTATTGCACTTACCCATGCCTAGGAAAATTACCCTTTATGATTTCCTAGGTAGCTGACCCTTGCTCAATATAAGTACCCCCTCAAAATTACTTTTTACCTTTTACTTTTTCCTCAAGAACTCTAAAGAACAAGACACGACAGTTCAGGAAGTCGGACAATCCTTCACGATCTGCGGAGTTTTTAGCCAGAGACTTGCCTTAACGTTTTAGACATTTACTTCGACATTCATCCAAGTAAGTTCCCCAAACTTTTCATTCTTCGAGATGTCGTGCAATATCTGTCTTCCCTTCATTTTAGATTCTGAGTTCTTGAAAAACTTGTTTCGGGGTAAATGGGTATGCTGATCTGCATTTAATATGGTAGGAAAATAACATTTTTTTGGGGTTAGGAATCCATTTGGTAGTTAGGATAACTAATTTAGGGTGTAAAATCGAAGTAAAAATTCAATTTTTAAGCCTGTAGGAAAAATGGGTTTTTCCCGCCCCTTCAGAGTCGAAAAAGTTTCTCCTGAAAAAACATTTTACTTCTGCTTTTTGATCCATTTTCCAAATTGTTCGCATAGGATTTAGTGTTTTTGTTAGAATGCTGCTGGTCGTATAAAAGCTTAACTTTCATACTTCTTGGTCTTTTGGCAGTAAATTCTCATCTCTCCTTCTCTATTCGTAGATTTTCATGCAAGATCCGTGGGGAGGTGAGAGGCCAATCGTCGACGACCTACTGGTGCAACTTCTTGAAGATGAAGAACAACCATCGTTGCTAATCCGAGAAATTCCTTTCTCTCGCAACCCTTCAGATAATCCCTCGACCAGACCGCAAAACATGGGCCGAGTAAAATCGATTGCCTAGAAAAAGAAATCAACCAACCCTTCACTGAAATTCCTTCAACAAGCAGTCGAGCCGAAAACACTCATCCCGAAATCCAAACATAAGCCCAACCCTGGGACGTCCTTCGACCAGACGTCGAATGGTACGGTTCTCCTCCTAGCCAAATAACTGCTAGGATGCTAACCAATTACCTCGGGAAGTACGGACTTCCTAGGGTAAATTTATTCAAACCCACCAACGACCAGCGGGCAAACCTGCCTGGCGGCGCCTTCAGTGCCTGGTCGAGATACCATATTGAGGCAGGAGCAATCTTGCCTCTTCATCCTTTTTTCCAGGGAGTGGCCAATTATTTCAGGGTCGCTCCTTTCCAAATAACTCCGAATGGGTATATAATGCTTTCTACTCTCCATATCCTATATAGCCATAAAAAGTGGCATGTCCCTACGCCACATGAGATCAACTACCTGTTCGATCTTAAATCCAACCCCAACAAAGAAAACACGAGGTTTTTTCATTTTTGTCACCAGAAATCGACTCCCATCTTTCTGAGTGAGACTACCTACAAGTCCAATGTAGGAAAATAATTCCAGGAGTACTTTTTAACTACTGATCTAGTTGCCAACAACCTAGCCTTCACCCAAGGAGGTAATTTCTTTATTCTCTGGTCGTTTATTTCTTTTTATTTTATCTGCATCATCCTTAGAAAATTAGTACTCTTTAGGTCCATGGAAACGACCAGCTCCTACTCCAGAAATGGAGATTTGAGTAACATCCCTGGCCAGCATGACTGACATAGAGAAAAGCGTCAAAGAGCTGGTCACTGAAGCCAACCTAAGGCTAGTCGGTCTTCTGGCACCTCACCAGGATGTGAGGGAATCAACGGCGGGGAGTGCCACTGGTGGAGAAGTTCCCGAGCTGCACCAAGACATGTCACAACCTCCAAGGAGGAGGAAAACTGGGGTGACAATTAGGGAACCCTCCAGCACCCCGCGAGCAGACGCTCCCTCTGCCCCTTCGGGAAAGGGAAAAAAGAAAGTTTCCGAAGACCTTGCACCCATCGAATAGTTTTCAGATGAGAACAGTACTGTTTTATCACTCTTAGACAGTTTGCCCATTTCATGTCATTTATTTGATGGGGATGAAAACTTTAAGTACACACCCAATTTAAATTCAGATTTCTTCCAGGCAGTGAGTGAGTGTAGCAGTAGATCAGTAAGTAATGTAGCGACCAATAGTTATAGCTCGAGTATTTTACTTATAATTTCCTTGTTCTCATTTTCAACTCCATCTATACATATCGTCTAACTACTCGCAATGTTTCCTTACTTGCAGATATGTCATCTGGAGATATGTTTGACCACTACAACGCACCTGTTGCTCCTTCGAGCAAGAAGAAGGAGAGCAAGCGACACCATGGAGAGAGCAGCAAGGCTCCTTCAACCAAAAAGGCCAGGAGTGGGGATCCTCCAGCAGCTGCTCCCTCAAGAGAAATGACGCCCCTCCGTCTCCACTCGACCAGATGTGTCTCCCTGCACCAGCCGACCAGAATCCTACCCCTCCAGCACCTTCCGATCAGACACCTCACGATCAACATGGAGATGTCCTAACAAGCACCGTGGTTAGCTCGGCCAAAGAGAGAATATACAAACTCTCAAAGCACAAATGCAACTGAGAGGCCATCATCGGCACAGACTCCATGGACGCTGATCAGATAATAAACTGAGCACTGAACGAAACAGCCAGTGTAAGTTGCTTTCTATTGCTGAGCTTTATTTATTTTACTTTGTCATTTTCTGCCATCTTCTCATCTCTTTATCTGATCGTAGGGAATACTGACTATGACTGCCGGCTGGCGTCACACGGGGGCTTTGGTCACTCAGACCAAAGTCGTCAAGCATACCGAGGAGGTCAAGGTGCTCGAGGGGAAAAACACTGAACTGCTCGGGAAAAACACTGAACTGCTCGAGCAAAACTCCAAGCTGGTCGCAGAGCTTCAATAGTTTCAGACTGCCCTGACCAAAGCCAATGAAGACAAAGAGCAGTTTAGGGAGTGTGCTAAACTTAACTTTCAAGAGGCCAAACAACTTGAGGCTGAGCTGATCGCAAGCAGAAGGGATACTGAGGAGCTGGAGGGGCGTGTCAAGGAGCTCGAGGAGACTAATGCCAACAACTTGGAGAGGTATAGGGGAGCCACCTTCCATTGCTTTTATGAGTTCTGGAAGCACAATCGTGGGGCCAACTTCAATTCTTTTTCTGAGCGCCTAAGGTGAACTGAAATAGCCTGGTGCATTGCTCGCCTGGAGGAAGAAGAGAGAGCCAACATTCCTGCCTCCCTAGAAATATCTCTAGCCACAGAAATTGAAGGTGCAGAGAATGAAGTTGGAACCACCGTCGACCAGGAAAATCTTCAAGACCCTCCTGCCTCGTAGTATTTTTGTTTTTCTTTAATTTTATCCTATAGTTAAGACAATTTATATTTTTATTGCTGCACGGGCAGCTTTCCTTTTAATAGACAATTACATCTGAGCAGTAACGCCTCGCGGTGTAAAGGGATTCATTTTTGATATTATAATATTTTCATTTTATTATAACATCTGTTTGCATGACCGAACTTAGCATAGTACTTTGGTTTGATTTCACAAAATAACAAAATTTTGAAAAATACTCTAAGTACCCTAGCATGCTTTCACTTATTTTGCTCGTGTGTTTACATACCTTTTGATATGCTTTGCTTACTAGATACCTTATATGCCCCCCAAGTGATTGAGGAGCTCTAGGTCCTCGGTCACTTGCTGTAACGCCCTGGTTACCCCAGAACAGTTACGGTGAACGGTGAACCAGAAATTTGACCCGCTACCCGAGTCCTTTGGTTAAAAACGTGCTCTAAGTGTAATTAACGGGTTAAGGTGTAAAACCAATAAAAAGGAAAGGATATATTTTATTATAAACTGCTCATGAGCTATTCAAAACATTTATAAGTTATCTACAACTCAAAATGGTCACTACTGTTTCAAATTTACAAACCCGCCGAGCTAAGCGGCAAAATAGGGTAAACCCCCTAGTCCCTCTGAGAACTCCTTGGCCATGGTGGTCAAGCGGCCGCATATGTACACATCACCACCTAAGCTCTCCACTCAAGGCTGGGTGAGCTTTTCTTTCCCTTTACCTGCACCACATAGCACCCATGAGCCAAGGCCCAACAAGAAAACACAATATAGCATGATATAATATCAACAATGATCATAATAATCATTCAGGACTTTCAGCCCTAAAAAGATAGGTAACAGTTGCAAAAGTCACTAAAATGGGGACAGTTCCCTTTAGCCATGTGACGATAGGGTCACCAAGGCTTAACAGATAAGTGAACCTTTCACTAGCTTAAGTAGGATAGGTGTATGGTGACTAGACACCAACATAACCTTCCTCATGACCATAGAGTCATAACCCTGGAACATCGTTCCCTAGCCATGTGACAAACGGTCACCCGGGCCTTATGCCCTGGCTCTCAGTAACTAGTCTTAGACTAGCCAAGCACTTATAAGTTCGTCGACCTTAGGGTCGGTCCAGCATTAATGCCTTAGAGCCATTCAATGCCGATATCGATTAGATCTAATCTTCATTTGGCCTTGTGTTCATGACGCTATGCCATTTCTGACTCTTAGGTCAGTATCCCTGACTAGTTAGTACATATACAAGTATACAACATTCGCTAGCATTTAATAGGAAATCCATGTCCACATTTACCAACCAACATGCCTCAATTACAATCACGCATGTCATATATACACAGGGTGCAGTTTTCTTACCTCAGATTCGAGCTAGAAAGATTAAAAGAACGACCCTTGAGAACGATCAACCTTTAGTCCTTTAGCAGTCACCTAATCATAACCAAACATGGGACATCATTAATAATAATGATCAACATAGGTTTCCAAACCAATATCTAGCCTCCGGGACAACAATCCAAACTAATCCAAGTAGTAGGAACACTCCCGAGGCCTATAACTAAGTTCCCGGGGTCAAAACATGCAAACGGGGTGAAAACTGGGCAAGGGCTGTGGCCCTAGCACCTTGGGCCACGACCTCCAGAACTTCTTGAAGCAAGGGCTGTGGCGCCCAACAGGCACAAAGAGCCCCACCTGCTTCTTCATGTCAGGGCCGCGGCACCCCAAGAACAGGGCCGTGACCCCTAACTCTGGGCCATTCCAAAACACGTTTTTAACACTCCAAAGCCTCGAAAATCATACCTAAACATTCCCCAATCATTAAATCAAAGTTCCCAAGCTTCCCAATGCTCCAAAACCCTCAAAACCCAAGGTTCGAACGAATCAAAAACTCAACAATTTACAAAATCTAATTCAAAGCTTAGAAACTCAAAAAACTCAAAACTTAGACTTCGATTATCTTCGATTGGGTTATTTTCTGTCAAATCCTTCGGTTAAGAAGCTTCTAATCTTCCCTAGGATCGCTATGCCTCGATCCTCGCTTGATTCCGACTCCTAAAACTCGAGATTTCTTCGAAAAGGCTCAAATGGTAAAACGAACTGACGAAAGGGAGAACAAGAGGTTTTCTAACGTACGTTCTATCTGATAAGCTACTTCATGCTTAAGTAACCTCAAATAAAATCTAGTGCTCAGGGTCCCGAAAACACCCCCGGGGACATTATAGTCAAAACTTCCAGAATTCCATCCTGATCTCAAATACTCCCAATTTATCATCAAATATACATTCCTATTACCCCATAATTGACCCCGTTATGACAAAACCGCTAATCCATTATATATGACTGTCTCATGCCGAATAGCTCAAATATATCTTCATAATAATGGAATCTCATTCACAAATAACATTATGCACCCAAATACACATATTCACCCTCAATGGGCCAAATTATCAAAACAACATAATATTCAAATGTGGACCCACATGCATGTATATTATCATTTAATGGCATAATTAAATAGTTATGGCCCTCCCGGCCAACTATTCCCACCATTAAACCATATCGGAGAATTCGGGGCATTACACTTGCCTTGACTAGGACCTGTTCGAACATTCCTGCTCGGAATAAATACTTGTAAAAATGAAAATATAGCAAAACAACACACGTAATGAGAAAATACTTGTAACAAATACAATAGTTGACAAGATTGACTGGCTGCGCACAATCCCTTTTATTTCTCATAATAAATGGACAAATCATGTCTGTATGAGTGATCACTAAAATGATCTTACACTTATAAGCGATCAGTCACAAAAATGACTAACCCTTTTTCTTAAACTTATAAAAAGTAAAATTAATACAAGCCAATTCTTTAAGAAGAATTGTTTATTGATAGTACTTGCGCATGTGTTCTCCATTCAATAACGAGGAACGAGATCTCCATTTAAGAGGGCAAGTTTGTAAGTGCCTGGATGGAGGACTTCTTCGATTTGGTACGGTCCTTCCTAGTTAGGTCCGAGTACCCCAGCGGCTTAGTCACGGGTGTTAAGGAAAACTCTTCTAAGGCTAGATCTCCAATATTAAATTTCCTTTCACGTACTTTAGAATTGAAATACCGGGCGACCTTTTGCTGGTAAGCTACTACTTGGATTTGGGCATGTTCACGCTTCTCGTCGATCGAGTCCAGCGATTCCATCAATAACTGACTGTTGGAATTTTGATTGTATGCTATCCGTTGATGTGATGGCAGATCTAATTCAACAGGAAGCATAGTCTCATATCCATAAGCTAGGGAAAATGGAGTATGGCTAGTTGCTGTTTGATGGGATGTGCTGTACGACCAAAGGACTTCAGGCAAATGCTCTGGCCATGCCCCCTTCGCTTCCTCAAGCCTTTTCTTCAGAGTATCCTTCAGTGTTTTATTGACAGCCTCGACTTGCCCGTTTTCCTGCGAGTGAGCAACTGAAGAAACGCTTTTGATAACTCCATGCTGCTCACAAAAATCCGTGAACAGATCGCTATCAAACTACGTGCCGTTGTCTGAGACAATTTTTCTTGGCAATCCATAGTGACACACAATGTTCTTGACCACAAAACCAGCACTTTCTTGGTTGTTATGGTTGCAAATGGCTCAGCTTCGGTCCACTTTGTGAAGTAATCAACAGCCACCACGGTGTATTTGATGCTGCCTTTCCCTGTGGGCAAAGATCCAATTAGGTCTATACCCCATACTGCGAATGGCCGCAGACTTTGCATCTACTTTAGCTCATTAGGGGCTGCTCGCGGAATCTTGGAGAATCTCTGGAACTTGTCACATTTTCGAATAAATTCCATTGAGTCTTTGTTCATTGTTGGCTAGAAGTATCCTTGTCTTAGGATCTTTTTTGATAAACTCTGCCCCTCAGCGTGGTCCCCACAAAAGTCTTCATGGACCTCTCTCATAAATTCTTTGGCCTTTTCTTTTGAATTACACCTGAGGAGTGGCATAGAGTATCCCCTTCAGTACAGAATTCTGTCGACCAGGATGAACCTAGCAGCCTGCCACTAAAGAGTCTTTCCTTTGTTTCCATCTGTCGGTAACACACCATGCATCAAGTACTCAATGAAAGGTGACATCCATGTATCCGCCGCCTGAATCACCAGAGAGGTTTCTTCTACTTGGATGTTTGGTGTGGACAGACGTTCAACAGGTACTATATTCAGTGTGTCAGCATCCTTGGCACTTGCTAACTTGGCCAAAGCATCAGCGTTCGAGTTTTGATCGCGAGTTACTTGCTGGAGAGTATACTTTTCAAATTGTGCCAACAAATATTTTGCTTTATTCAAGTAGGTAACCATCTTTAGACCTCGAGCCTGATATTCTCCAATGATCTAATTAACCACCAACTGAGAGTCACTATAGATTTCAAGTGACTTTATGTTCATGTCTTAGGCTAATCGTAACCCTGCGAGCAATGCTTCATACTCTACTTCGTTGTTGGACGCCGTGAAGTTGAATTTGATTGCGCAGGGTAATCGATATCCTTAAGGCGTCACCAAAATCACTCCGGCTCCAACGTGGTGCTCATTAGAAGAACCGTCTGTAAACAACTTCCAAGAGGGAGTTTGGCTTTGAGGTGCAGGCTCTTCTGTCTGCTCGCTGTCTGGAAGCCCAGTGAACTCTGCGATGAAGTCGGCTAGAGCTTGTCCTTTTACTGCTGCTCGTGGTAAGTAAGAGATTTCAAAATGCCCAAGTTCCATAGCCCACTTTAATAATCGGCCTGCAACTTTCGGCTTCTGCAGAACTTGTCGTAGAGGCTGGTCGGTTAAAACTGTGATTAGGTGAGCTTGGAAGTATGGCCGCAGCTTTCTGGAAGCTAAAATCAAGCAGTAGGCTAATTTTCAATAGGAGGATACCGCAGCTCTGCTTGTATTAGCCTTTTGCTTACATAATAGACGGCTTTTTGCACATTCTCCTCCTCTCTTACCAAGACAACACTAGCAGCGTATTCGGTGACCGCCAAATATATGAACAAAGTTTCCTTTTCGATCGGCTTAGATAGGACCGACGGTTGCAACATATGCATCTTTAAAGCTTGAAAAGCCTGTTCGCACTCCTTTGTCCATTCAAATTTCTTGTTGCCTCTAAGTAGATTAAAGAACGGGACGCACTTGTCTGTCGATTTGGAGATAAATCTACTTAGAGCAGGAATCCTTCCGGTCAAACTTTGAACATCTTTGATCTTCGTTGGTGATTTTATATCCACCAGGGCCTTGATCTTTTCAGGATTAGCTTCAATTCCTCGTGAGTTAACTATAAATCCCAAAAATTTCTCTGATCCAACTCCGAAGGAACACTTGAGGGGATTCAGCTTCATCTGATATTTATTCAAGATATTGAAGTATTCTTGCAAGTCTCCTACATGTACTTCTACCTTCTTCAACTTAACCAGCATGTCATCAACATATACTTCCATGTTTGTACCGATCAACTCCTTGAACATGTGATTGACTAGTCACTGGTAAGTCGCACCAGCATTTTTCAAACCAAAGGGCAATACTTTGTAACAGTAAAGCCCTGTATTTGTAATGCCCCGGATTCCCTAATATGATTTAATGGTTGGATTAGTAGGCCGGGAGGGCCATAATTGTTTAATTATGCCATTAAATGAATTTATGCATGTTTATGAGAATTATATTATAATATGATGTTAAATGCATGCATGTGGGTCCACATTTGTTTACAGGGGTGTTTTGGTAATTTTGCCCGTTGAGGGCATAATTGTATATATTTGTTTGCATGTCAATGATATGTTGTGAGGCCACATTATAATGTGGATTGGTTTGAGTTATTCGGCATGAGACGATCTTTAAGTATAATATATCGGTTTGGTCATAACAGGTTTAAGCTCGGGGCTCGGGGTGAGTCTCGGGGTGTTTTTAATGATTAGAGCGTTACCGGGAATTATAGGGTAACGGGATATGAATTATTGATGTTTGAGATTGTTGAGGTTAGCGGGAATTGGAGAGCGTTAATTATGATTAACGGTATAGGTTCGAAAGTACCAATTTTGCCCTTGGGAAGGCCTTAGAAAATTTTAATGACTTAGGGGCATTTAGGTCATTTAGTTGGATGTATATGACCTTTAGATGGCTGTAGAAAAAACAGAGCAAAAACAGGGTTTTACTTCTCCTTCTCGTACATCACTCTCTTCCATTTCCTCTTTGGAGTTTTTGAGCTCAAAGTGAGGTTTCAAGCTAGGAAATCAAGGGGCTGGGTTTGTAGACTTGGTTCAGCCATTGAAGGAGGTCTAATCTCGGATTTGAGGTGACTTTTAACCATTGGTTTCTGGTTGTACTCTATTTTAGCTTTGATTTTTTAGTTTGTAACTCTCTTGATGGATAGTTGAATTGATGGAGGTTTTGATTGATGTTTAATTTGGGTTTTGATGAGGGTTTGATATAGATGGTGTTTAGGGGTTGGATTGAGTGTTTGGAGGAGGTTTGGAACTGGTTTGAAGGTTGGGTTCCAAGGCAAAACGCAGGGGAAGTTGAGCTGGTGCGTGCTGGTTTTTGGCTGATTTACGTAATGAGCCGCGGCATGGTTGTGGTGCGCCGCGGCCCATGGTGCTTGGCAGGAAAGGGCCGCCTCTGTTTGAGGGGTGCGCCGCGGCGCAGCTAGGGAGGGCCACGGCCCTTAGGGCATTTTTGGCTAGAATTATGTTTTTAGCTTGGGGATTCAAACCTTAGGCCTCGGGGTCGATCCTACTACCCGGTTTAGTAGGATTCGATGTCTCAGAGGCTAGGTTTTGGTTTGGAAACCTTTGTTTACCATTTTCATTGATGAATCCTATATTTTGGTTATGACTAGGTGACCATCAAGGGATTTAAAAGATTGATCGTTCTCAAGGGTCGTTCTTATATTAATTCTCACATGAACCAGAGGTAAGAAAACAGTGTTTGAATACAGTTGCACCCTGTATATGTATATGACATGCGTGGGTTGTTATTGAAGCATATTGGTTGATATATGTGGACATGGATTGCATATTAAATGCTAGTGAATGTTGATTACTTGTGTATGGCACTGACTAGTCAGGGACACTGACTTAAAGGTCAGAAATGGCAGAGCGTTATGAACGCCGGGCCAAACGAAGATTAGATCTAATCGATATTAGCATTGAATGGCTCTATGGAATTAATGCTGGACCAACCCTAAGGTCGATGAACTTATAAGCGCTTGACTAGTCTAAGAATAGTACTCAGAGCCAGGGCATAAGGCCCCGGTGACTGTTGTCACATGGCTAGGGAACGATGTTCCAAGGTTATGACTCTATGGTCATGAGGAAGGTTATGTTGGTGACTATTCACCATACACCTGTCCTGATCAAACTTATGAAAGGATAACTTATCAGTTAAGCCCTGGTGACCCTATCGTCACATGGCTAAAGGGAGCTGTACCCACTTTTGTGACTTTTGCTACTGCCACCAATCTGTTTTGGATTGTTAGTCCTGGATGATTATTATGATCATTGTTGATATTATATCATGCTTTATTGTGTTTTCTTGCTGGGCTTTGGCTCATGGGTGCTATGTGGTGCAGGTAAAGGGAAAGAGAAGCTCACCCAACTTTGAGTGGAGAGCTTAGGTGGTGTTGTGTACATATTTGGCCGCTTAACCACCACGGCCAAGGAGTTCTCAGAGAGACTAGGGGTTTACCCTATTTTTGCCGTTTAGGTCGGCGGGGATTGTAAATTTGAAACAATAGCGACCATTTTGTATTGTAAATAACTTATAAATGTTTTGAATGGCTCATGAGCAGTTTAATTACTTAATGAAATGTATCCTTTCCTTTTTACTAGTATTTCACCTTAACTTGATAATAACACTTAGATCACGTTTTTAACCAAAGGACTCGGGTAGCGGGTCAAATTTCCGGTTCACTGTTCACCGTAACTGTTCTGGGGTAACCAGGGTGTTACAATATTGGTCTGAAAGCTAGTATGATTCTCATCAGGTGGGTGCATACTGATCTGATTGTACCCAGAGTATGCATCCATGAATGACAGGATCTCGTGCCCTGCAGTGGCATCGACTAGCTGGACGATTCTTGGGAGTGGGAAACAATCTTTCAGGCAGGCTTTATTAAGGTCTGTGAAATCCACGCATGTTCTCCATTTTCCATTCGGCTTGGGTACTAGTACGGGATTAGAGACCCACGATTGATAAAACGCTACCCTGATGAATCCGTTCTCCTTTAGCTTCTCGACTTCTTCCTTTAATGCTTTTGATCTATCTTTATCGAGCAGCCTTCTTTTCTGTACTAGTGGAAAACTTTTGTCTATGTTCAGGACATGGCTGATAACTACCGGGTCTATTCCAACCATGTCTTTATGCGACCAGGCAAAGACTTCCTAGTTCTTCTTAAAAAATTCCACCAGTTTTTGCTTGGTTGTTGTCTCTAAGTTTTTACCGACTTTCACAACCCTGGTCGGATCTGCTTCATCGATTTGGACCTCTTCAAGGTCCTCGATGGGTCCTACTTCTTCATCAAAATCCCCAAAGTGAGGATCCAAGTCCCTATCCTCACTTTGGGCAACACCCTATTTGGTGACACAATCACCTGATTAGACTTGTACTTCTTTGGCCGCCTGCAACTCTTTTTCGGCGTTTTCCCTCGATCCACCTTTTTTTGCCTTAGATATCGAGGAGTTGTAGCACTCCATCGCTTCTCATTGGTTTCCCAATACGCATCCTACCCCTGCGTCGGTTGGGAATTTCATGCTAAGGTGCCAAACTGAGGTAACAGCCTGCAGGTTGACCAGAATAGGCCTTCCAATTACAGCATTGTGCGCGGAAGGACAATCAAATACAATAAAAGTAGTGAGTAATGTCCTGTTCGCGGGCGCAGTTCCTGCTGTAACTGGGAGCCTAATCAACCCCGTAGGCGCGAGCCCTTCGCTAGAAAAACCATATATGGTTTGGTTGCACGGCTCTAGGTCCTTGACGGAAAACTTCATCCTCTCCAGTGAAGACTTATACAAGATGTTGACTAAGCTCCCTGTATCCACCAACACCCTCTTAACCATCATGTTGGCAATCTGGACGTCAACGACCAATGAATCTGAATGTGGGAATTGTACGTGTTGAGCGTCATCTTCGGAGAAGGTTATCAACTCCCCTTCTGTTCGAGCTGCTCGATCCTCCATACTCATCATCTCGATGTCCTGGTCGTGGCGTAAGGTCCAAGCGTACTGCTCCCTTCCCTTCCCACTATCTCCTGCAAGGTGTGGGCCACCACAGATGGTGAGTAACATACCTGCCACAGGAGCTGGCTATAAAGGGGGCGAGCGTTGGTGTGCAGGCGCCTGCTCGTTGCCTCCTTGAGCCTCTCGCTGAGAACCTCCTATGGCTTGCACGTATCTCCTTAGGTGTCCTTGTCTGATAAGGAACTCAATCTTATCCTTCAACTGGTTACACTCATTAGTGTCATGACCATAGTTGTTGTGAAGACAATTTTTTTTTGTATCTTGCTTGGAGATATCTTTCCTTATAGGTGCTGGTCGCTTATAAGGGACGCTAGAGTTGGTTGCCTGGAAACCTCTGCTCTACTCTCGACAAGGGCTGTATAGTTGGTGAACCTTGGCTCATACCTATTGCCTTTGGGGCGCTTGTTTTCGGACGTTGGTGGCTCATTGTTTGCCCCTTTTCCACCATTTTTACCATTCCCATTCCCGTTGCCTTTGCCATTGGGTTTATCCGACCCGTTGGCGGCTTTGGTGGGATCTTCCTTTGGTCCCTTGTCTTTTGCAGGCGATTTCCCCTCGTTGGCAATCGCGTCCTCGAGCTTGATGTATCGATCAGCTTGATCAAGAAACTCATGGGTACTCTTTACTCCATTCTTTCTTAGGCTATTCCAGAGGGGAGAAGTGCGCCTTACCCCAGAAGTTAGGGCCATCATTTTCCCTCGTCGCCCATTGTTTTTGCTCCAGCAGCTGCTCGCATGAAACGCTAGACGTATTCCTTTAAGGGCTCTCCCTCCTTCTATCGTATCTCGACCAGCTGGTTGGCCTCAGTGGGGTGTACGCGACCAGCATAGAATTGTCTGTAAAATTCCTTTACGAACATTTCCCATGATACTATACTAGCAGGAGGGAATTTAAAGAACCACTCCTAAGCAGTGTCAGATAGGGTGGCGGGGAAGATCCTGCAGCGGGCATCATCTGACATCTTCTGGATATCCATCTGTATCTCAAACTTGTTAACATGAGATATTGGGTCCCCATACCCATCGAATTTCGGCAGTACCGACATCTTGAATTTTTTGGGGGTCTTGGCCACAGCAATCCTCTGTACAAATGGAGTACCTCTCCTTCGATCATACTCAATGTGGGATGTCTGGCACCCTACTAGCTGCTGTACTGCCTGATTCAAAGCATCAATTTGGGCCTGTACAGCATTTGGGATTGCTGGGGCGACTGGTGCCGGAGGAGCGTACTCATCGTGTCTCTCGCGCCTGTCGTTGAGCACGTCCCTCAGGTCATCATCTCTGCGCCTCTGTTCGCTAGCACCCAGCCAGTCAAAGATGTTATGATGTCTGGGCTGCCCCCCTAGCATTTTGGCTCGTAGGCCTATTTTCTCTTGGTGGGGGGTTCCTATCCCCACCTCTTTCCTCATGCCATCGACTAGCATTCCTTCTGCCGGAATCGGCCTCATTATAGTCATGGTCGTCCCTAAACTGAGACCGACTATAGTGTGACTGGCTGGTCAGGCTATTTCATCCTCTAGTTGGCATCTCCCGAGCGTCAGGGGGAGGCCTGCGTTGGTCAGTGGGTCCTCGTACATTATTATGCCGTGGGGGTCCCCTGACTGCGAAGCTTGAATCGTCGTGCCTCCTGTTAGCAGAAGGACGTTGCCCCCTACTCGGTGGATTTTGCTCATTGGCCCCTGGGCGTCTAGGGCTTTGGGGAGTCTGCTCGGCCCTATTCTGCCTCTGGCACTGGGGATTGCCTCGACCAACTTGAGAAGGTGGATGCTGCTCAGGATCCTGAATTGGGATGTTCTGTTGAGCAGCAGGCGGTTGCTCCGGCCTTTGAGGGCTTGTTGGCTGAAGCGGAGGACTCAGATTTGGGGCCCGTTGTGGTGGTGCATTTGGTGGCTGATCCGATTGAGAAGCCGGCGCAACTTGTCCCCGAGCTAACTGAATGGCTGCTTCTAAGGCGACTGTGGCATCTCTCTGCTGGCGGTCCAAGTTCGCCCGCCGCTGACTCAATTCCTGACATTGACGCTCGACTTCCCTTTGTTGTTGCGCCAAGGTCTCCACCGCATTCTCTTGATTGGCCCTCAGATTGGCCAACTCATCTGGCAACACACTTAGTGTTGTCCTCAACGTTTCAGAGTCCATTTCTTCCTCCTCAAAATCCAAATGTGGTTCATTTTCAACCACATTTGGAGGAGGAGGCTGAGTGGATGCAGTGCCAGAAGTTTGTCCAGCTCCCTTAGATGTCTTTGCCATTTGATCTTTTTGAAGTTCTTGAGTTCGTCTCTCAATGAAAGCACCAAAATGTTGACCTTTGATTTGGCCAACGACATAGAGTCAAAATAACGACAAGAAATGAGATGAAAACAAAAAGAAAATCAAATAGAAAGTAAATAACACAATCGATTTATAGTGGTTCAGCCCCAATAAGATGGTAATGACCTATGTCCACTTAGTGTTATTGTTGATATTGAATCCCAAGAATGTGATCAAAGAACTAGGGTTCTTGAGTTTCACAAGCCTTAGGAAGATTACAATTTCGGTGGATAATCACCCTATGCTTTTCTCTCTAAATACAAAGATTAAAAGTTCAAAAGTCCAGAAGTCCCTTCCTTGAGCTCTCCTCTTCTTATTTATAGGCTCAAGAGGGTTACATGGGCCGATGGGCCTTAATTACAATTAAGATCAGCATATCAAGGTAATAAAAGGAAATATTATAAATGTAATTATTACAAGATTGCGTATTCCAAAGGAAGTAAATGAGAGTATGCGACTAGACTGGTCGCACTTCATCAAGAGACTTGACGAATCAATAATTATCTAGTCGATGGTCGAACAAGATCTCTTCACTCGAAACTGCCACATGCTAGCCACGTGTAAGAAAATCTTGCCACGCCATCGGGAGCCATTTTTGGGTAAACAGAATATTTTCTTTTAAGTATTTCTAATAAGAAAATATACAGATAACTCAGATGTCTCAGACAACTAAGTCTATTCACTCTGTGAAAAATAGAACGATATTTTTCTCTCCCTGAAAAATAAAGAACCAATTCTCAGGCCTATTCTCTTGATCTCATGTGTTGAGTACATCAAGTAGAATCACAAATAAACTATCCTTCATTCTCTAAGTTCACACACACTTCTTGAGGTGTAGAGAACGTTGTGGAAGATCTCGGTGTGAGTACCTAGGAGCAGCTTGGATAGGAAGATAGTTCTTATTACGAAAAGATAACAAGGACACTTGATAGGCTCCAAGAGGTATGATTTCTATTCTTAACTTGCTTATGATTAATGTATGTATATTAATGGATCCGCATATTTAAAGGTAGTTTAAATATGTTACAAAATTTTTGTTGTACCCTCGGCCAATCCCACCACCTTTCCGCTGCGTATTAGGAAACTCATTCCTTACAATTGGTATTAGAGCGGTCATTAATCTCTGCATACATTAATCACTGTATGGGCATAATATGCATTCTTATGTTATTGTAATATATGTGAATGGATGGATGTATGTATGATTATTGTTTATTCTTAAGGGTTGTTAATTATATGGTGTTTTGGGTTTAGGAATCATTCTTAAAATTCTAGATGAAAAATGTAAGCCATTTTGGGGCATAGGAATTTTTTGTAATTTAAGTCTCTGCGTTAAATTATTTGAAAAAATTATGTAAGCCTCGAGCCTCGGGTTCTGTGCCCTGAAGCCCGAGCCTATGCCCAGCTGTGCCCAGCACCTGCTGCTGCCATCACGCCATGCGTACCTCACCCAGTCGAGTGGCCGCACCCCTGCGCACCTTGCTTGTGGGCCCATCATGCCCTGTGCGCCCCTGCGCCTACGCCAGTCGCGCGCACACACGCCCCTGCGCCTGCCAGCCCCGCGCGCCCATGCTATGGCACCAGCAACATCCCGTGTGCCCCAGCTGCACCTCTTAGCTGCTGCCGTGCCCCATGTCGAGCCACCATATGCAGCCGCCCCTAGGGTTTCTAAACCCTAGGGCTTGCATCTAAAATTATCCATTTAAATTATGGCCTTAAGTAATTTTAGCCCATAATTAAAATTGTTTTATTTTGAATTAATTGTATGAGCCAAAATTCAAAACTGGGCCTAATAACTTATCGGGCATTAAAGCCCAAGTTAATTATTCTTAAAATTTGTTTAAGATAATTAAAACTTATTTTAATTCAAAATTAAATGGATAAGTGGCTTAATGGATCAAGACTACTTGTGAAGGCCCAAAGTTAAAGATAGAGATCTCTTTAAGTCTTATTTAGTTTCTTACTTTTTTTATGTATAATTTTGCAAGTGTTGTAATTTTTCTAGAAATACCCAAGACACCCGCCCCGCATTTATTTATTTAGTATTTATTTATTTAGTATTTATTTATTTAAATGTTTGAATGTGATTAAATTGTTTAATAATTTATCATGCATTTTTGACATGCCATACATATAACCCACACAGTATTTAAAATTGTGCATGCATCTCATATGAGTAGAAACATGCCTTAGGATTGTCCTATGTGATTATTTGCTGGACCATATAATAATAAATCTAGTTTTTAACTAGTTCAAGAGCAGAAATAGATTTTAAAAGTTGTTTAATTTTTAATATTTAATAAAATTATTTTATTAAATTATAAATGATATTCTTAGTAATTATAGAAAATTAAAATTGAATTAATTAGGGCATAATTTTATATTTTTAATTTTGCTTAATTTGATTAATAATTATTAGAATATCATTTGGTAAAAATAGATCACTTTATTTTTACAACCAATTAAAAAGCATAGGATGTTTTGAGAAAACACATATTCTAAAATAGTGAGTGGGAGAGGGAGTTATGATAATAAGTCCCACGGTCTCCATTATTAGTTAGCACCGATGTAACATGGAGAGGGCCTTGCGACACCATTGCTTGTGTCCCCCTAAGGAAGGCTTCCGACTGTGTTATTCTCAAGGCCAACTTATTTTTCAAGAATAAGATTTAATGATGTATTTCAAGTTTGACTGACCCTAAGGCACACTCTTGAGTTAAGTCATTGATTTAAAATAATAGGTTACACTCACAAGGCACATTAGGCTTTTGAGCGGACTAGTGTATTCTTGACCAAACAAGCCGTTGTTTATAAGTCAAAAGAGAAATATTGATTTAATTTTTCACTTATAAATTTGAGAACTTGTCCCAAAATTAATTTGGAATTAGTCTGATCTACCCTAAGGCTGGTCCATTAATGTTCAAATTAATTAATCGTGGAATTAGTAATTATTTTTTATGTGATCTTTAATTGTTGCATTCATGCATCACGTCTACTATTCCGAAAATGACTGATATTTATTATATGCATAAATTCATTTAGTTTATTTATTTATTCCTAGCAAATATGCCTATTGGTGAATTACATACCGATGCCTTTCTCAAATTCTTGGTTTTTGAACCTGAAAATATGCAACACTGGTTTCGATGCATGTTGACCATTTTTTGATGTCAACCGTCTGTAACAAACCTCCAACGGAACCACCTTTGGCTACTAGCTATGAAGCAAAAGAAAAATATGCAAATTGGATGAAATCCGATCGGTTGGCACGTTATTGCATGCTTTCAACCATGCCTGACGAAACAAAAGAAAAATATATACACTATGACTCAGCACATGAGATGTGGCGAGCAATGACAGAGGAAGTCTTTGCTGAGTGTCATCGTTTATATCAAACGAAAAAGGTAAATAAGATTTACATATATTTTTCAACTTTGAATAGTAGATTAAAATACTATGAATATCAAATTCAAATTTTTGGATAGTAGATTAAAAAATATATGCCACTAATCTATTTTTCTTTTTTTTTTCCTTTTGCAGAATCAGAACCCTGAAAAGGAGGAAGATACTGATGAGGATTTTAATAGCAAGTAAAGAGATGGAGGAGTTGGAGAGTAGTTTTGTTTAGTAATTTTATTGTTAGTTGAACAATTTAAATTTCTTTATTTTGTTTTAGAAAATTTAGATTTCTTTAAACAAAGAAAACTACAATCTAGAAATTTAGTTTATTATTAGTAATTTTGATTATTAATGTTTGGAAACTTATTTCTATTTTTTGCATAAAATTGATTTCTTTTATTAATAAAGTAGTTATTATTTAAAGAAACTATGTATTTACTTGTTATGCAAATGCTTTGGGATAAAATTTTTTTACATACTTATAATGAATGACAAATTTTTTATAATTCTGAATTATTTAAAACAACTAATCCTAGATCAATTAAACGACAAAAGACTGATTCCGATAGTGAAACATATCTGTGGCACTTGAGATTGGGTCATATTGGTCTAGACAGAATAAATAGGCTTGTAAAGGATGGTCCTTTAAAAGAACTATCTATTGGATCTCTCCCTGTTTGTGAATCCCGTCTAGAAGGCAAAATGACCAAGAGACCTTTCTCTGCTAAAGGTTTAAGAGCCACAAAACCACTTCAGCTAGTACATACGGATGTTTGTGATCCACTTAATGTACAAGCAAGAGGAGGTTCATTGACGATTATTCATGATATGGTTACCTATACTTAATGCAAAGAAAATATGAAATTTTTGGAAAGTTCAAAGAATTTCAAGCAGAAGCTGAAAAGCAGTTAGGTAAATACTAAAATCTCTTCGATCTGATCGAGGAGGAGAGTACTTGGATTTTGAATTCGAGGACCATCTGCGTGAGCATGGCATTCAATCCCAACTCACAGCACTTGGAATGCCACAGCAAAATGTTTCTTCAGAAAGACGGAACATAATGTTATTAGATATGGTTAGATCAATGATGAGTTTCTCATCATTACCACTGTCATTCTGGGGTTATGCGATTCAATGTGCTCTATACATATTGAATGTTGTTCCATCTAAGTCTATCCAAAAGACACCCATAGAATTATGGAATGGTTGTAAACCTAGTTTACACCATTTTTGAATTTGGGGGTGTCCTGCACACGTGCTTAAAGGAAAGACCGGGAAGTTGGAATCACGCTCTAAAGTGTGCATGTTTGTGGGATATTCCAAAGAGACTAGAGGTGGAATTTTCTATAGTCCAAAAGAAAATAAAACATTTGTATCGACAAATGAAACTTTTCTTGAACATGACTATGTTAATAACCACAAACCTCACAGTAAGGTTGTTCTGGAGGAGATGGTCTCGAATGAAGTTGCAAAGTCACCAGCAACAACCAATGAAAAACGGCAAGAGGAAACTGCTAGTTCTAGTCAGAATAGTAGAGAACCTCGTCGTAGTGGGAGGGTTAGTAAGCAACCCACACGCTATGAACACAAAGTTCAAATGCTTGTGTCTGACACAAACAAAGACGACCCATTGACATTTAAAGATACAATGAATGATTTTGACAAGGACAAATGGCAAGAAGCCATGAACCAAGAAATGGAATCAATGTATTCCAATTCTGTCTGGGTTCTTGAAGATCCACCTGAGAATATCAAACCCATTGGTTGCAAGTGGATATTCAAGAAGAAAAGAGGAGCAGATGGGAAAGTAGAGACTTTCAAAGCAAGGCTTGTAGCCAAAGGTTACACATAGAACGAAGGGGTTGACTATGAAGAAACCTTTTCTCCTATAGCCATGCTAAAATCCATTCATATACTCTTGTCCATAGCTGCGTGCATGGATTATGAGATTTGGCAAATGGATGTCAAAACAACTTTTCTGAATAGCTACCTTGATGAAACCATTTACATGTCTCAACCAGAAGTGTTCAAATTAAAAGGTCAAGAGCAGAAGGTTTGCAAGCTTCTTAGGTCCATTTATGGACTCAAACAAGCTTCTAGATCTTGAAATCTTAGATTTGATGACACAATTAAAATGTTTGGTTTTGAAAAAAACGTTGAAAAACCTTGTGTCTATAAACAAATCAAACATTGTGTGGTAGTATTCCTCGTTCTTTACGTTGATGATATATTACTGATTGGAAATGAAGTAACATCATTATCAAAGGTAAAGAACTGGTTTGCTGAGCAATTCCAAATGAAATATTTGGGAGAAGCCAAGTATGTTATGGGCATTAAGATTCTTAGAGATATACAGAACAAAACTTTGGCACTGTCTCAAGAAACTTATATTGAAAAGGTGCTAGAACGCTTTAATATGAAAAACTCCAAAAAGGGTGATATGCCAACCCGTTTTGGAGTATTCCTTTCCAAGGAGCAGTGTCCCAAAACACCTCAGGCAGAGGAAGACATGAGACAGTATCCCTATGCCTCAGTAGTAGGCAGTCTGATGTACGCCATGTTGTGTATAAGACCTGACATTTGTTATGTAGTAGGGATAGTCAGCCGTTATCAATCCAATCCTAGATTGAGTCATTGGACTGCAGTGAAGAATATTCTCAAGTATCTTAGAAATACTAAAGATTATATGCTTGTATATTCAGGTGGAGACCTAAACCCCACTGGCTGATTATGATTTTCAATCAGACAGAGATAGTCAAAAATCAACTTTTGGATCAGTGTTTACTCTTGGAGGAGGAGCGGTAGTCTAGCGAAGTATTAAACAAACCAGCATTGCAGACTCCACCATGGAAGCCGAGTATAAAGCGGCTTGTGAAGCAGCTTAAAAGGCTGTGTGGCTTAAAAAGTTCTATTTCGATCTGGAAGTTGTACCAGATGTGGATAAGCCACTAGTCTTATACTGTGACAACAGTGGGGCAGTAGCTAACTCAAAGGAACCACGGAGTCACAAGAGGGGAAAGCACATTCACTTGCTAAGAGAGATAGTTCATCAAGGAGATGTTGCAGTTATGAAGATAGCTTCAGAGCATAATCTTGCAGATCCTTTCACAAAGACTTTATCCATAAAATCTTTTAAGGAGCATGTAAGAAACATGGGAATGAGAGAGATGCCCCATTTGCTTTAGGGCAAGTGGGAGATTGTTGGGAATTGTGCCTTGAAAGCATATGTAGTAGACATTGTTTTATGAAATAAATAAATAAATAGAATTTGTTATGCATATATTTTATGGACTATATTATTCTGTGATAATATTATGTAAATATCAGAAAAATTCCTAAGTTCATATATGTGATCTCAAACACGTATTGACAGGAACAGTTTGATTCTCTAAGCAAGCAGGTTTTGGGTTATTGTTTCAGCAAACCGTGGTGGTGCTCTTCTACAGCTTCTTCTACATAGGCTCCTCCACTTCTGGAATTGAGAAAGGCTTCTTCCGATCCGCTTGACATCATTTCCCTCTACTCCAAGTATTCCAAAGTATGTTCCTCCTTTCGTGGTTCTTCAGGTGCATAAGTAACCGAGCTCGAGGGCAATGCGTCTTCCCCACTACAGGAGGATTGTGTTTGAGATAAATGAACTTGAATAGTTCGCAGTAAAATAAAGTTATGGAATCTTTAGATTAATTACTACAAGTACGGTCCACTAGTATTATGAATACATGTGATCTAAATCCGGATCACTAGTGTGGTAGGACACTTTAGTGAAGGTGCTTTATATATTAGAGAATATATAGAACTGGACAAGATATGTTTATTAATACTTAGTGAAATACCGTTTCAAAGTATTAATTAAATATATCAACTGATGATCATATACAAATAGATCTTAATCCTAAAGTTACTATGAACTTATGTTTATGTTATATGAATTCTTTGATTCACTCGTTAGGGTCTGTCAGAATGATCAGGCAAAAAAATTTTGTTTTGGGAACTCATTAATGTAGATGACTGGGGACATAGTATACAGATATGGAATCTTTGCTTTCTTGCAAGAGATTGAATAATGGTTCTCTTAAGGGTTGACTTTTGGGACTGAAAGGTTATTGAGCTCAAATTCATAATTTAGTAATGAATTAACCTTCACTAGTAGAGTCAATGGTATTTAAGGAAACAAGAGATAATTAAAAGGGTAAAACGGTAATTTTATTCCTAATTAATTATGAACCATTATTAGAGGGTCAATTTGTATGCAATGATTATATCAATGGATGCTTTTATAATTATAAAGTACTTAGTAAATGAAATATCTATAATTACAAGAATGCAGTCTCATATTTATAGTGGAATAATCATGAGATTAATAAATTAAGATTATTTAAGTAAATAGTTTAATTAATAATCTCAAATTTATTGGAGCTTGGAATTATAGGTCCATAAGTCCCCATAGCGGCTCTATCAACACTATTCAAGGTAAGAGTTGATATGAAGGGAAAAATAGTTTAGAGACATATTTAAGAAGAAATTTGTTCTTCAGGCCAAATATGCAATTATATGATAATAGTGATTAATTAATTAATTACAAATTAGTTGTAGTTAACAAAATTAATTAATATTTAATTATTGTATAATTTTTGAAATTATATTAAATAATTAAATTAATTTTGAAATTTAATTAAATAATTAATTAATTATAATTTTCGAAATTATAATAAATTAAATATTTATTTTCGAAAATATTGGATTTAATTAATTGGTAGAATTAATTAAATATCTTTATTTGAGTGAGAGATAATAATCTGATAAGTTCAAATTGGATTTGAATTTAAAAGATTAATATTTATTCAAATAATTAATTATATTTGATAATTAGTTAAAAAGATATTTAATTTAAATTTAAATTCAAAATTGAATTAGTTATTAGGTTGCTAAATCTTATCTGACAAAGTAGTTTGAATAAATAATTAAATAAAAATAGAAAAATCAAATATCCCTAAAAATAGAGGTGATACACGTGCACACTGGCGCGTACTGCTATTTTTTTAGGGATAAGATTTTCATTTTTAGTTAATTAATTAATTAATGGATAATTCAAATAAATATTTTTTTGGATATTTTCATTAATAAAATAAATAATTAATTAAAATAAAATTTGTTGACTGCGTTTTTAACCAACGACGTGAGAACGTCAATAACGACAAGCCTTCAAGAGAATGTAAACGACAACAGACAGTTTTAATAAAGAAAATAAAGAACACATAAGATTTTTATAGTGGTTCAGCCCCGATTGTCGGTAATAGCCTAATCCACTTAGAGTTGTGATTTATAGATCTGTACTCAAGATCAGATGGACTGAGCCAACTGAGTTTCTTCAGTACAGATTGCAAAAATACAAGAGTTCTCTCAAATATCAGCACTTTCTCTCTCTAGAATACTCAGACCCAAATTTTCTCTCTCTAGAAAGAAGAAGCAGAAGAAGCCTCTCTCTCATCCCATAAGCCCTCTATTTATAGGCTTAGGGTCATACATACGGTATCCCCTAGAACCGGGATATTTTATTATATTTATTACATTTAAATTACAAAGAAACATTCAAAATTCAAAATGTAACAAACCCCCCATTTGTGGGAAGAATGAGAGATTCCCGCATATCTTGTTGAAGTTGTTTATGGGAATCTTGACTTAGTCTCCTCTAGCTAGTTGGTCCACCTCCTACTGACCACCCATGCAAGTGCTGGTCGAACATGTGCATGGTGGTAGGACAAACATTTGTTGGTCAGACGTGCATGGTGGTAGGACATGCACTTCTCTCCTCTAACATGGCACTCTCCTCTAGCATGCCATGTTTCTCCTCGGACCAAATCCTTGGGGTCTCTTAGGACCACCCTCTTGGGGTCTCCTAGGACCACTCTCTTTAGTTCTCCTCGGATGCACTCTCCTTAGCTCTCCTAGGATGCACTCTCCTTAGCTCTCCTAGGATGCATTCTCCTTAGCCTCCTAGGATGCATTCTCCTTAGCCTCCTAGGATGCACTCTCCTTAGCTCTCCTAGGATGCATTCTCCTTAGCCTCCTAGGATGCATTCTCCTTAGCCTCCTCGGACCAAGGTGCACTTGGCTTGGTTATGACATCTTTCAAGCAGTCCAAATTCATCATCAGTCTACCGGGTCCCTTTATCACAACTCTGAGGAGTCAATGTATTTATTGACTATTAATGTGTCTTTTACTGATCATGCACTGCCACTTGTCACCTTTATTGCCACGTTATTGATCTCCAATTTTTGGGTATAACAAAAGTAAATTGTAAGTTGGTTACAGATTTATTTTTTAAATTTGAATATTTTCTTTTTAAGTATGACTAATCAGAAAATATATAGATAACTCAGATATCTCGGACAACTAAGTCTATTCGATCTGTGAAAAATAGAACGATATTTTTCTCTCCCTAAAAAATAAAGAACCAATTCTCAGGCCTATTCTTATTATCTCATGTGTTGAGTACATCAAGTAGAATCACAAATAAACTATCCTTCATTCTCTAAGTGCCCACACACTTCTTGAGGTGTAGAGAATGTTGTGGAAGATCTTGGTGTTAGTACCTAGGAGCAGCTTGGATAGGAAGATCGTTCTTATTACGAAAAGATAGCAAGGACACTTGATAGGATTCAAGAGGTATGATTTCTATTCTTAACTTGCTTATGATTAATGTATGTATATTAATGGATCCGCATATTTAAATGTAGATTAAATATGTTACAAAATTTTTGTTGTACACTGGGCCAATCCCACCACCTTTCCGCTGCATATTCAGAAACTCGTTCCTAACACATGTTGTTCAAGCCGGGGAGTCTGACGAATTGGACCCTTGGGTTCAAGAAGAGAGGGTTGTCGAGCCCATGGAGGAAGTTGAGGAGGTAAGTCTGGATGCATCCTTCCCTAACAGAAAAACCAAGGTTGGGAAAAACCTTAAGGCGGAGGTCTGAGAAGGGCTGGTGAGCTTCCTTTGGGAGAACCAAGATGTTTTTGCTTGGTCTCACTATGACATGACGGACATTGAACCGAATATCATATGCCATGCCCTAAACATCGATCCCAACATAGCTCCAATCTAGCAAAAGTGTAGGACTATCAACCCAACTCGGGTGTTGACTTTGAAGGCTGAGGTGGACGAGCTTATCGTGAATGGGTTCATCCGAGAAGCTCAGTATCTGAAATGGATATCTAATCTAGTCATAGTCCCCAAGCCAAATGGCACTAGGAGGACCTGTATAGATTTCTCCGACCACAACAAGGACTGCCCAAAGTATTTTTTTCCTTTACCAAAGACAGATAAGATGGTCGATGCCACCTTTGGATACAAACTTTTGTCCTTCATGGACACGTACTCGAGGTACAACCAGATTTCCATGAATGTTGTGGATCAAGAGCACACCAGCTTCTGAACTGATAAAGGAGTGTATTGCTACAAAGTGATGCCCTTCGAGCTCAAGAATGCTGGTGCGACATATCGGAGGCTGGTAAACTGTATGTTAAAAAACCAGTTAGGGAAGAACATGGAGGTTTACATGGATGACATGCTAGTTAAATCCAAAATGCCCCCCGATCACGTAAAAGACTTTGTGAAAGTGTTCTCGGTACTCCGCAGGTTTGGGATGAAGTTGAATCCCCAAAAGTGCACTTTCAGAGTCGCCTTCGGGAAGTTTTTGGGTTTCATTGCCAGCGCCCGAGGAATAGAGGCAAACCTCAAGAAAATAAAATCTTTGCTTGATATGCCACCCCCCTGCAAGCATAAGGATGTCCAGAGCCTCATCGAAAGGTTAGCAGCCCTGAGTCGCTTTGTCTCCAAGGCAACAGACAAGTGCATACCTTTCTTCAACATACTTCGAGGGGGTCAGAGGTTCGAATGGACGGAGGATTGCAAACATGCGTTCCAAAAGTTGAAGGTGCACATGGCCAACCCGCCTCTCGAAGCTCGTAGACGGAGAACCCCTACTCCTCTATATGGCTATGTTGGATAGTGCCATCAGTGTCACTTTGGTGCGCGAAGAAGGACAGGTCCAGCATCCCGTGCACTATACAAGTATAAGACTCCTCGGGGCAGATTCCAGATACCCATTTATGGAGAAGTTAACTTTTTGTCTAATGGTGGCCTCTCAGAAATTACGGCCCAATTTCTAGGTGCATCCCATCAAGGTCCTCACTAACCATCCCTTGCGATAGGTCATATAGAAGCTGGAATCATCTGGGAGACTCTTTAAATGGGTGATTGAACTAAGTCAGTTCGACATCACCTATCACCCGAGGACAACCATCAAGGGACAAGCACTGGAAGATTTCATCACTGAATGCACGGGAAGTCACGAAAGACCTGGGGATGCCCTGGTGGTCAGGCCTACATGGAAGCTATACGTGGACGGGTCTTCCAATGAGAATGGAGCTAGAGCGAGTCTGATCTTGGTCTCCCCTGAGGGAAACAGGGTCCACAATGCCTTGAGGTTTGGGTTTGATGCTTCAAACAACGAAGTTGAATATGAAGCGCTAATCACTGGACTCCGAGTGGCCCTGGAACTTAAGGCCGAGAGTCTCAAAATTTTCAGCGACTCGTAGTTGGTGTTCAATCAAGTGCTCAGAAAGTACCAGGGCTGGGGGACAAATATGGCTGCTTATCTGGCGAAATTCCAAGAAATGTTACACAACTTCAAGAAATTTACCATACGAAAAATACCACAGAAGCATAATTCCAATGTTGATGCCCTGGCTAAGCTTGCTACCACCAAGGATGCTGAGTTAATCAATGTAGTCCCTATTGACTACTTGGTCACTTTGAGCATCTCAACCCCCGAGGAGGTAAATGCAATCCAGCCCCCGGATGGCTGGGTGGAGCCCATTGTGAGGTGTCTTGTGTCCAGGGAGTTGCCGCAGGATATGAAAGCTGCTTTATCAAGCACCTCAGTATGTCATCATGGACAGTAAGCTGTACAAGCGAGGATATTTGTTGCCCTTAATCGGATGTGTGTCCAAGCAAAAAGCCAGTCTTATACTTCAGGAAGTACATGAAGGCTTTTGTAGGGAGCACGCTGGGGGGCAGAGCCTAACTAAGAAAATCTGGAGACAAGGATACTTCTGGCCAACTATGAATGGTGATGCAATGGATTACGTCAAGAAGTATGAAAATTTCCAACACTTTGCCAATATACCTCAAGCTCCTCCAAATAAGCTTACTCAGATGACAAGTCCATGGCCCTTCGTAGTCTGTGGCATCAACCTTATCGAATCGTTGCCCATGGGGAAATGAGGAGTGAAATATGCAATTGTGGTGGTCGATTACTTTACAAAGTGGGTCGAGGTTGAACCCCTTGCTACCATCACCTCCAATGAGGCACTGGACTTCATAATCAAGAATCTCATCTACCGCTACGGGCTCCCAAGGAAGATAAACTCTGACAATGGCCTATAATTCGACAACAAATTGTTCATGGATTTCTGTCAAAGGCATGGGGTGGTGAAGAACTTCTCCTCCATAGCCCACCCGTAGTCAAATGGATAGGTGGAAGCGGTAGACGCTTAAAGCCACCTTGGCCCAAGGAGTTGCCTAAGGCATTGTGGAGTTACCGCACCATTTCCAGGAACTCCACCGACCACTCGCCATTCTCCATGGCCAACGGGTACGAAGCCATGCTACCAGATGAGGCAGTAATCTCCACGCACTGGAGAGATACGTATGATCCGAACACAAATCACACTTTACTCTGAGAGTCCCTGGACCTCGTGGAGGAGCTCCGTGAAGCTTCTCAGCTTCGAGTAGTGCCCTACCAACAGAAAGTAGTCAGATATTTTAACTCCAAAGTGAAGGATAGAAAATTTAGGGTCAGAGATTTGGTGTTGTGAAGAGTTTCTTAGCCATCCGAGATCCTTGTGCTGGAGTGATGGACCCTAACTGGGAGGGTCCGTACCAAGTCGAGATCGTTGTATGTCCAGAGACTTACAAACTTGCCCAACTAGGTGGGGAGTAGGTACCCCACGCCTGGAATGCTGAGCATCTCCGTCGGCATTACCAGTGATGTGATCATTGTATTCTGTAATCATTTTGTAGCTTCTGGGCACAAGTAATGGAAACCGTGTAGACAAAACACGATAGAGAATTTAAAATAATTTGTTTATATTATAGTTTCTTTTTTTTTTATTCTATTTGTACTACTCGTAGAGCACCTGCTCGCAGGCATAGACAAGTGAACTCAGGCTAGTCTCTGATCACTTGGGGGGCATGGAGTTAGGGAAGCCTCGCAGAGTATAGTGTCTTAAGGAGGCTGACCTAGGAAACTAAGCTCATCACAAAGCAGAATAAACATAGTGTCAATACCCAGGGTGTAACGCCCTACTACCTTAGAGCCGTTACTAAGTGAGTTTAAAATGTGCAACTAACTCGCTAATCAAGGTTTTAGGACAAAAGTGTAATTAAATCATAATCAGAGTCATAAATTTGAAAATAAATCTTTCATTGAAAAATTATAAAACGTTTAACATTTGGGATCCCAAAAACATTGTTTAGAAATATTTACAACTCAAAATATAACCAAAGTCGACTAAATGACAAAATTCAAGTTTAGTACAATCATCTCCCAAAAACACCCCTGGCCGTGGCAGCCAGGCAGACTGGACATGTATGCGCCGCTCATCACGCTCACCATACTCAAGGTTGGTCGACTTTCCCCTTGCCTTTACCTGAACCATACACCCGTGAGTCGAAGCCCAGCAACAAAACCCTCACAAGCAGATAACATATGCATAACAACACCTAACATATAAACAAGCCATCATCAGGCTATACATATACGACCATGCCGTCCCAGGCACTTTCCAAGCCCTGGGTTCGTGGTCTATACCGTAAGGATATCCCAGGTATCCCTTGGGGTCTTGCCCTGGCAACTGCACTCCGCATGCTAAACGCTGCTCCCAGCACCTTGCCGTTCTCAGCCTTCGCCGTTCCCGGCCTTCGCCATTCCATCATTTACATACACATATGATAAAGCTAAGTAGAAATCTAAACAAGTATAAATTCAATCAAAGGGCCATGCCCCGCAACACAGTCATGTAGGGCCGAGCCCTACAACACAAGCTCTATGGGAATAGTAGTTTCTTACCTATGTTCCGAGCTTTCCAAGCACCGATGTCCCGAGCACTGTTCCCTAGTCCGAGCCTCGCTGAAACCCTAGTCACAACGTATTAACAATTTACACCCATCAAATTATATTATGCTAAATATCTTTGGGTCATAATTCTAGTCTCCGGAACCTTGGGTTTTATCAATCCAGGTGATAAAATCCATCTCGAGCCCTAGCATTTAGGTTCCCAAGTCAAATCCCACTAGACACCCTGCATCTTGAACTAGTGCTGTGGCCCAACCCCACAAGGGCCGCGGCTAGCCTCAAAACAGAGGCTAAACACCTCCCTGAAAATGCACACGGGCCGCGTCATGCTTGGCTAAGTGTCGCGGCGTGCCTTGAGCTCCATGGCCTCCCCAGGCCTCGCGTGCACACAGGCTGCGGCATGCCCCTCCTAGGGCCGTGGCCCTCGCCTCCAAACCCAGAAGAACACCATTTTTCCCTGCATTTCCTTCGAGCCAACACTTCCAAAATCACCTCAACCCAACATTTAAACCCAGAATTCACACAAAAGCAACCTAAACATACCAACAAACTCAAGAACCAATTCCTACACCCATCAAGAAATCAAAACCAATCCTAGAACCCAAACCATGCATGTCTATGTCCTTTCACCCAATATCAACTGAATTCAGCTACAAATCAGCATAACTCAACATATTAAGAAACTTAATCCTAGCTCCACTTCTTAGTATTTAGCTTGATTCACCAAGAGTTTTCCCCAAGCTTCAAATGGAGAGAAAATCTTCAAAAGAGAGGTGAAGGAAGAGATAAAGTCGGTTTAGAGAAGTCTGGGAGTTTCCTATTTTTTTGTTTTATTTAACTTAAGTCTATGTGGTTACCTCAAGGCTCGGGGTACCAAAACTTCCCTAAGGGTAAAATGGTAAATTTCCCCAATATTCCCTCCTAGACATTCTAACCTCAAATATATCTCCAAATATTTATTTCTAAAACCCGGAAACCCCATAAAATATCTCATACCCGGTATACCCCTCGACTCGCCCCGAGTCGGATTCTCACCCCCGTTGTGACTTTCTGACTAACAGCTCCCTAGGACTGTCTCGGATCGTGCTACACAGATCTATCACAAACATATCACATTTATCACATTTATGCCCTCAACGGGCTAAAATCACAAACATACCCCTAATATCCAAACGGGGCCCGCATGCATATTTAATTCGACTAAACATGCATCTCTATCACATATTCACATAAATTCACATATTATAACAATAATTCACTTATTTCCCTCAAGGCACACTAATCAAGGCCCCAAGCCTTATTAGCAAATTTGGGTCGTTACAACTATCCCCTCCTTACAGAAATTTTGTCCTTGAAATTACCTGAATAACTCAGGATACCGCTCCCGCATCTCAGATTCCAATTCCCATGTCACCTCCTCAACCTTGTTGTTCCTCCACAGCACTTTCGCCAAGGCGATGGTCTTGCTCCGCAAGACTTTGTCCTTCCGGTCGAGAATCTGAAATGGTTTCTCCTCATAAGATAAATCTTGATCCAGCTCCTAATTTTCATAACTCAGAACGTGCATCGAATCTGATACATACTTTCGGAGCATGGACACGTGAAACACGTCATGGACCCCTGATAAGGCTGGAGGCATTGCCAATCTGTAAGCTACCTCTCCAACCCGTTCCAGAATCTCAAAGGGGCCAACAAACCTAGGGCTTAGCTTGCCCCGAACACCAAACCGTCTCACCCCCTTCAAGGGTGAAACCTTAAGAAACACATGGTCACCAACCTGGAACTCCACACTCCTGCGTTTCAAATCTGTATAACTCTTCTGGCGACTCTGGGAGGCGAGCATTCGGGCTCTAATTTTCTCAACTGCCTCATTGGTCCTCTGGACCATCTCAGGACCTAAATACCTCATCTCACCTGTCTCATCCCAATGGATAGGTGATCTGCACTTTCTCCCATAAAGCATCTCATATGGAGCCACTCCAATAGTTGCCTGATAGCTGTTGTTATACGAGAACTCAATCAAAGGAAGATACTTACTCCAAGATCCCCCAAAATCTAGCACACAGGCTCGTAGCATGTCTTCTAGTATCTGAATCGTCCTCTCAGTCTGTCCATCTATCTGAGGATGATAAGCGGTACTAAACCGTAACTGTGTGCCCATAGCTTTCTGCAGACTTTCCCAGAAAGGTGGGGTCCCTGTCGAATACTATCGACCTCGGAGTCCCATGCAGTCGAACAATCTCCTTCACATATATCTCATCATACTGCTCCACAGTATAGGTCGTCCTAACTGGTAAAAAGTGGGCAGACTTGGTATACCTATCCACAATCACCCACACCGAATCATGCTGTCCTACGGTCTTTGGCAACCCAACCACGAAGTCCATGGTGACATCTTCCCATTTCCACTCTGGAATCCCTAGAGGCTGCAGCAACCCTGCTGGCCTTTGATGTTCAGCTTTGACTTGCTGAAAAGTTAAGCACTTGGCCACATAATCCACCACATCCCTCTTTATGTCTGACCACCAGTACAAGCTCTCAGGTCTTGGTACATCTTCATCGTACCCGGATGTAAGGAATAGGGAGTGGTATGCAGTTCATCCAAAATCTCTCGCCGGATAACTGCATCCATCGGAGCACAAATCCGACCCTTGTACTTTAGTAACCTCATCTTCGAAATAGAAAAGTCCTTAGCTGCTCCGACCAAAACGTTCTCCTTATAACCCCTCAACTGGGAATCATTCCCCTGTGCCTCCTTGATCCTCTCAAGGAGCGTAGACTGAAGAGTGATGTTGGCTAACCAACCAACCAACTCTATACCCGCTCTAGTCATCTCCTCCACTAGCTTATCGGATATCTGCCTCGAACTGAACAGCTGTCCTGGGCCCTTCCAGCTCAAGGCATCAGCAACTATGTTAGCCTTTCTAGGGTGGTACAGGATATCATAATCGTAATCCTTAACCAACTCCAACCACCATCTTTGGCGCCTATTCAGATCCTTCCGAGTGAAGAAATACTTCAAACTCTTGTGATCAGTGTATATCTCGAACTTCTCACCATATAAATAATGTCTCCAAATCTTAAGTGCGAACACCACCGCTGCTTCATGCGTAGGATATCTCTGCTCATACTCCTTTAACTGTCTCGATGTGTAGGCTGTCACCTTCCCAGCTTACATCAACACACACCCCAAACCCTGTCTGGAAGCATCACAATAAACCACAAACTTCTCATTATCTGTCGGCAAACTCAACACTAGCGCTATGATCAATCACCGCTTCAACTCTTTGAAACTGTTCTCACATCGGTCTATCCAAACATACTTTGTCTTCTTCTTTGTCAATTCTGTCAACGGCGTAGCTATTCTGGAGAACCCTTCAACAAACCGCCAGTAATATCCTGCCAGTCCTAGAAAACTCCTCACTTCAAAAACACTGTTCGGTCTAGGCCAGTCTCTCACTGCCTCAATCTTATTTGGGTAAACCAGAATCCCCTCCTTACTGACGATATGGCCCAGGAATGTAACTTGTGGTAACCAGAACTCGCACTTGCTGAACTTAGTGTATAACTTATGCTCCCTTAATCGCTGCAATACCAAACGTAGATGCTGCTCGTGCTCTGTCTCTGACTGTGAGTACACCAGGATATCGTCGATGAATACAATCACGAACTTGTCTAAATAATACTTGAAAACCCTATTCATCATGTCCATAAAAGTTGCTGGGGCATTGATTAATCCAAAGGACATAACCAGGAATTCATAATGTCCATACCTCGTTCGGAAAGCAGTCTTTAATCCTTAACTGATGGTAACCTGACCGGAGATCTATCTTAGAAAACACTGCCTTTCCCTGCAGTTGGTCAAACAAATCATCAATCCTAGGCAGTGGGTACTTATTCTTAATGGTCAACTTGTTCCGCTCCCTATAATCAATACACATCCTGAGAGATCCATCATTCTTCTTAAAAAACAACACTGGAGCACCCCATGGCGAGAAACTCGGTCTGATGAACCCCAAATCTAGTAACTCCTGCAACTGAATCTTCAACTCCTTCAGGTTAGCTGGAGCCATTCTGTAAGGTGTCCTAGATATTGGCTCCGCTCCTGGTACCAACTCTATAACGAAATCAATTTCCTGCTGCGGCGGCAGCTCTGGCAGATCTGCTGGAAATAGATCTGGGAACTCGCATACCAATCTGGTCTCCCCCGGTCCTATTGATACAACCTTAGAGGTATCCACAACACTCGCTAGGAATCCCATGCAACCTCCCTGCATCAGGTCCCTAGCCTTTAATGCTGAAATTATAGGTACCCACGGTCCACCAGCTGTTCCCACAAATACAAAGGGTACCTCCCCTTCTGGTTCAAAAGTCACCATCCTACACTTGCAGTCAATTGTCGCCCCATACCTTGATAGCCAATCCATTCCTAGGATCATATCGAAGTCATCCATCGCAAGCTCAATCAGATAAGCAAATAATTCCCTACCAACTACCTCTACTGGCAAAGCTCTAATCCACCTCCTACAGACTACCAGTTCCCCAGTCGGCAAAAAATTCTGAAAACCCCTAGCATACAGAACACTAGGTCTACATAGTTGATCTATCACTCTAGCAGACATAAACGAATGGGTAGCTCCCGAATCAAAAAACGTAGTATAAGAAGAACTAGCACTAGAGATCTGACCTGTCACAACTGAGGGGTTAGCCTCTGCCTCCATCTGAGTCAAAGTAAACACCCTGGCAGGAGCGAGACTGTCACCCTGCTTTGGCTCCTCCTTCCTGGCTTGTGAACAATCCTTCTTCAAATGATTGGCACTCCCACAGATAAAGCAGGCCCTAATCCTGCACTCACCCTGATGTTGTCGTCTGCACCGAGGACACACTGGAAAGCTCCTTCAGTTGTCACTTCCACCCCGACGGCCACTAAAACCACCCAATGCCCTCCTATCAGAACTGGGAGGAACAAAGGAATCTGGGGCCTTTCTCTTCTGCTCACCGGAGCCACCACCCCGGCTAGATTCAATAAAAGGAGGCACTTCCCTCCTGGCATCGCGCCTAACGGCGCTCTCTCTCCAAATCTGGTCATCGGCCCCCTCAGCTGTAAGGGCCTTGTCCACAACCTGAGCGTAGGTAGTGGTCTCCAGATCCAAGGTGATCTTCACATCACGGGCGATCATAACATTCAATCCTCGTACAAATCTATCTCTTCGTTCTGCATCTGTCGGCACTAGGTCTGGCGCAAACTTTGCCAAACGATCAAACTTCAAGGCATACTCCATCACGATCAACCGGTTCTGAGTCAGGTTGATAAACTCATCAACCTTCGCAGCTTGGACTGCAACACTATAATACTTCTTGTTGAAAATGTTCCTGAATTCTTCCCAGGTTATAACTGTCACATTTCTCCTCTGAACTACTATATCCCACCAGATGCGGGCATCCTCTCTAAACATGTAGCTTGCACAAGCTACCCTCTCGTTCCCCTCAACCCTCATGAAATCAAGAATGGAGGAGATCATATTCATCCACTGCTCTGCCCGCAGTGGGTTTGGTCCACCCTCAAAGGTGGGAGGATGTGGTTTTCTGAACCGCTCATATAAGGGTTCCCACTTATTCTCCATAACAAGTTGGACTGGCGCTGGTGCCATAACCTGCTGAATTGGCAACCTTGTAACCTATGGAGGGGCCTGTTGCCTCAACTGGCGGAGTTCTTCCTCTGTTCGCTGCAGTCTCACTTCCATTTCGGCAAACATTTGTTGCCAATTCTGTGGGGCAGGTGGAGGGTCCTGACCCTGGTTATCATCCTCGCCCCGAATGACGCAGAGTCTAGATGATTGGCGAGGCATCTCAACAAATATGCCTGCAATCAATGACACCGCTCATCAGGCATGATAACAACATCCAAAACCACCTCCTAATCACATCAATCAACCATGAGCAACAATGCACATAACATGCAAATATCATATCACACACACAACGGGCCATGCCCTGACATCATGCATACATTAAATCATTCATCATGCCCTATATCAGATAAGCAGGTAAACCGGGCATTTAAGCACATATTTCAACATAACAGTCAATCATACCAACCAACCCTGAGTCGAGCTTGCCACTGACAGCGTGCGTACATGTTCGGTCATTCTCCAGAAACCATAAACCTTGGCTCGCTCTGATACCAAGTTGTAACGCCCTGCTGCATTAGAGCCGTTACTAAGTGAGTTTAAAATGTGCAACTAACTCGCTGTTATCCAAAAAGCAGGCATGGATGACATGGCAGACATTTAGTACATGTGGCTGACATCTGGCAGAAGTCTTGTTCGACCATCGACTAGAAAGATGCCTATGGCGCAACACTCAATCTTTATATACGATCAGCTTGGTCGTATACTCGCTATATTTGGAGAAAGTCTTATGCAGTTATAATCATATTCGAAATTATCTCCCATGATTTCCTAAGTATCCGATTATTTAGGAAAGAATATCTGTAACAAATTAATGTAATCTTCCTTGAGCCTATAAATAGAGAAAGATAGCTCAAGGAAGGGACTTTTGGCTTTCTAATTATTTGAGATTAAAGTCTTACAAGTGTATTAGAGCTATCACATTCGATATATTGTTTTGTTCTTCAGAGGTTTGTGAAACTCATTGAACCCTAGTTCTTTGATCACTCATTTGAACCTTATATCAATAACAGCTCAAGTGGACGTAGGTTATTACCAGATACTGGGGCCGAACCACTATAAAATCCTGTGTGTTTTATTGTTTTTGTCATTATTCTAATTTCAACATATCTGTCCACATCAAGCAATTTTGACTCCGTGTCAGTTGACCAAAATCAGGGTCAACATTCTGGTACTTTCATTGAGAGCTTGATATAATCTTGTTGAAGTTTCGATGGCGAAAACAACCAAGAAGACTGGACAGGCGGCTAGTGATGCACCATCTCAACCGCCTCCTCCTCCCCCAAACATGGCTGAGAATAAGCCACATTTGGAGTTTGATGAGGAAGAACTGGATTCTGAGACGCTGTGGAATACCCTGGGGGTATTGCAGGATGAACTGGCCAATTTGAGGGCCAGCTAGGAAAGTGCTGCTGAGATTATGGCGCGACAGCAACAAGAAATGGAGCGACATCGCCAGGAATTAAGTGAAAGATAGGCGGAGATGGACCGTCGCTAGAGGGAGGCCATGGCAGCCCTCGAAGTAGCCCTACAGCTGGCTAGGAATCAGGCTGCACCTACATCGCAGCCTGGTCAGCCTACAAATGGGCTGCCCCAAAGGGGTCCTAATCCTAGCCTGCCGATTCAGCCCTCGAGCCCCCAAAGGCCCGAGCAGCCACCGATGCCTCAGGATGATGTCCCGCTGAGATACCTTGAGGCACAACCTCCATCCCAGGCTGGTCGCAGCAATCCCCCGCAACCAAGGTAGAATAGGGCCGGGCAGCCGCCTCGCAGTCATAGACGCCATAGGGGCAAAGAGCCAAACCCTCCGAGCAAAGGACAGCGTCCTTTTGGCAACAGAAGGAACTCAGAGACAAGCTCTACGGTTCGGGGCCCCCTGCGACATGATGATGCACGGGGACCTACCGACCAACTCAGGCCACCCTCTAACGCTCAGGAGGTTCCAGTCCGGGAAGGCAACTAAGGGAACAGTCGATCCCATCATAGTCAATCAAGATTTAGAGATGGCCATGATTACAATGAGGCCGACTCAGGCAGAAGAAATGCCAGTCGGAGAAATGAAGACAGAGGTGGGGGGAGAAGCCCACCACCTAGGGATGACCAACCCGAAAGACGTGACGTTGGGGGGCAGCCCAGGCACAATAACGTCTTTAACCGTCTTGGAACTAGCGAGCAGTGGCGAAGAGATGAGGATTAAAGAGACGTACTCAACGATTGCCGGGAATGGCATGACGAGTACGTTCCCCCAGCACCAGAGGCCCCGGCGATTCCTGGTGCCGTGCAGGCCCAGATAGATGCCCTCAACCAGGCAGTGCAACAGCTGGTCGGGGGAAGAACATCTTATATCGATCACGATAGGAGAAAGGGCACTCCTTTCATTCAAAGGATAGCTATGGCAGAAACTCCTAGCAAGTTTAAGATGCCAACGCTTCCGAACTTTGACGGATATGGTGACCCAATATCTCATGTTAACAAGTTTGAGATACAAATGGACATTCAGAAAGTGTCCGAAGACGCTCGGTGTAGGATCTTCCCTGCAACACTTTCTGATGCTGCACAGGAGTGGTTTTTCAAATTCCCTCCTGCAAGTATAGTCTCCTGGGAGATGTTCGTGAAGGAATTTTACGGAAAATTCTATGCGGGTCGTGTGCACCCAACTGAGGCAAATTAGCCGGTCGAAATACGCCAGCAAGACGGAGAACCACTGAAAGATTACGTCCAGCGTTTTATGCGAGCACCTGCTGGAGCGAAAACAGTGGGAGACGAAGGCAAGATGATGGCCATAACTGTAGGGGTTAAGCGTTGCACGCCTCTCTGGAACAGCCTCAGAAAGCATGGGGTTAGGACCACCCAGGAATTTTTGGATCGAGCTGATCGCTACATCAAGCTCGAGGATGCCATCGCCAGCGAAGGAAAAATCCCAGGAAAGGATAAGGGGACTGCCGAGCCCGCCAAAGCCGCCAATGGGTCGAAACCCAATGGCAACGACAAAGGCAACTGGAACGACAATGGCAATGGAAAAAATGGGGGGAAACGGCCACATAATGAGCCTTCCACCTCTGATAATAAACGACCTAAGGGTAATCGTTATGAACCTCGGTTCACTAACTACACTTCCCTTATTGAGTCTCGAGGAGAGGTGTATCAGGCCATGAGTTCCAGTGTGCCTTATAAAAAACCTGCCCCCATTCGAAAGGATATTTCGAAGAGAGACACTACCAAGTTCTGTCATTATCATAACGACTACGGAGTATGATACAAATGAATGCAACCAGCTAAAGGATGAAATCGAGTTCCTTATTAGACAAGGACACTTGAGAAGATATGTATGGGCCTCGGGAAATTCCCAACGAGAGGCTCCAGGTGGCAATGAGCATGCGCCCACACGCCAGCGCTCGCCACCTTTACAGCTTGACCCCGTAGCTGACACTTTATTCATCATCTGTGGAGGCCCGCACCTCGCGGGAAGTAGTGGAAAGGTGAGGGAACGATATTCTCGGACCCTACGCCACGACCAGGACATCGAGATGATGACTGTGGAGGACAGGGCATCAAAGAAGGCTCGGTCAGAGGATGGTGAGATAAGCTTCTCTGATAGCGACGCCCAGCATGTCCGGTTCCCACATTCCGATCCGCTGGTCGTGGACGTTCAAATCGCTAACATGATGGTGAAAAGAGTACTAGTGGATACATGAAGTTCAGTGAACATCCTGTATAAATCTTCACTAGAACGCATGAAGCTGTCCGTTAAGGACTTGGAGCCCTGCAACCAAATAATTTACAGCTTCTCTGGCGAGGGACTCGCCCCAGCAGGGTCAATCCAGCAGGTACAACGCCTACTACTAGGAAATTACTCGCTACTTTTATAGTAGTCGATTGTCCTTCGGCGTACAATGCTGTTATTGGAAGGCCCATACTGGTTGACCTTCGGGCTGTCACCTCAGTAGGGCACTTGGCCATGAAGTTCCCGATAGACGCAGGGGTAGGACGCATGTTGGGAAACCAAAGAGAAGCAAGGGAGTGATACAACACCTCAGTTACAAAGGCGAAGAAGGGAACATCAAAGAGCACTCCCCCAGATAGGTTGCAGATGGCTATTGATACACAAGCCCAATCCGGTGATGGAGTCACCAAATAGGGTGTTGCCCAAAGTGAGGATAGGGATTTAGATCCTCACTTTGGGGATTTTGAAGAAGATGTTGGACCCGTCGAGGACCTAGAAGAGGTCCAACTCAAGGAAAAAGACCCGACCAGAGTTGTAAAGGTTGGGAAAAATTTAGAAGCAACAACGAAGCATGCACTAGTGGAATTTCTGAGAAAGAATCAGGAAGTTTTTGCCTGGTCACACAAAGACATGCCTGGGATAGATCCTGCAGTTATCAGCCATGTCCTGAACGTTGACAAGAATTTTCCACCCGTGCAACAAAAAAGAAGGCTGCTCGATAAGGATAGATCGAAAGCCTTAAAAGAAGAAGTTGAAAGATTAAGGGAGAATGGGTTCATCAGGGTAGCTTTTTATCCGTCGTGGGTCTCTAATCCAGTACTAGTTCCCAAGCCTAACGGCAAATGGCGAACCTGTGTGGATTTCACAGACCTTAATAAAGCCTGCCCAAAGGATTGCTTCCCACTCCCAAGGATCGACCAGCTGGTCGATGCAACTGCAGGAAATGAGATCCTCTCCTTCATGGATGTATACTCAGGATACAATAAAATTAGTATGCATCCCCCTAACGAGGATCACACCAGCTTTCGGACCGATACAGGGTTATACTGCTATAAAGTAATGCCCTTTGGACTGAAAAACGCTGGTGCGACTTACCAGCGATTGGTTAACCACATGTTTAAGGAGTTGATCGGAGTAAACATGGAGGTGTACGTGGACGACATGCTGGTAAAGTTAAAAAAGGTAGAAGGACATGTGAGAGATTTACAGGAGTGTTTCAACGTTCTGAATAAATATCAGATGAAGTTAAATCCTCTCAAATGTTCCTTCGGAGTAGGATCAGGGAAATTCTTGGGGTTCATTGTCAATTCAAGAGGAATCGAGGCTAACCTTGACAAGATAAAAGCCCTGATTGATATGAAATCACCAATGAAGATCAAGGATGTGCAAAGTTTAACTGGAAGAATTGCCGCACTAAGTAGATTCATTTCCAAGTCGACGGATAAATGTGTCCCTTTCTTCAATCTACTTAGAGGCAACAAGAAATTCGAATGCACAGGAGACTACAAGCAGGCTTTCCAAGCCTTAAAGGCCCACATGGCACAGCCTCCTGTTTTATCAAAACCCATGGACGGAGAAACTTTGTTCATTTACCTGGCGATCACCGAATTTGCTGCCAGTGCGGTGCTAGTGCGAGAAGAAGGAGACATACAAAAGGCGGTTTACTATGTCGGCAAGAGGTTAATCGGTGCTGAATTGAGGTATCCTCCAATCGAAAGGTTAGCCTATTGCTTGATTTTGGCCTCAAGGAAGTTACGTCCTTACTTCCAAGCCCATCCCATTACAGTCTTAACTGATCAGCCCCTTCGGCAAGTCCTGCAAAAACCAGAGGCGGCTGGGCGTTTATTAAAATGGGCAGTCGAACTCGGGCAATTCGATATTACATACTCACCGCGAGCAGCAGTAAAAGGACAAGTCTTGGCTGATCTTATTTCCGAATTCACTGAGCTCCTAGACAATGAGCAATGCGAAGAGCCTAGTGCCCCTGAGCCCCAAGATGAAACTCCTTCGTGGAAGTTATTCACGGATGGACCATCCAACGAATCTCACGCAGGAGCAGGAGTGATATTGATAACGCCAGAAGGGCATCGATTTCACTGCGCTATTAGGTTCGACTTCACTGCGTCAAATAATGAAGCCGAATAGGAAGCACTCCTCGCTGGGTTAAGATTGGCAAAAGACATGAGTATAAAGGTGCTGGATATTTACAGTGATTCGCAACTGGTAGTGAACCAGGTCCTAGGGGAATATCAAGCATGAGGCCTCAAAATGGTGGCCTACTTAAACAAAACTAGAGATCTGTTGGCTCAGTTCGAGAAGTATACCCTCCAGCAAATACCTCGGGATCAGAATTCGAACGCAGATGCCTTAGCCAAACTCGCAAGCGCGAAAGACGCTGACACTTTGAATATTGTGCCAGTAGAAAGATTGTGTGAGCCGAGCATACGAGCAGATGAAATCCATATGGAAATCTGGATGGAGGATACATGGATGGCACCATACTTTGAGTATATCACAAATGGTGTACTACCAGCAGATAGAAATAAAGCCAGAACTTTCCAAAGACAGGCTGCTAGATATATACTGGTCGATGGTGTTCTGTACCGAAGGGGATATTCCATGCCACTGCTTAGATGTATTACACCAGAAAAGTCTAAAGAGCTGATGAAGGACGTACATGAAGGCTTCTGCGGGGATCACGCTGGGGGGCAAAGTTTGGAAAAAAAGATTCTAAGGCAGGGTTATTTCTGGCCAACCATAAATGAAGACTTAATGGAGTTTGTACGAAAATGTGATAAGTGTCAAAGATTTTCCAAGATCCCATGCGCAGCTCCCAACAAGTTAAAGTAGATGTAGAGTCCATGGCCTTTCGCAGTATGGGGTATAGACTTGATTGGATCCCTGCCAACGGGAAAGGGTGGAGTAAAATATGCAGTCGCAGCAGTCGACTACTTCACCAAATGGGCCGAAGCTGAGCTGCTCGCTACCATAACGACCAAGACAGTTCTTGACTTTGTCATCAAGAACATCGTTTGCCGATATGGTTTGCCTCGAAAAATTGTCTCAGACAACGGCACCCAATTTAACAGCGACTTATTCACAGACTTCTGCGAAAGGCATGGAATCGTCAAAAGCTTTTCTTCAGTCGCACACCCACAAGAAAATGGAAAAGTCGAAGAAGTGAACAAAACACTTAAAGATACCCTGAAGAAAAGACTTGAAGACACTAAAGGAGCATGGCCAGAACAGCTGCCTGAAGTACTCTGGTCGTATAGAACTTCTCATCGAACAGCAACAGGCCATACCCTGTTCTCCTTAGCATACGGGTATGAAGCTATGTTGCCTGTCGAGTTAGATCCGCCTTCACATCGAAGAATAACATACGACCAAGACCAGAATAGCCAACTGATGATGGAGTCCCTAGACTCACTTGAAGAGAAACGGGAAAGAGCCCAACTCTGAGTAGCTACGTACCAGCAAAAAGTTGCCCGATATTTTAACTCAAAAGTGAAAGAAAGAAAGTTCAACGTCGGAGACCTAGTACTACGACGAGTTTTCTTAAACACCCGCGACCCAACTGCTGGAGTGCTCGGACCAAACTGGGAAGGACCTTACCAGATTGAGGAAGTCCTTCATCCAGGCACCTACAAGCTTGCACGCTTAAATGGAGATCTCGTTCCACGCTATTGGAATGGAGAACACCTGCGCAAGTATTATCAATAAACAGCCCTTTTTAAAGGACTGGCTTGTATTAATTTTTACTTTTTACAAGTTGTGAAAAAGGGTTAGCCACGTTGTATGGCTAATCGTTTATAAGTGTAAGATCTTTTTAAGATCACTCGTAAAGACATGTTTAGTCCATTTTTAATACGAGAATTATAAGGGACTGTGCGCAACCAGTCATTCTTGCCAACCTTTGTGAATTTATTTTTACAAGTATTTGTTCATTACGTGTGTTGTTTTGCTGTATTATAAGTGTTATGTTTCCTACCGAGCAGTAATGTTCGCACAGGTCGTGGTCAAGGCAAGTGACCAAGGACCTAAAGCTCCTCGATCACTTGGGGGGCATATAAGGTACATCGATAGCAAAGCATACCAAGAGGTATGTAAACACATGAACAAAATGAGTGAAAGCATGCTACAGTGCTTAGAGTATTTTTCAAAATTTATATTTTGTTAAATCAAGCCAAAGTACTATGCTAAGTTCGGTCATGCGAACAGATGTTATAATAGACAAAAATATTATAATATCAAAAGGCATTCTTTTACACCGCGAGCAATACTGCTCAGATGTAATTGTTTAATTAAAAGTAAAAAGCTGCCCTTGTAGCAAAGTAAAAAGCTTCCCTTGCAGCAACAAAAACAAATTGTCTTTACAACGCGACCCGTAGGCCATGAAAACGAAATAAAAAGAAAAAAGAGAAAAAATTCTTAAGGAGCTTGAGTGTTGGGAGGAGTGCCTTGGTCGGCCGGAGGACCAGCTTCAGCACCAGCACCATCAATCTCCCCTGCTAAGGAGGTCTCTGGGGAGGCAGGAACTTTGGCCTTTTCTTCTTCTTCCAGCCGGATGGCGCACTGCGCCATCAGAGTCCTCTTCAAACGCTCGGACAGGTAGTTGAAGTTGGCCTCCTGGTTGTGATTCCAGAATTCGTAGAAGCAGAGATGAGTGGCCTCCTTATACTTCTTCAAATTCTTGGCCCCGTCCTCCTTGAGCTCCTACACTCGCTTTTCAAGCTCCCTCATCTCCTGCTTGCTGGCAATCAGATGAAGCTTAAGCTGATTACATGCTTGAGTGTTGAGCTTGGCACTTTCCCTGAATTTTTCTCTAGATTCGTTGGCTTTCTTCAGGGCATCCAAAAGCTCCTTGGTGAGAGTAGCTTTGTCCTCGCGCAGTGTTGACGGTGAAATCTCGTCAACGAAATTAGATCAGAAAACTTAAAGGTAAGTTAGGTGAAGTTTATATAAGAACTGAGAATAAACTTTAAGGAAAAGTAAACATAGATAAACAATGGAGCAAGCCTTAGTATATTTCTCGATAGCCTCTGCATACAATGAATTTTCCAACCCCCTCTCATGTGGGAGAGGGGTCCTTTTTATAGTAAGCTCTAATGGCCTGGGATACATGGTGGTCCAGGAGACCAAATGGTACATAAGTACTCTGTCAGGAGAGTGGTTTTAGAAGCTGAGGTCTTGCATCCAGTACAGGGGCAGGCGTCAGGAGGATGCCTCCACTACTTGTCCGTACCCATGTCAGTGGAGTGGGGACAGACATAGTGGCGCAGGTGGTGGTGGTGTCGACTCTGACTCCTGGCCGTAGACGTACGGGCCATAACTCTTATTCCAGCATTCCCACTCCCCCACTGGTACGGGTGTCCGTACTTCGACATACAGGGTCTCAAGGGTCGTACCCATTACTAGATCGTACATGAATGTTCCATTCGACTCGTACCCGGACCTCTAAGCATCGGGGTCTTCAAGGCATAAGGAATGGGACACTTGGTGCATGCAGTGGTCGTGACGTGAGGCGAGGCTCTCGGGTCCTTGGCATGGGATGCCTGAAGCACCCCGAGATCACTCAGGAGCATGGGTGATGGGCATGTGGCCTCAACAGATGTCTAAGGGTGCAAGGCGAGACGCCTTCCTCGCGAGCCCCTTGTGGACACGGCTCCCTTGGCGTGTCGTCCCACTCGCGTGGTTACCTGGTGGCGTGGCTCCCATGCCACTCAGACTTTGAAGTCCATGGCATGGCTCCTATTCCATCGTGAGACCTCCTTGGAAGGCATGTTGATGGCGTGGCATGCGCGGGATGCGGGTCCTCACATGGTGCTGGGCGCACGTGGGACACGTGGCCTCGCCTGGTGCTGGGCGCGCGCGAGGCAGGGGGCCTCGCCTGGTGTTGGCGCGCGCGAGGGGGTGGCCTCGCCTGGTGCTGGCGCGCGCGAGTGGGTGGCCTCGCCTGGTGCTGGCGCGCGCGAGGGGGTGGCCTCGCCTGGTGCTGGCGCGTGCGAGGGGGTGGCCTCGCCTGGTGCTGGCGCGCGCGAGGGGGTGGCCTCTCCTGGTGCTGGCGCGCGCAAGGCCATCAAGGCTGCCGCACGAGAGGCAACAGTGGCTCGGGGTCACCCCAACCCGGCCATATTTTTGGGCGTTTATGGGGCCTAAGCATACACTTTGAGTCTTTTATGGGCATGGAATATTGAGCATCCACAAAGGCCACACTTCATGGCTCACTAAGTGATGCTTCCCTTGGGACAATCTCTCAGTTTCACAAGACTTATAGGTCTGAGCCTGATAATGTGACTAAGTGACCTTTAGCCTTGTATTTTCACCATGTACTAGGGATTTTTTTTCTTGGTGGATTTTAAGCATCCACACGCAGTTGTTCTTGCTATTTGGACAGCTCCTTTTTCTCCTCGAGCAGCTTGTTGTCGTCAGCCTCAAGTGCTTGCTTAGTCTGGGCAAGCCTGGAGTCGAAGTTCTTTCCCCGAGAAACCAACGCCCCAACATGGCGCCAGCCAGTAGTTAAAGTTAGCAGCCCCTGAAGACAAAGAATGAGATAAAGTGAGGAAAAGAAATCAGACATAAATGATAAAGTAGCAGGAGATAACTTACGCTAACTATCTCGTTCAACCCTCTGTTGATGACTTGATCAGCCTCCATTGAGGCAATTTCAGTAATGGCGGCGTGGCTGCGTCTATGCTTCGAGAGCTTATATATCCTCTCCATGGCTGAGCCGACCACGAAGCTGAGCAGGGAGCCTTCGGGCGAGGTGTCCAGTGCATCCTTGTCAGCAGCCTTAGAAGAAGGCTGTGGATTAGTAGGAGTGGGAGTCGTCTGCTCGGAGGGGGGCGGAGGTGGTGAGTTCTCCTTGGAAGGGGCGGTGGTTGGAGCATCTTCTGTCCGAGCCTTCTTCGAGGGGGTCTTGCTGCTTTCCCCTCGAGCCCTCTTGCTATCCTTCTTCGAGACAGAAGAGGCAACAGCAGCTTGATAGTGCTCAAAGACATCCTCGGAGTCCATACCTGCACAAAAGAAAGCAACACAAGCAGTAAGACTAAATGGTCGTGCATGATAAAAGAATAAAAGTAAAAGGATTATAAGTAAAGTACCCGCACTACAACTACTGGTTGTAACATTATTTACTGAACTACCTAGTTCCTGGAAGAAATATGAATTTAAGGAGGGAGCATTCTTAAAGTTTCCATCCCCATCAAATAGATGAGAGGGAATTGGAAAATGGTTTAAAAGCGAGATTGTTATACCGTTTTCATCCGACGAGTCATCATAAAGATTGGTAGGCTCAACAGCCTTTTGTTTTCCTTTGCCCTCCGGGGCCAAGGGTTTCTCTGCTCGACGAGGGATGGCAGGTTCCCTGATCGTAACCCCAGTTGGTCTCCTCCGCGGAGGAGGCGCTTGGGGTTGCTGCTCGAGTTCCACTTTGGCTTCGGTATTCTCCGCCGAAGGTTCGCTCGTCGCTAGTTGGGGATTCCAGAGGCCGACCAGTCTAAGGTTAGCCTCAGTAACTAAATTTTTTACACTCTTATCAGCATTCGGCATGCTGGCTAAGAGTGCCGCCCTTGACTCCATCCTTGGAGTTGGGATTGGACGTAACCATGGGCCTGGAACACAGTGAAATTTCAAAACATTGTGGCAGAAAAACACCAAGCGAAGAAGCTAGTGGCGTAAGAATTGTTACCTCCTCGGGTGAAGGCCAAGTTGTCTGCGGCTAAGTTGGGAGTAAGGAAGTATTCTTGGTGATACCTCCCCACGTTGGAGATGTGAGTAGTGTCGGACAAGAAAGTGCGCCCGGTTTCTTGATGACAAAAATGGAAAAACCCCGTGCCTTCTTGGTTAGGGTTGGACTTAAGGTCAAAAAGAAAGTTGACCTCGTGGGGAGTGGGCTCTGGCCATTTTTTGAGTTTGTAAAGGATATAGAGTGCGGCCAACATTCTATATCCATTTGGAGTAATTTGGAAGGGGGCAACTCCAAAGTAATTTGCCACCCCCTGAAAGAACGAGTGAAGAGGCAAAGTGGCACCTGCCTCAATGTGAAACCGCGACCAGGCAGTGTAGGCCCGCCTAGCAGGTTGGTTGTACTGCCCCGAATTTCCTAATAAGGATTAGGACCTTGATTAGGAGGCCGGGAGGGCCATAATTGAATTATGATACTATTTAATGATCATATGCATGTTCATGTGAATTATATTATTATGTGATGGTAAATGCACGCATATGGGTGTATTTATGATTATAAGGGTATTTTGGTAATTTGGCCGCTGTGGGCGTAATTGTGTATTTTGGGTGCATGGTTGTGATTAATTAATATAGCCACATCATAAGGTGGATTGGTTCGAGCTATTCGGCATGAGACGATCATGAAATGTAAGTGTTCGGTCTAGTCACAACGGGTTTAAGTTCGGGGCTCGGGGTGAGTCTCGGGGTCATTTTGATGATTAGAACAATACTGGGAATTAAAGGGTAATGGAATATGATTTATTGGCATTTGAGAATATTGAGATTAGCGGGAATTGGAGAGCGTTAATTATAATTAACGGTGTAGGTTGAAAAGGACAATTTTGCCCTTGGGGTGGCTTTAGGAACCTTAAGTGACCTAGGGGTATTTAGGTCATTTGGGTTGGATTTATATGGACTTGAAGGCTGTAGAAAATACAGAACAAAACAGAGCATCATCCTCATCTCCTTCTTTCTCTCCCGTGCATCTTTTTCCTCTTTTTCCCTTTGGAATTTTGAGAGCCAACTTGAGGAGTTAAGCTAGGAAATCAAAGGTGGGAGCTTAGGGTCGTGATTCAGCCATTGAGGGGGATTCAAAATCAAGTTTGAGATGAGGGTTTGATATAGGTAATGTTTAGGGGTTGGATTGAGTGTTTAGATGAGGTTTGGAACTGGTTTGAAGGTTTGGTTTCGAGGAGAAACGCAGGGGAAGCAAGCTAGTGGCTTGCTGGTGTGCATAAAGGGTCGCGGCCTGGCTATGGTGAGCCGCGACCTATGTTGGTTTTTGGGAAGGTGAGTCGCGGCCCATCATGACATTTTTGGCCAGAAGTGAGTTTTTGACTTGGGGATGCTAGCTTTAGGCCTCGGGGTTGATCCTACTACCCGGTTAAGTGTGGATTGATGTCCCAGAGGCTAGATATTGGTTTGGGAACCTATGTTGATCATTTTTATTGATGATATCCTATATTTAGTTATGACTAGGTGACCGCTAAAGGACTAAAAGTTGATCGTTCTCAAGGGTCATTCTTTAAATCATTCTAGCTCGAATCTAAGGTAAGAAAACTGCACCCTGTGTATATGTGACATGCATGGTTATTCTTGATGCATGTTGGTTGATTATTAAACGTGACATGCATGGCTATTATTGATGTATGTTGGATTGTTAAATATGATGCATGTGATGCACGAGAAACATGTGATTAGGACACGCTTGAGTACTGAGTATGAGGTTGTTCAGAGCTTGTGCCTCTGGGTTTGTGCATGGTCCTAATTGTATTAATATTTGTTAAGTAAGCATGCTGAATACCTTGTTTATGGATATTGGACATGTGATATATGTTTGGTTGTATGGCTTACCTGTGTATGGCACTGACTTATTAGTCAGAATCGGCAATGGTGTCAGATCCGTCTGTGAGGCTGTGACTTATTAGTTAAGCTCACAACGGGTTGAGCACTGGTCGTGTTTCACTGATCTGAGGGTCAGAAACGACATGTGCGTCGAGGACGCAGGGTCGAATGAAGATTAAATTTAATTGATATCAGCGTTGAATGGCTCTATGGCATTAATGCTGGACCGACCCTAAATTCGATGAACTTATAAGCGCTTGCCTAGTCTAAGACCAGATGTTCAGAGCCAGGGCATATGGCCTCGGTGACTGTTTGTCACATGGCTAGGGAACGTTGTTCCATAGTTACGACTCTAGAGTCGGGAGGAAGGTTATGTTGGTGACCAATCACCATGCACCTATCCTGTTGAAGCTAGTGAGATGCTCGCTCGTTTGTTAAGCCCTGGTGATCCTATCATCACATGGCTGAAGGTTGCTATCCCCACATTTGTGACTTTTGTGATAGTCACCTTTTTGCTTGGGCTGTTAGTCCTGAACAATTAATACAATTACTATTGATATTATATCATGTTATATTATGTTTTCTTGCTGGGCTTTGGCTCACAGGTGCTATGTGGTGCAAGTAAAGGCAAAAGGAAGCTGGACCATCCTTGAGTTGGAGAGCTTAGGTGATGACGTGTACATATGCAGCTGCTCGTCCGCCACGGCCGAGGTTTAAAGGGGAACTAGGGTTAAACCCTGTTTTGCCTCATAGAACGACCTGTTGTAAATATTTTCTTGTAGTAGACTCTAAAATTATACTTTTGGGATCCCAGTATATCTGTTAAACATTCTAATGAAACATTACATCTTATCCAAAGATTTTAATCCCCAAACTGCTAATCATACTTAGTAACACGATTTTGGCCAAATGACTCGATTAGCGAGTTTAGCACTGTTTACAAGGCACATCGTAACGGTCCATGGAGTTGGGGCGTTACAACTTGGTATCAGAGCGAGCCAAGGTTTATGGTTCCTAAAGACAAGCTGGGCATGTACACTCATCACTGAAGATAACTTCACTCATGGAATGGTAACTATTTCTGTAGTTATGTGCATAGCTGTTTAAATAGAATGTAAATGCTTTACCTGCACATTGTATCAGGGAGCATGAGATTTTGATAGAGCTTGGCTCTTGACTATATGATTATATGCTCCCCGAATATATATATATGACTGTGATCATATGATTGCCTGCTCCATGAATATATATAACTGTGATATTTGCATGCTGGGATTGGAGGCATGGTTTGAGTATTGGAAGAGCAGGGATTATGAGTAATGTATGAATGCCATGGGCATGTTTGTAGCACTGCAAGTGGTTTATGATTGTGGTGTGGTAAGACTTATCCCGTGGGGGAAAGCCCTTGATATGCTTATTGTGATTAATGGATCAAGTTATTGACTGCAGATTCAATCAGCAGGTTTATATTCAAGGTAGATTATGAGGCCTGGTGATAGTTATACAGGGGCTGGGAGTTACAGCCAGGGTATCAGTTCTTCGTTTGCAGTTATGGATTTTCAGCAGACACTTACATATTTGCAAGTAAGATTGCAGAGGCAGGAGGAAGAGATCAGGTATCTGAAGCAACAACGGAGTCTGTTGGGGAGTACCTCTTCCTTTGCTATGCCAGGAGTGGCATCAGCTTTGGCTCAGCCTAGGGTTGAGAGTAGATGGGAATTCCTCTGTGGAAGATTCCTAAAGTTTTATCCTCCAGTCTTTGAGGGAGGCCTAGATCCATTCAAAGCTGAGCAATGGGTGGGCATGATCAGTTCCATTCTTGATAATATGGGACTGGTGGGTCACGATAGAGTGATCTGTGCTACATGTGTACTGCAAGATGATGCTTGGACGTGGTGGGAGGTAGTATCCCAGACACGAGATACAGTTGTGATGGACTGGAAAGAATTCAGGCAGCTGTTCAATGAGAGGTATTATTGTGATGTGGCCAAGACCGTTAAGGTGAATGAGTTTCTGAATCTCGTTCAGGGTAATGCATCAGTGACCGAGTATGTTACTAAATTTGATGGGTTGGCCAAGTTTGCTTGTGACATGGTACCCACAGATATAGCTCGGAAGGAAAGGTTTATTTAGGGGCTGAACCCTGGAATAGCTTAGGGCATTAGTGTTGCCCCAATGCATGAAGTCTCTACCTATGCTCAGGTGGTAGAGAAGGCTCTTGCTGTTGAGAGCGCAGGACATCAGATTGGGCAGCAGGGTGCGGTAGAGCACGGAGCTCAAATAGTGGTATCTCCACTTATTGGAGTAAGCAAGAAGAAAAGCTGGAAGCCTTACCCAGAATGCGCTCGGTGCAAGAAGCATCATTTGGGAAAATGCAGAGCAAAGGCATGTTTCGCGTGTGGTGTGGTTGGGCATATTGTGAAGAGGTGCCCCATGTTTAAGGATGGGAAAAAAGGGATAGACAGCTCGATTTCAACTCGAGTGTTTATTCCAGGGCAATCAGAGTCTGAGACCAAGACTAGTTCCTCGGGGGTGACAGGTCAGTTTTCTAGTTCTGAGTTTTGAGTTATACCGAGTGGTTTTGGTGCTATGTTGTCCTTTTGTTGTTACATATATGGAAGCATAAGGATGATACGACTATCACATGGTTATGTTGTGATGGGAAATGTAATATGGTATTGGCAACTTAAGAGATGAGTTGGGTTATGGAAAGGACTCATCAATGATTATGAAAAAGCTGGTTATGATGAGCTTTGGTTTGATCCAGGGTTTGGATTGGTTAAGTAATTAAAGAGCAATCTTGAATGGCAAGGAAAGTGTAGTAATTCTTGGGCTTGAGAGCGGAAAGCCTTGTGTTAGTCGGTTTGGTACATGGTTCTTTATGATTATGATACCTGTAGTGAGAGCTAGAGTTTTGTGCAGGGAGATGCATGGAACTCTTAGCTAGTGTGATGGATATCACTTGGGTCGTGTCGGTGAGACTAGGACAGACTAGATTAGTCTGTGGGTGCTGAATGTGTTACCAAGTGGTTTTCCAGGGCTTCTTTTTATGAAAAGAGACTAGAATGGTGATTGGATTAGTGCCAGAGATGGGATCATTTGTAAACATTGTTTTGAGTGGCTCAGTGGAGTTATAAGAATAAAAAAGTTTAATTGCTGAATAAGATGGAATTCTTTAAGGTGGATCTTGGATCTGGTGAGGACCAGTTAGAGATCAGAGAGAGGAAATTATATAAAGGACTGTGTTGGTATCAGATTAGAGCACTGAGAGTGCTGAATATGTCTTGAGAATTGGCTAATGCTAAGTGTTGATAAATCAGATGAATAGTGCATTCAAAGGTTTATTTGAATGGGATTTGTGATCGTCTTGGACGATGATATGGTGGTATTTTCTCTGCGGAGAATTGCCAAGAATGCAGAGTGCCTTGGGGACAGGAGTGTCCATGGATGGTAAAGATATTTCAGGTACCTTGGGAAAGTGTGCTGGGTCTTTTATAGACCAGGATCAGTTAATGGATTGTTATGACATCCTAGTAATTGAGAAAGGTGATTGCCTATGCAACATGTTAATTAAAGAATTTGACCAGGACTGGAGTAGAGTTCTGGTGGGCCAGGTGGCTAGTTTATTGTTGAGATTATTATTTCAAGAAAGATAAAAAGGAAAGATGGTTAAGTGAGCCACAGATGGGAAAGATTGAATGGGAAACTTTGGCTGGATTAGCTACGAGTTGCATAGTGTTTGGTATGAATTTATTGTGGTATAGAGGTCGGATTTGGAATCCGATGGACATTGAGATTAGCTGGGAGATTCTAGATGAATCTTATATTGTTCTTTTATTCGCTTCATTCAGGCATTGTGGAAAGGTAACATGATACGAAAGCTTTATAGTGATGGCCTGAGATGAAGAGAGATGTAATGAGACACGTGTAAAGTTCTTAGCCTGGTAGCAGGTCAGGACAGAGTATCAGGAATCAGCAAGACCATTATAGCCTTTGGGTACCTTATAGTGGGAATAAGAGAGCATCGCGATGAGTTTCGCGGTGGGATTCCCAGGTTGATGGATCAGTGTGAGTTGGTATTGGGTCATTGTGGACCAGTTTTTTTTCCAAGTGAGTTCATTTTATCAGTAAAGATAAGCAAATGGTACAGCTGATCGGTATTCAAATCTCTTTGTGAAAGGGATAAAGCGCCTTCATGAAACTCAAGGTCTATCTTACTAGATGAAGACTTTATTGTGACTTCCAAGTTTTGGAAGGGTTGGAAGGCCATGAGAACAGCTGTGACTTCCAAGTTTTGGAAGGGTTGGAAGGCCAAGTCCAGCTGGGCTCTCTGACTTGGAAATAGGGCTGCAACACCATTTAATAGGGATGCAGCACCATTTAATAGGGCTGCAGCGCTGGTCCATTTTTCAGCAAGCCTATCTTAGGGCTCGGAATGACTTTTAAGGATTGGGGTTTGGTTCCTTTGCCTCGTTTGAGTATATTAAGATTCTCGAGAGTGCGGGATGGATCACGGGAGTGTGGTTTTAGATTATAAACCTTTTTATGATTTATTTTATTGATGGGATTCCATATTTGGTTATGACTAGGTAACCGCTAAAGGATCAAAGGGTTGATCATTCTCAAGGGTCGTTCTTTTAATATTTCTTGCTCGAACCCAAGGTAAGAAAACTGCACCCCATGTGTGACATGCATGGTTATGATTGATGCATGTAGGATGTTTAAATGTAAACATTGATAGCATAATGAGTGCTTAGCAATCTTGCTCATTTGCGTATGATTATTACTGAGGCATGCTGGATGATTAAGTGTGATACATGTGATGCACGAGAAACATGTGATTAGGGCATGCCATGAATGATGAATATGAGATTGGTCAGTGCTTGAGTCTCTGTGTTTGTGCATGATCATAATTATGCTAGCAATTGTTAAGTAAGCATGCTAAATACCCTGCTCTTGGATAATTGGCATATGATACACATTGATAGCATTGCTTACTTGTGCTTGGTACTGACTAATTAGTCAGATTTGGCAAAGGTGTTAGTATCAACTGTGAAGCTATGACTTATTAGTCAGGTTCGGCAGTGGTACTGGGCACTGGTCACATAGCGTTGACTCATTAGTCAGAACGGCCTTAGCGTGTTCCACGCAAGCCATGTCGATTAGATCAAATTGACTTTCTGCATTGAATGACTCAAAGAGCATTAATGCAGGACCGACCACAAGTTCGATGAATATTATAAGCGCTTGAAGGCTAGTGGCTTACCTAGCAGCCACTCTTCCATTTGAATTAGTGACTTGCTTGTCAATCACTCAGTATGGTTTGCCAAAACCTGTTGAAGACTAGTGGCTTACCTAGCAGCCACTCTTCCATTTGAATTAGTGACTTGCTTGTCAGTCACTCAGTATGGTTTACCAGAACCTGTTGAAGGCTAGTGGCTTACCTAGCAGCCACTCTTCCATTTGAATTAGAGACTTGCTTGTCAGTCACTCAGTATGGTTTACCAGAACCTATTGAAGGCTAGTGGCATACCCAACAGCCACTCTTCCACTTGAATTTGTGACTTGCTTATTGGCCACTCAGCATGGTTTATCAGAACCTCAAGTGTTGCGACACTCATTTGATTAGTAAGCGCTTGAAGGCTAGTGGCTTACCTAGCAGCCACTCTTCCATTTGAATTAGTGACTTGTTTGGCAGTCACTCATCTGATTAGGATTGACTTGATAGTCCTCCAATCAGAAGATCAGGATTTCTTATTCTGGATACCCCAGCATCGTTTGAACTCATTTGCATGCTGAATAGAGCTATGTTTGCTAGGCATGCCAGATATGATTTGATATCGTGGTTTGACTGTTTATGAGCATATGAGTTTTCTTGCTGGGCTTCAGCTCACGGGTGCTTTGTGGTGCAGGTAAAGGCAAAAGGAAGCTAGACCATCCTTGAGTTGAAGAGCTTAGGTGATGACGTGTACATATGCAGCTGCTCGACCAATACTTGGGCGAGGTTTGAAAGTGGAACTAGGGTTAAACCCTGTTTTGCCGCTTAGAACGACCTGTTGTAAATATTCTTTTGTAATAGACTCTGAAATTATATTTTTGGGATCCCAATGTATATATTAAACGTTCTAGTGAAACGTTACATCTTAATCGAAATTTTTAATCCCTAAATTGCTAATCACACTTAGTTACACGTTTATGGCCAAACGACTCGATTAACGAGTTTAGCACTGTTTGCAATGCGCACTGTAGCGGTCCCTGGAGTTAGGGCGTTACAAAGGCCTAAGTTGTTGGGACTCGGAATCGTAGCATCGTCAAATGTTCCATTTGACAATGCATTAAAGTTAATCCTGAGGACTGCATGCTTGGGAGATAACACTAAACACCCGAAGTGTCTAAACACTAAAAGGAAGATCTTCAAGCTCTAAGTATAATGGACAACCTAAGACCCCGAGTTATTGGGACTCAGGGACATGTGATCGCGTTAAGTGTTCCTACTTGACATCGCACTAAAAGTTAATCCCGAGGACCACGGGCCTGGGGGACAACACTAAGTGCCTAAGCCTATCCAAATACTAAGAGAAGTTGACAAAGACTTGAGCTACTAAGATCCGAGCACAAGACCTGAGTCTAAGACTAGAGGCCCACTAAATGTGGACGGATTGAGGTTTCCGTCTCTTGTGGCGTAACGATTACATTGAGTGGTGTGAAAACCCAACTAAACTAATGAGACCAAATTGCATAATTACTATATGTTAGCATGTTAATAAAAAAAACAATAATGGTAAGAAAATTAGTGCATGCTGCAGAGGTTAAAAGGTATTTACAATGGGAAATTTGAGTTTTTATGCTTAATGAGGGGTTCTAAGTCAAAAAAAGGCTAGGCATTTAAATCATTTGTTAAAAAATGCCAATTCTTTTGACAATACCCAAAATACCCCTCCCATAATTTTTCCCATCCACTTGATCTTCCCTCTTCCCTCTCTCTCCCTCAACCCATTCCTCTCAACTCTCTCTCTAGAAAAAAAAAATTCATGGTTAAGGTAAAATATAAGAGAACTCAATGTAATGGCAAGTATTCCTCACTTAGAACACTAAAATATTGCATTTTGAATTGATCTGGGCATGATTTTTGGGTTTGTTTTGCAATTTTTTTTTTCAAATATGAAACTTTGAAATCTGCAGAAAATCAACGTGGTTCGATGGTGCTTAATGCCAGCTTGATGGGGCCTTCAAAATCAAGATTTCATGAAACAATCGATGTTGCTCGATGGTGGTTCGATGGTGCTCGATGCGATTCTTGTAAGATATGTAATTTTTCACTCAATGTCCGTTTGGGGTGATTTTTTATTTTATTTTATTTTGGGTATTTTTTCAAGATCTACACGTTTGAGATGTGTATATACGCATTTGTGAAATGTAAATCTTGAAAAAAAATGCAAAATGCAAAACATACCTTATGTTCAAGATATGTTTTGGTATGTTTTCAAGTTCTAAACTTTGAAAATGTGTATATGAACATCTAAAATGCGTAGATCTCAATATCAAAAATAAATAAAAATCACCCCAAACGGACACCCGAGTGAAAAATTGTCTCTTACTAGAATTGCATCAAACCAACATTAAACCACCATCAAGCAACCATCGAACCACCATCGAGCAACGTGAATTTTTTCATGAAAATCTTGATTTTTAATTCCCATCGAGTTGGCATCGAACACTATCATGAAACCATCGAGTTGGGCATGATTTTTGAGTTATTTTTCACATTTGAAACTCTGACATCTTTAGAAAATTGACTTTGCTCGATTGTTGCTCGATGGTGCTCGATGAGGCCTTCAAAATAAGAATATTCTTGAAAAAATTGACGTTACTCGATGGTGGTTCGATGAAATTCATGTAAGAGACATAATTTTTCACTCGGGTGTCCATTTGGGGTGATTTTTTTTTTATTTTGGGTATTTTTTTAGATCTACACATTTTAGATGTTCACATACACATTTTCAAAGTTTAGAACTTGAAAACATAGCAAAACATATCTTGAACATAAGGTATTTTTTGCATCTTACATTTTTTTTCTTCAAGATTTACATTTCCCAAATGTGTATATACACATCTCTAATGTGTAGATCTTGAAAAAAATACCCAAAATAAAAAAAATCACCCTAAACGGACACTGGAGTGGAAAATTACGTATCTTGCAAGAATCGCATCGAGCACCATCGAGCAACATCGATTTTTTCATGAACATCTTTGTAACGCCCTACTACCCAGGGACCGTTACACTATATATTTTAAATAGTGCTAAACTAGCTAAACGATTCATTTTGGCCATAATTGTGTAACTAAACGTGATTAACGATTTAGGGTTAAAATTTTTGGTCAAAGATAAAAACGTTTCACTAAAATGTTTACTGTATACATGGGATCCCAAAATACATTTGAAAGGTTGATTACAATAAAAGAGTTACAACTTGCCGATCTAAGCGACAAAATAGGGTTCGACTCTAGTTCCTCCTTAAACCCTCAGCCGTGGTGGTTGAGGAACCACATATGTACACATTGTCACCTAAGCTCTCCAGTTCAAGGATGGTCCAACTTTCTTTTCCCTTTACCTGCACCACATAGCACCTGTGAGCCGAGGCTCAGCAAGAAAACTCAAACATGCTCATAAGCAATTAATAACATGTTACCAAATCATAATAAGCATGCCTAGCAGTAATAACCCTACTCATGCATGCATGCAGGTACAAATAAATGATTGTGGAATCATTCTGGGGCTTGCAGCTGTGATCAGATGACCATAGAGTCAACCTGGGGTCCTCTGTATAACCAGCTTTGGGGTCCTCTAGCGCACTTGGTGCTAAGTTTTCTCCGACCAATAGATCGATAAAGCATATAATGCGCTCTTGGTTAGGCTAAATCATATGGACTAGCGCTTCGCGCTATTTCCATGCTTGACTAATAAGTCAATGCCTTACGACCAGCACTCACCATGCTAATGCCATCCTTGACTATTAAGTCAATGTTTTACGACCAGCACTCACCGTGCTAATGTTGTCCTTGACTAATAAGTCAATGCATTACGCCAACACTCACCATGCTAATGCCATCCTTGGCTTATAAGTTAATGCTAGGATATGGGACTAATAAGTCACCTCGAGTCCCTTAGCCTTATCCTCTGTATAAGCGTACCTGGCGCTGACCAGCACTCCACGTGCTAAGGTTGTTCTTGACTAATAAGTCAATGCTAGGATATGGGACTAATAAGTCACCCCGAATCCCTTGGTCTTATCCTCTGTTTAAGCATATAATGCGCTAACCATCACTCAACGTGCTACGGTCATTCTTGACTAATAAGTCAATGCTAGGATATGGGACTAATAAGTCACCCCAGATCCCTTGGTCCTATCCTCTGTTTAAACGTATAATGCGCTGACCAGCACTCAACGTGCTAAGGCTGTTCTTGACTAATAAGTCAATGCTAGAATATGGGACTAATAAGTCACCCCAGATCCTTTAGTCTTATCCTCTGTTTAAGCGTACCTGGCGCTTCTGGTTAGCCTAATCCAAACGACCAGCGCTCAGCGCGCTACTGCTGCCTTTGACTAATAAGTCAATGCTATTTTACCAACGCTCAGTGCTATTATCAACCTTGACAAATAAATCAAGCCTTTCTCAATAAGATAATGCAAACAGGCATATATCATATGTCAATTATCCATATATAAAGCATTCAGCATGCTTAATCAATAATCACAAGCATAATCATAATCATGCACATTTACAAAGACTCAAGCTCTAATCAATTCTATATTCAACATTTAGGCCACACCAGAATCACATGTATCACATACTTGGTGCAGTTTTCTTACCTTTGGTCCAAGCACAGGTTACCAATAAACGACCCTCAAGCACGATCCTGATTTTGAATCCCATGCGATAACCTCTGATTAAGTCGTTTCTCGCTAAATCCTCCAGCTAATAAGCTTCTAATCTTCCCTAAAATCTTCATGACTCGATCCTTGCTTGAACCCGAGTTCTAAAACTCGAGTTTCCTTCAAAAATGTGAACGAGCGTCAAAAAGAGAACGGGAGAGATAGAGAGAGAGAGAACGTAACCGGACGTTCTTTTTATTTATGACAAGTTACTTCGAGCTTAAGTAACCTCAAGCAAATCCAAATGCTCGGGGTCCCAAAAACACCCCCGAGGGTAAAATAATCAAAATTCCCAGAATTCCCTCATGATCTCACTAACTTCCAATATATCATCAAATAATCATTCCCATTACCCAATAACCCGGTAATATATTAAATACTCAATCTATCCCTTGACTCACACCGAGTCAAGTATGGGTCTCGCTGTGACTTTCCCACTAGCTTGCTCCTTAGGATTGTCTTGTGCTGAGTAACCCAAATATATCCACATAATAATGTGGTCCCACACATATATCACATATATGCCAAATATACCCATAACGGGCCAAATTACGAAAATTTCCCTTTTAATCAGAAATGGGCCCACATGCATATTTAATACACATAAACATGCATATTAAGTCATATTATAATATAACTCACATATTCATATATTGATACACATATATATATCACATAATCACATCATTTCCATAATTTTCCATCTTGGCCCTCTAATCAATGCCCTAAATCTTATTAGGTAATTTAGGATGTTACAATCTTGATTTTGAATGCCCCATCGAGATGGCATTGAGCACCATTGAACCACCATCAAACCACATCGATTTTCTACAGATTTCAAAGTTTCAGATCTGAAAAAAAATCACAAAAAAAACCAAAAATTATGCCCAAATTAGTTCAAAATGTAGTATTTTAGTGTTCTAAATGAGGAATACTTTTCATTACTTTGAGTTCTCTTATATTTTACCTTGCCTATGGATTTTTTTTTCTAGAGAGAGAGTTGAAAGGAATGGGTTGAGGGAGAGAGAGGGAAGAGAGAAGTGGAAGTGATGAGAAAAATTATGGGATGGGTATTTTGGGTATTGTCAAAATATTTGGCATTTTTTTGAAATGATCAGAAGGCCTAACATTTTTTTTTTATTTAGGACACCTCAATAAGCATAAAAACTTAAATTTCCCTTTACAATTGAGCTCGGGGGCTCGAGCATTTAATTGTATGTACCCCAGTAAACAAAGGAACGCAGGCCTACTTAAACAAGGAAAGGGAAATAAAATCACTTCGGGGCCTCGCCCAGAGGAACTTCTGTCACCACCTTGATGACAGGATCCACCTCGGGAGTACGGCCGGCCACCGTGGCTTCCTTTTCCTGAGCTGCTTTGGCCTCCTTGGCACGAAGATGCTCCTCGAGCATCATCCCCATGCTGGGCTCCTAAGTGAATGACAGGTCCATGTCCATGTCCCTGTTGCTTTGCCACGCCACAAACAGGGTGTCATCTGCTATCACATTGAGATCCCTCTCTAACTCTGCTCATAGCCTAAAGTTCTCGACATGAGATGTGACGTGCGCATCTTCTTGTGTGGCCTTAACAACCTCCTCTTGGACTCTGTCCAGCTCTGTGGCATGAGCCGAGGACTCCACGTAGCTCAGGCGGAGTTCCTCCCGAACAGCTGTCAGCTCCGCCGACAACTTGTCTTTGGCCTCCTCCATGGAACGGGTTTGACTCGCGGCATCTTCCAACAACTTTGAGGAAATTTCCTTGAGAGATGACACCTTTGACTGCTCCATGGCCAGTCGAGTCTCCAACTCTAAGGGTCGGGCATTGAGATCCTCAAAGTCTTTCGGGAGTAGTGAGTGCTCCACCAGTGGGACCGCGATCTCCTTGAGTTGAGCCATCTCCTCCTTCAGCTCGAAGGACCCCATGGTCACGATGTCCCCAAACCGCTGGTTGAAGGCTGCACTCTGCACAAGAACAATACTTGTTAGCTCAAAAAAATGGGAGTTAAAGATGTTTGAGCCATACCCTCAGGGAGATGTGGCGGCTGGAAAATATCAGTGATATGTCATTTTCACTGCCACAACGAGCGAAGTGGCGGTGGGGCATGTTGCACAAGGACCCCGCCAATCCTTGGAGAAGCTCTGCGGAGAGTGGGGTCGTTATTTAAATGACTCTCCCTGAAACTAGAGGCTCCATCACCTCGCGGCTAGATGGAGCAAATGGTGTTAGGAAAATATAAATTTGCCTCAATGGAAATTGATAATAATATTACAACTCTATGCAATATCTTACAAATAATAATGACTGATTTAAAAAGAGTTACGACTCTATAACTGAAAATTACAAATAAAAGGAGAAGGAGATGTAAGATGATAGAAATAGAAAATACAACTCTATTACAAAAGATACAAATAAACTACAAGTGTTTGAACAAAAGGAAATAAAAGGATTAAAACTTTTAAACAAAAGGTACAAGTAAATAGAACAAGAAGAAATAGTAGAAAACCAAATGGAAGAAAATAAGAACAAGAATAAAAACAATAAACTCTCACTCACACAACTAAAGTGAAGAGTGTTGGGGATCACCAACTTGAACAAGGTTTGAAACCTTTGTCCAAAAGCTTATTTCCCCCTAACTCAAGCACTAAGGGATCTCTCACAGATATTGGAAAAGCTTTCTGGAATTATCAAGCCTCAAGGTGTTTCTAGCCAAGTGCTCTAATGGATAGAAATATTGTGTCTTACAAGTGAGCTATAGGCTCCTATTTATAGAGTTTAGAGACACCCTTTGAATTTCAAATTCCACTAACCCCATGGCTGTTACCAATGTTTAATTGGATTAATATGGAATTAAAAATTAGATTTGAGAGTTATTTGGGTTTTTTGAGCCGTTCAACAAAGATTGAAAAAACTGAAAAAATGGTCAGTTTTTGGCCTGTGGCCGCGGCCACCGACCATTTTCAGCACTAAAAAATGTGTTGTTTTTCCAAACGGTTCCAAACCCCTCCCAAATGATTTTGTAACTCCTAAAACATATTATTGGGGTTAAAATCATATCTCTAACAGCCATATCACATATGGCTTTATGAAATTCTTCTAAATATTGTGTAACAACAAATTTACACAATAAAGGGTAATATTTGGAAGTTACAAATTTGTAACACCAAATATGTTACATTATTTGGATATATCTCATATATCTAAATATTGTAACTCTCTATTATATGTTACAATATGTGACACACTTTGTCACATTTATTTAATCTAAAACATTATATTATAATATAGTATAATATTACATTATATTATAAAATAATATAGCAAATGGGCTCTGTGGTCTGTCTTCCCGCAGGTACTCCGCGAGGACTTTGAAATCCTTGTTGCCTTCATCAAGATGGGCGTTGAAGTATTCAACTACTTGTCTGTGATTTTCCAGGTCTCCTCCCTCAAAGTGTTCAGGAAAGACCACTAGGCGAGGTGTCCTAGTCGAAGGATGGTCAGATGCCCTAGAAGGGATTTCTTTTCCCTTCCGAGAAGGCCCCCCATCTCGAGGGGGGGAGGCCTCGAGGTCAATGACCTCTTCTGTAATCGTTGGCCCCAGAGGAGTGGCCAACATGGCAACTTCCGGGACTTTGGGAATGGTAGGAGTGGGAGGACCGACCATCGGGGCCAAGGGAATGAACGTCGAGGGCAGGGACACTGTGGTCGATGCCTTTGGGGCATCTATTTGAGGGGGCCCCGTCACCCTCTGTTGTTTCTGTCTGACCAAGTCGGAAAATCCCATGTTTTATGTGTAAATAAATAGAAAAGGTTAGCCTTTGAAAGAAAAGAAAAGAAGCTATCTATAAAAATAAGCATGCATGAAAGGCACAAAATAAATCTCCTCGAGAGCCCACCATGATAAGACTTATTTGGGTGAAGAATGGAATGGGCAAACTCATGGACGAGTCAGCCAATTACCTGTGTTTTTTTGGTGTCGTGTTGACAAAACCATATCGTGTGCATGGATGTCACCTCGTCGAGAGGCACGAGCCCTTGGGGGTGTTTCCTCATCTTTGGATGGCAGAGAAAAATGTTTATAAGGTCTTGGTATTCCTGGTACTCCTCGTTGGTCCAAGGATGCTCCAAAACTTGCCCACACTCGAGGAGTGATGGCGAGAGTAAAGAGTGGTCGGGGCTAATTTCCTCCCCTACGTGATGGGCGTAGTTAACAACTATTGGGAATTTACCTTGAGTCACAGAGGATGATTCGATCCCAGCCTCGAGCTTGACTCCGAGCTCCTCATCTTCTTTTTCATCTGTGGCGGATTGGATAGTGAGCACGCTCTCCATACGCTCATCGCGGAGACATAGTTTATACTCGTATTGGGCCTTCACCACAATATACTACGTGTGGAGCCTTGCTTCGTTAAGTTATTTCTTTGAATCACAAAAGCCAATGAAGGTCACGGGGCTTATCCTTTGCCCCTTCCAAAGCAGGCTATACTGCCGAAGATTGTCCTTGGTGATGAGAAGACCGAGATTCATCTCCTCCTTGGGTAGCGCATTCAATTTCTTGAACTTTTTGTTGTAGGCGTCAACGAAAGGTGTGCGGAGGAAATGACCTGAAAAGAAAATGGTTAAGACTAAAGAACGACTACGAGTGAAGGAATATTAAATATAATAGCTCAAGAAGTGATACTTACCAACCCTGGTGAAGTCCAGGAGAAGAGTCGGGTTAGTCCTCATAGGGAAGCCACTTGCCTAGAAGAAGTGGTCTTTGTAGTCTATCGCATGGTTCTCGTTGCCGCACGGTGCCTTGTATTTCATCCCAGGGTATGTATGCTTCATCAACGTGTAGTACCCGTCCCGATCGTCCTTCCTCAAACACTGTTGGAAGCTATAGATGTACAGTATCTCAGCTGGGGAAAGAACATGCCAGTTCTGCCTCTTGTACAAAACATAAAACCTAGCCAGTACCCGATATCAGTTAAGGGAAAGCTGGAATGGAGATATGAGATGAGCTTCAGGCCCCGAGGCATGGACGCTCTCATTCGCCCTCTCATTTCCCGAGAAAGGCGCACCCACATCGTAGTGGTGTCCACCCCATGGTGGGTTACAATCCTGTCCAAAGCTCCTCGGTGTTTGAGCTTGCTGGGGGTCACCTCCGCCTCAAAACCCATGGCGACGCCATGTGTTTTTTCCGACAGAGAGGGCCAGAGTTTGCCTTTTCCTCTGAGATTCCGTGTCAGAGAGGCATGTTTGTCGTTGAGGGATTATCTTCCCTCACCACGAGAGCCTAGATATTCTGCAGTTGTTTTCTCTTCTTGGGGAGTCTTCCTGCCTCTCGGTCCATCTCCAGTACCTTAGCATCGAATGCGTAGAATGATTGCTTGTATAGTTGTTGAAGCTCCTTAGGCATCTGAAATAAGAAACCAAGCAGTTAGCGTCCTGACTCGAAGAAAGATAGGCCAAAAACAAGAAGCCCTAAGACTATTGCTCAGGAATATGAGAAGGAAAATTTCTAAGGGACTTGGGTGTCTTCGGGACCAAAGGATGGTCACCGGAGAGGACCACTGGAAACTATGAACATTGCCAGAATCTGAGAATTTTCCAGATGCCGGTTGGATGTCTAGTAATGCAAAAGTCGCGTAAAGAGCGTAGGGGACTATTAGACCATTTTTAACATCAAAATGACTTCTAGTGTGCCAGTAATTCAAAACCTAAGCATGCAACTAAAATCCTCAAACAAAATTTGGAAGTAAACACAAAACCAAATAGGAGTCAGAAGTAAAACTTACTCGAGATGAAGCGCTTGTACGTGCTAAAGCGAGTCCTCACTCTAAAAAACTATTTGCTGCCTGACCAAAAGTACGATGATTCTCGCCAACTGTCCAGGGCGTTGAGAACTCAGAAAATGGGAGAAGTTTGGGAAGTAGAGAGATGAAGAAGAATAGAGGGTTTGAGAGTTTTGGGGTTTTGAATTTCGAATGCTAAAAGTGATTTCTGAGAGGAGGCTGTTAAGGTTTTATACTAAAAATACTTGGGGTGGAAGCAGCTCCACCCCGACCGTTGATACCTATGACATAGGCACTCGAGAGTGATCCAACAATCAGAGTCCAAGAGGCATGGATCGTGATCATTAACATGGGAAAATGATGCCTCAGATATAGAGAAAAAAGACACCTAGGGTACGTATTAGACGTTTTGGGTAGTGGAGTGGACTCCTCATTAATGGCACCGATTGATGGGTCCGGCAATAGGGAGTCAACACGTGTCACTACCTTTACTAGGAGTGATGCCATGAAGAGCCCAAGCATCTCCTCCCGAAGACCTTTCGAATTACTCCTCTCAGTCTAAGTCTCCACTGTTCGAGGACAAGTGAAGACTTGGGAGGGAAATATTGTCTGTGTTTTCACCAGAGCACACGTGGCATTTGTTAGAGGAGTAATTAAGCTCCTCGAGCGCTAGTGAGGGTTTGTACTTTGGCCTGGACAGACGCGGATGTCTCCATGTGAGGCCACGTCTGATGACCCATCTCCATGGTATGGATGTCTCCAAGTGAGGCCATGCCCCGAGGACCATTCGGATGGTCATCACTTTCTTCATTCGTCAATCTCTCAGGGCTAGGACTCTTGTCCCTAGACCTAGAGTTGGTGCTAGGTGTCAGTCGCCACAGCTACGGCCCACCAGATCATCTGAAATTTTTTGGCAAGCCTCGATTAATGGTGTTGATTTCGTACCCTCAACAATCGGCATCTCCCACAATGCCGTCTGACATGGGAGAACGTGCGTCTTATCCTGACATGGTCAGATACCTGTTCCCCATGAAGTTGGTGGGCAACTTTCTACAAATGGGCCCCGTGCAATCCGCTTGAGTCCATGGTCTTTGTTAGTGCATCCATATGTAATTAATTAGCAGTTTACTCCCCAAATAATGGGAGAATGTGTATTAAATGTTGATTAATGGCATTAATGATCCAGGCATCTATAAATAGAGCTGAGGTATCTCCTTATAAAGGACTAGGGCTCTTTTATAGCCTAAACGACGTAAAATCTTTGTTATTTTCTTCTAATTTCTGTCGAGTTCTTAGATTAGGTTGATAGCGAAAAAGGTAGTCAACAACCAATATAAACATATCAGAAAAACATAGAAAATGATACAACAATAAGATATTTAAATATGAGACACTCACTATAAACTCCAAACACAAATGAAACACGTAAAAATAAATGTGATTATGTACACACAACAACATATATAAGTGAAGAAGATATATGCAAACAAAAATAATTATCAAACATGATTACACTCATATTTATTTAAGTTAATGAGTAAATATATTTGTTGACTCATTTTTTCGTTAATTTGTCTAACACCCAAAGAATAATATTGAGAAGATTTTTTAGAGCTAAATAAAGTATAAAAGATGTTTCTAGTGCCCATAAATAATGGATAAAGAGAGTTTTATAGTGGTTCAGCCCCAAAAAGATAGGCTACATCCACCTAGTCACTGTCATTAATCTTGCAAGCCATGGATTACATTTGTATTTAGCTTTTAGCTATTTGGCTCTAGTGAAGATGGAGAGCTCTTTCTATAAAAAGTCGCCGCCCCTTTTTCCTCTCTCCTCCTTCTTGGTCCCTACTCCTCTTATTATATTGAAGAGTTAGGGTTACATTTGAGTGTGGGCTTAAGTTATTGGGCTTGACCCAAAAATTATACAAAGTTACAATTCACTAGGCCCTAGGCATGATCTGGGTCGGTGGGTAGTGATACTCCAAACATAGGTATAATAATTGCCCCCCAAGTCAGTCTTCATGTTTGCATGAGGCTGAATTATCGTGTGAACTATCTTCAGGTTTCTATTGATGAGGACCATACCTTTAGGCCTTGGACGTATCATTATTTGACTTCGCTAATCTTCTAATGGAGATTCTAGTGCGTATAGCCTCACAAGTTTTCTTGTAGGCCATTCTAGATGCTTCAGACCTGAACGTGGGAAATAGTGACAGTAAAAAGATCTGAGATGCCTGAAGACCTTAGACAATTCTTATGCTTGAAGATCCAAGTGACACAAGGAGACAAATTCGTCTTGCTTGGTTCCTAGTTGTAACGACCCAAAAATGCTAATAGGGTTTAGTACCTTGATTAGCGTGCCAGGAAGGCATAATTGGACATATGTGTGTTTAATTAGTTAAATGCGTGACTATGTGGCATGCATGATTTATATGATTATGTGAATATATTATATGCATGTGTTATGAGTATTAATATGCATGTAGGCCCTTTACTGCTTATAAGGGCATATTTGTAATTTTGGTCTGTTAAGGGCATAAATGTAATTATACTTAATAAATGGTTGATACCACATTATTATGTGGATATATTTGCAGTATATGGCTCGAGTCAATCCTAGTGATCGGATTAGCGGAATAGTCACAATGGGGTTTAAATCGGAGTGAGCCTAAGGGTATTTTAGGAACTTAGAATATATTTTGGGGGTTTATTGAGTAACTGATAAGTATTTGGTAATTAGTTGGGCATGATGGGATTAACTGGAAATTGGTAGGATGACTCGAGGATTAGCGGGAAACGGGGGCGAAATGGCCATTTTACCCCTACAGACAATTAGAGGGCTGGGAAAGCTTAGGGGCAATTTGGTCTTTGTTTAAGAAAGGGATATACTCAGAACTCTTAGGGAAATACTAGAATGTAGTGGAACACATTTGATATCTCTCACTCTCCCACATACACGTTTCTTTTCCTCTCTTTAGATTTAAGGGGAACCTTTGAATTTTGAAGGAGAAGCTATGATAACAAGCTGGGAATTGAGCTGAGTTTGGACTGAGAAGAACCTAAGGAGTTAAGGCTAGAAGTGGACAGAGTTTAGCTGGGGGATTCAAGCTATCAATTCAGGTAAAATCCTAACCTATGACTATTGAATTCTGTTGAAATGATGATGAACTTAGAGCTTCCATGAGAATGATTTTTAAGGCTGATTTTGGGTGTTAGGGAGAGTAAGAATTGTTACAAGATTGGATGTGATGTTTAGGTTATAAGGATAAGAATTCTGGGTTCAGTTCAAGGTTTGGCTGAAGGTTTGGGTTGAATTTTAAGGCTAGGACTCAAGGGAAACACTGGAAATAGGGTGGAATTACTAGGTTTGGGGCCTCGAGTCGTGGCCTTGTTCTTCAGGTGCTGCGGCCAGCGTGCTTGAAGAGGCTGGGGTGCCTCTGATTCGCCAAGTGCGCCGTGACTCAGGGGGTGCAAGTCGCAGCCCATGTCCTCCAGTAGGGAGGGGTAGGCCTCTATCTTAGGGGCGGGCTGTGGCCCTTAAGGGCAAGTCGCGACTCTAAATGGAAAATAAAGGGAGCTTAGGCTTTTAGGCTCGGGGAGGCACGGGTTTTCAAACCTAAGTGCTCAAGACGAATTCCACTACCCTGTTTAGTAGAATTCGAGGTTCCGGAGGCTAGTATTTGTTTCCTAAACATTTATTTGGATTAGAGATTGATAATTATGCATGGTTATTGTGACTAGATTTATCGTTAAGGCTCAAGACTGAGGATCGTGATCGAGACCACTCTTTATTTGTCGCTCAAGATTTGAGGTAAGAAAACAACACCCATGTGGTTGTCGTTGGGACTGAGATTCCGTGTAATTGAATATATGTATTGTGTAACTGTATGGCTGTTATATGCAATATGAAAGTACGACCTAAGGGTGTCCGGGCTGATGATAAGCGTATTGAACGCAGCTCGGCCTAAGCGAGCCGGGATCAACTATATAACCAGAGGGCTCGGCCTAAGGGCGTCGACTCCTAATTGTTTGTGTTATTGATTGAAATATATATGTTGAAAGTATATGTTTATCGTAGTCGTTTACCAAGATTTTCGGTAACTATACTAATGAATATTAGCTAAGACTAATGATATGGCCGCAGGTGAAAAGTAGGGACAACATCCATGCGGAGTGGGGCGGCTTTAGGGTCCTGGACGCTTTTCCCACCAACCGGGGACGACGTGATCCAGGTTCGTTTACCTTTGTCCCTCTTCATTTACCACAGGCCCGGACCGTTACCAGGCTCTGGGAACAGGCACGTATACCGCCAGGGGGGGAGTCCGAGCTGTCTGCATGTCTCCCGGATGACTGCCCCGGATAACCATACCGGACCCCCGTCTGGCCCAGAATTGCACTAGGCCAGTGCCCCCTTGGATATTCCCGTACCAAGAGGCCTTGGGTCGGGCCCACATTTTGAATGCCCTGACCATGGGCCTGGACGGTCGTTCCGGGGCCACGCAGGAAATGGGGATAACATTTACCCCCCAAGCCTTCGCCTAGGCCCACTAGGAGGAGGCTTGCATTGCTCTCGGACGCTCGCACGGTTGCCTTCCCAGTTCCTGCTTGGGATCGTGGGTCCGTGACAGAGGGCAGTGATGCTGGTTGTATGTTGGGCCCGGACAGTTTACCAGTGTCCGGGTACATTTACCTTAGTCCCGCTTCGTGGCAAGGGTACACGTGTCACCAGGAGATTGCTGCATGGATCTTGAAAGGTCGCCTAGCCATCTCAAGGGTCGCTAGGCCTGGGCTAGCGTGTCAGCACAGATCACGAAGCATCCCATTCGCACAGGGGTCCATCATTAATACTCTTGGGTTGAGGTGGACCGTAGGATGGGGCGACCTTTGGCATCCGCCCCTCCTGGGCCGTTAGATCTGAGATGGCAAGGATCCAACCTGAGAGGGCTCATAAATATCCCTGCACGATTTTGGACCGTCCGATGGGGAGACACATGTCCGTTGGATCGGAGGCCAGGATTTGGGGCCTTTATAAATACTCCGCAGATGCTCATTTGACGTTTTTACGCTCTCGAGCCATCTTAAGCATTGATCAGCTTTGCATGTCCGACATCGCCGGTGACATCCACCATCGTCTGTTAACTCTATGCCGTCGCCTGCTCCCTACGACCCCAGCGTCTGCCCATTTGCCTGAGAACTCGCCTGGTGTCTATCCTATCGATGAGCTGTTGAACCGGCTGCACCACTTCAAGAACGAAGTTCTGCCGTTCTTGCCGTTGGACAACCACCATCTTCTACGGCCAACAACTTACAGTAAGTCCTTCTGACCTTCTTGATGAATATGTGAACTTAGGTTGTTCTTTTAATTCGCATGTTTAGGCTGCTAGAATCAATTCCAGATACATCCATCCGTATAAATTTCTGAAATGAATTATCCAATTCACCAATCCCATTGATTTACACTGTTGTTACCCTAACAATCCGAACCAACTTATAAGTCCACCAGTCTCCATGGTTCAAATCGTGTCTGTATAACCTCTTCTATCAATTACCATTTGAGTTCTTTTCAGCCCAATAAGCCAGTACCTCAGCCCAAGTGCCGTTTCCAGGCATCCCTCTGCCTTAACATTTAACATAACCCTCCAATCAGGATCTCTCATCCTCTTAACCAAGGGTGGAATTAACTCTGCTCATCTATTGGCAAATTCCTTGTCAACTCGTACCTTCCTCAACACTAGAGGATAACACCCTTTAAGCCTTTCATATAATACCCTTATCTGTCCATACCTCACAGTAAACCAACACTGGTAACCTTACTGTTAAAGCATATAAATCAGCTATTTCTCCAGAGAAATCCGCTGTTCTTCTATCCCATCTCAACTAACAACTCCACAGCTTACTCACGCACTAGCGACCCTCTGCTGCTACTTTCAGGGGTAACTGGAGATCTCAACTCCAACTTATATCTAGAAACCCCCCTTTCAACACAATATCAGGTCCCCAAACCCTTTTGGGAACCAACAACTCGAGTTCATCCGTCAAAACCGACCAAACTCCTGAACTCAGAGGTTCATACCCTGAACCAACCCACAACTAAATCCAAATATCCACAGGTATAATGCATACACAAGCATATACTAGGTCAAGTCCACAATGATATACATTTAGCTACCAAATTTTATCACCACTAAGTATATCCACACTCAACATGCTTCATACAAGCCAATAAACAGATATAACTTATGAATTTAATTCAGAAAATTAATCACATACACTCCAAACGCGAACCATTATGCCAATATTCATCCACATACATAATAATGTCATTCAGCATGCATTAATCTCAACATGCAATAGTCAAGGGCCCAGCCCAACAGTATCTCCTGCATATGTCAACTCATTTCTCATGCTCCATATAGATAAGCAGGCAAACAAGGCAATCAAACATATATTCAAGCATATTAATCATTCATACCAACCAACCCTGAGTCGAGCTTGTCACTGACAGCGAGCGTACATGTTCGGTCGATCTCCAGAACCAATAAACCTTGGCTCGCTCTGATACCAAGTTGTAACGCCCTACTTCCTTAGAGCCGTTACTAAGTGAGTTTTAAGACAAAACAGTGCAATGAACTCGCTAACCGAGGTTTTGAAACAAAAGTGTGTCTAATAAAAAGTTAAGGCTGTAATCTTTGAAAGTGCGTTGACTTAATAAAAACTTCTAGTATTAAACAATTGGGATCCCAGAATAAGGTTTGAAAACTATTTACATCTTGAAATAAGTTTACAGTTGATCAGTTCTAAAAATCATAGATTATTACAGCCATTTTCAAACAAACCTCCAACCAAAGCAGTCGGGTAGGCCAAACATGTACGCGTCGCTTCACGCTCTCCGTACTCATGGTTGGTTGACTCAGTCTTTGCCCTTACCTGCAACACGGAGCACCCGTGAGCCGAAGCCCAGCAAGAAAACTCATGCAGAACATAACATATGCAAATATACAGTTAATCATATCAGATAGTCCACAAATAAACAAGTCAACCATTAGACTAAGCAAACACGGCCATGCCGCCCCAGAAGCCTTACCAAAGCCTGGGGTATCGGTTCTCACCGTAAGGATAACACATGTATCCACCGAGCCCTGCCCTGACTATAGCATCCCATGTGCTAAGTGTTACTTCCGGCCCCGCTGCCGCACCCGGCCTACGCCGCTCTCGGCCCTTGCCGTTCATTTTATTATAATCACACATATAGTATAACACAACAACATTCAAACGAATATTAATTCATTTAAGTCTGCATCCTAACATGTGATGCAATATAGGGCCCTGCAATCATCTCATCATGCAACGTGCAACATAGGGCTGCGCCCCGCAATCATACTATGGGCCCATGCCCTATCCTACGAGTGTTATAGTTTTCTTACTTGTATTCCGAGCCTCCTGATGCACTAAAGCCGCGAGCATGGTCCTCAAGCACGAGCCTCTCCAATATCCTAGTCACAACACACATGAAACATCCTTTAATACTAATCAAATCATAACCACTTCCCGGGACCAATCCCACACTCTCGGGACTCCCAAATTCCTAAAACAAATCATCGGAAACATCCCCCGAGCCCCTGGAACAAATGCCCAAAAAATGCAAAATTTCCCATCCTGAAAAAGGCGTAGCGCCACGGCGCTACCCGCAAGGGCCGCGACGCCCAGTGAAGTCAGAAAGCTCCCCTGACTGAAAACAGTCTCGCGCCGCGGCGCCCAAGAACAGGGCCGCGGCGCTTCTTCGCGAACCCAGAAAAACTGGGTTTTTCCTCTGCATTTCATCATCCAAAACACTCCCAAATCATCCCCAAACTCACACCTAAGCCCCAAAATCAATTCAAAACCCCACATAGACCATTTAACAACTCAGAAACACAATCAAAGAAACCCAAACACACAATCAAATCCCCAAAATCCACATCTTTGATTTTCAACTTCAGAAAATATAAAACCCAAAACCAAACTTAAACCATGCTTAAATTCCTCAAACCATAACAGAAACAAGCCTTAAATTTACTTAGAATCCTTATCTTGAATGAAGAATCCAACCCTATGCATCCTTGATTCATCTCCTAAGTCTCAAATTTCAGCTCCTTCACTCCTCTTCTTCTCCTTCTTCTTCTTCTTGCCCTAGGTCTCCTTCAAGCTTTCCTTTTCTTAATTTTTAAACAAAACCACCAAAATGGATAAGTGCCAAACCGTTCACCCCATATAACCCAGCTGCAATTTGTCTAAACCCCTTGCCAAATGACCATCTTACCCCTCCTTGCCTATCCTTTCCTAACTAAACCTCAAGGGCTTACTTGTCATTTCCTATCCATTACAATTCTACCATTTTACCATCAAAACCTGTTACTCTCTATGGTTACTAATCAGTTACACAAGTTACCAAATTACCAGTCACCAAAATCTCTCAAGAACTAAGTTACAAAATCCCCGAATTACCCCTAGGCTCCTCCCGAGCCGGGTATAGAAATCCCGTTGTGACTTTTAAGTTAATTTGCTCTCTAGGACCGTCTCGGCACGTGCATCACAATAATAACACCACACTCACGTGGTACAATTCACAGAATACAATTATCACATATATGCCCTCAGCGGGCTAAAATTACCAATTTACCCCTATCATGCAAACGGGGTCCACATGCATATTTATTTCACTTAACATGCATACTAACCACGTAGTCATGCATCTCGAATGCTCAATTAGTCATATAACATGCTTTAAATCATAACCATGCATTTAACTCATAAAAACACACATAAATCCCAACATGCCCTCCTGGCACACTAATCAAGGCCCTCAAGCCTTATTAGCGATTTTGGGTCGTTACAAGATTATGTGACGCCCCACATCACTATGGCTGCTTTCTGGAATGACGACTGGCCCTACAAACCAAGACAAGTCTTTCCAGCGTGCTTTTTCCTCACTCGCACACTTCCTGGGAAAACTTCCTAGGAGGTCACCCATCCCTAGATTACTCCAAGCCAAGCACGCTTAACCATGGAGTTCTCAAGTGATGGGCTACCGAAAAGAAGATGCACCTTCTTGATATAGGTAGTACCCATCAATCCATTTAAGCCCTCTTCAACTGTGTAGTTCCATACCTACACAGTCTTAGAATCATTACACTTGACCTTCCCCAGGCGGTGTGGGATTGCACAGCTTACCCGGTCTTTCCCCTTACGGATCACGGGATTTTGACTGTCACAATCACCCCCCCCCCTTACGGGCCCGACGTCCCCGTCGGCCACACTTCCGGCTGGGTCAAGGCTCTGATACCATTATGTGACGCCCCACATCACTATGGCTGCTTTCTGGAATGACGACTGGCCCTACAAACCAAGACAAGTCTTTCCAGCGTGCTTTGTCCTCACTCGCACACTTCCTGGGAAAACTTCCCAGGAGGTCACCCATCCCTAGATTACTCCAAGCCAAGCACGCTTAACCATGGAGTTATCAAGTGATGGGCTACCGAAAAGAAGATTCACCTTCTTGATATAGGTAGTACCCATCAATCCATTTAAGCCCTCTTCAACTGTGTAGTCCCATACCTACACAGTCTTAGAATCATTACACTTGACCTTCCCCAGGCGGTGTGGGATTGCACAGCTTACCCGGTCTTTCCCCTTACGGATCACGGGATTTTGACTGTCACACCTGGGTCCCGGACACCCAAGGGCAACAGGTGGGAAATGGACGTGGTGCCCAACCTGCTCCGGAATTACCGGATGGTGTTGCTCCGGAGCAGCGTCTGGGCATTGAATAAACTCCCGGACTCTTTCACAACCGCATGGCCAGGATTGAAGAGCGGGCGCACACGTCCGTGGAGGGATTCAAGGCCTGGAGCGCCGGCCACATCAGCGCGGGAGCCATGCTCTCGCTTCACGACTATTTCGTGCGGTTCTTGACGTACATAGGAATCGCGCTGCTTCAGCTCTTGCCGCAAGCGTACCGGCTGCTCGCGGGATGGCGATTGTTCTGCTTTGCGCATGAGATCGCGGAGCCGACTCCTGCGGAAATATTGTACTTCTACAAGATAGAGCCGCAGGTCAACGTCAAGGATAAGACCTTGGACGGCTTCTACAGACTGAAGTCGCGAGGTAGCTACCCCGCTCCCACCAGCTCCTGGAAGCATCCCCCGGACGTCCGTCACTATTGGTTTATGGCGTCTAGGTTCCTCGTGGAGAAGAACCCTGCACTGCTGCTGGACTTCCAGCGAGTGGGTAAGTGCTTCCCCGATCCATTTTCTCTATGTTTTCATTCTCTTTTTCTCCGCTTCTTATCATGCTCTTCCGGGTGGCAGGACCTTTCACTCAAACTCCCCTCACCATGTTCATCATGGAAAGGAGGAGGTTTTACTCTGGGCTGAGCGCGGAGGATCTGGACGTAGGTGGCTACGTTACGGATGACAATCTCCAACTGGTCGGGATGCTCGCGGCCATCCAAACCATCCTCATCCCGAACCTCCGGGGCATCACCTGAGAAAAGAACGTTGTCGTCCGGGAACAAATGGCCTTGGACCACATCGCGGAAGTGGAGAAGGCGGCGCGAGCCGACGCGGCCCAGCGGAAGAAAGACCAGGCCCAGACGGAGGCGGCCTCTTCAGAAGAGCTGGAGGAGCTCTTTGAGGACGCCCTACCAAACACGGGGACTCTCGGGGCTAGCGTATCGGGGCGAGGTAACTCCCCTCTAATCTTGACTTATGCTCCCCAAGTTGGGGACTTAGCTAGGGATAGGCTAGTACTCCAAGGCCCCGCGTTCGAGGCTGACGGGGAGGCGAGACCTTCGACTCCCATCCCCGTAGGCTCGGAGGTCCTTATGTTTCTATCCGGGTTCCTTCAGTATCGGAACTTCCTGAACCCGAACGACATGGGGGACCGAGTCCATTCCTTTGCTTTAGAAGAGTTGAGTCGCACCCCGGGCACAGATGAGGGTTCGTCTCGGGTCGTTATTAGATTGGATATTTATTTCTGTTTTTTCTTTTTTTGTCTGGCTTGCCATACTAACTCCCTTTTTCTGTGCTTTTGCAGGAGACTCCGACATGTCTACTCCCGCCAGCGAAATGAGGCAGCTGCTCAAGGACAGGGCGGTCAGGAAAGCTGCCAGGAAAATCCGCGAGGCGAAGGGCCCGGAGCCCAGTCTCAATAAGGAAGTGTCCGGGATGGAGCTTCATCCCGGTGGGGGAGCCCTTGCCGCGGTCCCCGTTAAAGCCGTGGAGCAGGCTGCAGTCTACGCCCCCGCCCAACACCCGGTAATTGACTTGGAGGAGGGTGCAGCGGCCAGTCGAAACTCTGGGAAAAGGGGCTTGGATGCTGGCGCGGAAGAGGGCAACACCGGGAAGAGGCCCCGGACGAGGCGGGCTGGCTCGACTGACGAGTCGCACGGTGAGAGTCGGCTCGCCGCGAAGGAGGTCCCCGCCTTGCCCGTTCTCCCCATACGTCCGACTCTTCTCGAGGAGGGGGAGTTCTCTTTGCGGGATGAGCAGTCCCGGGTTATCAACCAGACCTGGGAAAATGGTCGAGGCTGGAGGGACAAAATGTACAGGGCCCTGACGGTCCGCCGTCAGGTAGAATTTATAGAACGCCCGGCCGCGTTCAGCACCCCTCAGCCGATCGTGGATCGGCCAGCCGCCGAAACGGGCTTCCGCCCTAAACTCGGACAGGACACGGCCCCCTTGGCGGCTGACCTACTAGACCAAGTGGGGAACACCATGTCCAACCTCCAGCTCAAGAGGTACGCCACGATAGCCAACCCAGACGTGCTATTCATCTCCCAGGCGCTCCGCCACCAGGCCATTACGGTAATTCTTACTTATCTCTTATTTTCCCCCCCTTGTTGATGAGGATTTTTCCTAACTTTTCTTTGCTCCAGGTTGATTTGTTGTCCCATCGGAGTGCCGATCTTGTGGCCGAGCTGGCCATGAAGATGGAGACGGCCAAGATGGAGTTGGAGGCAGCCGTGAATCAGAGGGAGGCCGCCAAGGAGGCCCTTGGCCGGGAGATGGCCCGCGCCCAGACGGAGCGCGAGGAGTTCGACCGCGCCAAGGCCGGACTGGAAGAGGAATTGTCCCGGAAATCAAAGGAGGCCGATGAGCGGGCAACACTTTTGGAGGCAGCCACGTCTCAGTCCGTCCTGGATAAGGAGGAGATCCAGACCTTGAAGGTCCGGGTCAGCGAACTGGGCGAATCTCTTCTTGAGGAGAAGGCAGCGCGCAAAATATCCCGCCGTGAAAAGGAGGAGGCCGAGGGCATGCTGGAGGTCACCTTCGATGAGGCCATTTACATGGCCTGGTGTAAGGACAAGAGTATGAACCTCGTTGTCTTCCCTGATCTGGAGTCAAAGCGGGCCGAGTTCGAGGCCAAGGAGAAGGAGGACGCGGAGCTCTGGGCGGATGAAGTCTAGGCCCGAATCCCGGCCTTGTCCCCCCTTCTCTTTTTTTTTTTTTTTTATTTTCTTTGTAATTTTGACTTGTATCTAAGTTCAAAACACTGCTATTTTCTCCGGTTTTTATATAGGTTTCTTTTCGTTATCTCGAGTAGAAATTTCATTTTGTCGCCGCGACTAATTGATTATGAGGGTTCGCTCCCGGTTCCAACGGCCTGGACTAGACCGAACGACTTAATTCGCCGAGTTTTTAATCCTGGCTCCAAGGCCAGGGCCACCGGGGCTTAGTTTAACCTGGAACCTTGTTCTCCCTTTATCAGTTATACGCCATGGCTTTGCTCTGGGGCATACCGGATGCTCATTTTTCCCGGACACCATTCATCCGGAGCGGCATGAGCCTTGGGCTCGGTCCTTTATAATTATATATCCCCGAACACCGGTCGTCTGGGGTGGGACCGGCCTTGGGCCCGGTCCTCATAACTTTGTACCCCCAGACATTGTTCGTCCGGGGTGGGACCGGCCTTGGGCTCGGTCCTCTTAACTTTATACCCCCGGACATTGATCGTCTGGGGTGGGACCGGCCTTGGGCTCGGTCCTCTTTAGTTATTCCCCCGGACATCGTTCGTCTGGGGTGGGTCGCCCTGAGGCGTACACTGTTTACAATGAAAATACTAAATTGGAACGCGCTCTTCCGACTACTGATAGTATTTACAGAGATGCTCCACATTCCAGGCTCGCGGGACTTCCGAGCCATCGAGCCGCTTTAAGCGGTATGTCCCAGGGCACTCCTCGTGCTGGATCTCGTACGACCCCTCCCAATTTGGGCCCAGAACCCCCACTCCCGGATCTTGAGTAGCAGGGAAGACTCTTCGCAAGACCAAGTCACCGGTTCCAAACTTTTGGTTTTTGACTTTGGAGTTGAAGTCCCGTGCGATCTTGCCTTGGTACCTCTTTAGCTGCACCTGCGATTCATCCCGGATCTCCTCGATGAGATCTAGCGATTCTTGGAGTAAGGCGTGGTTCTGGACGGGGTCATATGTGTCTCCTCAGTGGGACGGGACGGTCGTTTCGATCGGGATGACAGCTTCGCATCCATAGACCATGGAGTAGGGGGTGTGGCCGGTTGATGTCCTCTCGGTCGTCCGGTAAGCCCATAGTACGCGGGGCAGTTCCTCGGGCCATTTTCTCTTGCAGGCCTGGAGTTTTTTCTTCAGTGTCCCCTTTAGGATTTTGTTCACGGCTTCTGCCTGCCCGTTTTCCTGGGGCCTGGCGACCGCAAAGAAGCTCTTGACGATACCGTGCCTTTCGCAAAAATCCGTGAAGTGGGCGCTGTCGAACTGCTTCCCGTTGTCAGACATGATTTTGTAGGGGAGGCCGTACTGACACACTATGTTATTGATGACGAAATCTAAGGCCTTTTTGGAAGTGATTGTGTTCATGGGCTCCGCCTCAACCCACTTCGTGTAATAGTCCACGGCCAAGATGGCATACTTTACCCCTCCCTTCCCGGTCGGGAGGGATCCGACGAGATCGATCCCCCACACTGCGAAGGGCCAGGGGCTAGTCATCAAGGTTATTTCTGTCGGGGGGCCCGTGGGACCTTTGCGTACCTTTGGCACTGTTCGTACTTGCGGACGTAGTCGATACAGTCTTTGTTGACTGCGTTTTTAGCCAACGACGTGAGAACGTCAATAACGACAAGCCTTCAAGAGAAATAAAAACGACACAGACGGTTTAATAAAGAAAATAAAGGACACAGGAGATTTTTATAGTGGTTCAGCCCCGATTGTCGGTAATAGCCTAATCCACTTAGAGTTGTGATTTATAAATCTATACTCAAGATCAGATGGACTGTGCCAACTGAGTTTCTTCAGTACAGATTGTGAAAATACAAGAATTCTCTCTAATTTCAGCACTTTCTCTCTCTAGAATAGACAGTCCCAATTTTCTCTCTCTAGAAAGAAGAAGCAGAAGAAGACCCTCTCTCATCCCATAAACTCTCTATTTATAGGCCTGGGATCCTCAACTGATATCCCCTTATGATAGGGATATTTTATTATATTTATTACATTTAAACATTCAAAATTCGAAATGTAACAAACCCCCCATTTGTGGGAAGAATGAGAGATTCTCGCGTACGTTGTTGGAGTTGTGTCTGACTTAGTCTCCTCTAGCTAGTTGGTCCACCTCCTACTCACTACCCATGCAAGTGCTGGTTGAACATGCATGGTGGTAGGATATGCATGGTGGTAGGACATGTTTTTGGTGGGTTGAACGTGCATGGTGGTAGGACATGCACTTCTCTCCTCTAACATGGCACTCTCCTCTAGCATGCCATGTTCCTCCTTGAACCAATCTCCTTGGCTTCTCCTCGAACCAAGGTGGTCCGAGGCAACCTCCTTGGCACCTCACCTTGGACAACATTGAGGCAACCTCACCTTGGACAACATTGAGGCAACCTCCTCCTTAACACCTCACCTTGGACAAGATCAAGGCATTCTCCTTTAGCATCTCCCAAACATGTTCGATCGAACATTGTATAGGCTCTCCTTATCAAAATCTAAGTCTCCTTCCTCTTGCATGAGACTCCTCCTCCTTAGCTACTTACCTTGGACACGTTCGAGCCAACACTTAGGAAACCTTGGGAGGCTTGCCTCCTACACACCCTTGGGGTCTTTTAGGACCACATCCTCCTTGGGGTCTCTTAGGACCATATCCTCCTTGGGGTCTCCTAGGACCACTCCCCTTAGCTCTCCTAGAATGCATTCTCCTTAGCCTCCTAGGATGCATTCTCCAATTTTTGGGTATAACAATCTTTATTCATGGTCGGCCAGAAGTATCCTTGGTGCAGGATCTTCTTGGATAGGCTGGGCCCGGCTGTGTGATCTCCGCAAAAACCTTCGTGCACTTCATGCATGATGGCGTTCAGCTCAGTCCCGGACACACACCTGAGGTAAGGCATGGATAAACCCCAGCGATAGAGTTTTCCATCCATCATGACATATCGGTGGATTTGGTATTGGAGTTTCCTGGCTGTGGCCCAGTCAGCTGGAACCTCCCCGGCTGTCAGGTAGCGGATAAGCGGTCCCATCCAAGACGTGGAGTGATCGACGGTGTGGACTGCGGGGGACCTGATGCTTGGGACGGGGACCAGTCCGGCCAGCTCTGCCTCGGCGTCAGTGGCCAGTTTCGCTAGTGTATCCGCGAAGACATTTTGCTCTCGGGGGATCTGGCGGATGGAGTGCTTGGTGAATGCCTATAGCATTTCTCTCGTCTGGGTCACATAGACTGCCATTCTCTCTCCTTTAGTTTGATATTCCCCCGAGATTTGTCTGATAACTAGCTGGGAATCGCTGTAGATTTCCAGGTTCGCTGCCCCTACCTCCCGGGCCAAACGCATCCCGGCTAGGAAAACTTCATGCTCCGCTTCGTTATTCGACGCCTTGAACTGGAAACGGAGAGCATTTTGTAATTGGTGCCCCTGCGGTGATACCAAGATGATCCCAGCCCCAACCCCGTTCTCATTCGAGGCTCCGTCCACGAAGACTATCCATACTAGTGCCGCGGGGGCCTCGGGAACATTGTCTTCCTGAGACACCCCGGAACACTCAACGATGAAATCGGCCAGGGCTTGCCCCTTGATAGACACCCTAGGGACGTAGGATATATCGAACTAACTCAGCTCCATGGCCCACTTCAGGAGTCTTCCCGATGATTCGGGCTTCTGTAACACTTGCCGCAGGGGATGGTTGGTCAGGACCTTTATGGCGTGGGCCTGAAAATAAGGCCGAAGCTTTCGGGATGCCATCAACAGGCAGAATGTCATCTTTTCGATCAATGGATACCGAGACTCAGCGTCAAGCAATCGCTTGCTTACATAGTATACCGGGAGCTGTGCCTTTTCTTCCTCTCATACTAATGCGGCGCTGATCGCGTGCTCGGTCACAGCCAGGTATAGATACAGAGGCTCCCCGTCTACCGGTTTCGCCAGGATTGGGGCTTGGGCCAAGTGTTCTTTCAGCTTACGAAAGGCCTCTTCGCATTCGACTGACCATTCGAAACGCTGGCTTCCCCGAAGGACGTTGAAGAACGGGATGCACTTGTCCGTGGCTTTGGAAACGAAGTGGCTCAAGGCAGCTATCCGCCCCGTCAGGCTTTGTACGTCTTTAATGTTCCGGGGAGAGGCCATATCAATCAGTGCCTTGATCTTATCTGGATTGGCTTCTATTCCCCGAAAACTCTCTATGAAGCCTAGGAACTTCCCGGAGGCCACGCCAAAAGTGCACTTTTTGGGATTCAGCTTCATCCCGTACTTCCAGATGACTTCGAAGGCCTCCGCCAGGTCATTCGAATGGTTCCCGGACGTCTTGGACTTAACCAGCATGTCATCGATGTAGACCTCCATGTTTCACCCTAACTGGGCCCGGAACATTCGATCGACGAGCCTTTGGTAAGTTGCTCCGGCGTTCTTCAGTCCGAAGGGCATGACTATGTAGCAGTAGATTCCCTTGTCGTTTTGGAAGCTGGTGTGCTCCTGATCTGCCACATGCATAGAGATCTGATTGCAGCCAGAGTAAGCATCCATGAAGCTCAAGATCTCGTACCCGGACGTAGCATCCACCATTTGGTCGATCCGGGGCAGCGGTAAACAGTCTTTCGGGCAGGCTTTGTTGAGGTCCGTGAAGTCGATGCACGTTCTCCATGTCCCATTTGGTTTCGGCACCAAGACGGGATTGGCCAGCCACATGGGGTACACAGCTTCGCGTATGAAGTTGATAGAAGACAGCTTCTCAACCTCCAGCTTAAGGGCCTCGACCCTCTCTGTCCCCAAAGGCCTGCATTTCTGGCGGACCGGGGTCGCGTTTGGGTCAATACTTAACGCGTGGCAGATGATATTGCGGTCGATCCCAGTCATGTCTGAGTGAGACCAGGCTAAAATATCCTAGTTTCCCTTAACTTGGGCAATGATGGCGGCCCGAACGTCTGGCGGCAAACTTTTTCCAACTTGGATGATCCGGATCGGATCGGTGTCACTGATGCACACCTCTTCTATCTCGTCCATTGGTTCCAGGACGCGGTCGTCCCCTATCTGCGGGTCCAGGTCATCTTCTTCCCGGACCATCCTCTCAGCAGGTGGGGGGGGGGGGGGGTGGGGGAATCGGTTCGACGAAGTCCTCAACAGGTTCTTCCCGGATCATGTATATGGGCCGGGCTGACACATGGTAGCACTTTCGGGCGCTCTTCTGGTCTCCCCGAACAGTCCCAACCCCTTCGTTGTCGCATGGGAACTTCATGCAAAGATGACGGATGAAGGTGATGGCTCCGAACTCGACTAATGCGGGCCGGCCAAAGATGACGTTGTAAGCGGTGGGGCAATCCACCACTACAAAGGTGCAGAACTTGAACGAGTGCTGCAATTCACTCCCCAACGTAGCGGGAAACTGGATCTTTCCCATGGGGAGAAGTGCATCTCCGTTGAAGCCGTAAATCTGGGTCGACCACGATGCCAGATCCACTTCAGTCAAGCCAATGGCAGTGAAAGCGGGCTTGAACAACAGGTTGACGAAGCTCCCGTCATCCACCAACACGCAGGACACCAACTTGTTGGCGATTTGAGCATCTATGACCAGCGGGTCATGGTGTGGAAAATGGACACTGCGGGCGTCGTCCTCCGTGAAGGTGATGGGGAGGTTCATCAATCTAGGGCACTGATCCGGGGCCTGGACGAGGGCGCATACCTCCTGATCGTGGTCTAGCTCGCTTAGGTAGCGCTTTTGGTCGTTCCTGAATGGTCCTCCCAGGTGAGGTCCGCCCAAGATGGTGGCCACATGTCCGTCAACTCGAGGGGGTGCCGCCCCAGAGGGGTAAGGCATTCCGGGGCCGGGAACCTGTGTGACGGGGGCCCCCTGAGGGGCTTGCGCCGTGGGTTCCTGTGCATACCCTCCCTGAGGGGGGTATGCCTGGGGTGTTCCCGAGACCGTGGGTTGTCCGGGGCCTGCTGACAGGCCCGGGACTCCCACGGGCATCCTAACCCACTGGTGGAGGTGCCCCAGCTTGATGAGATTTTCGATCTCATCCTTGAGCTGTCGGCATTCTTCGGTGGTGTGGCCCACATCCTTGTGATAGGCGCACCTTTTGCTGGCGTCCCTCGGATTCCTTCCCCCTTTGAACATGGGGCTAGGCTTCCGGTAGTGAACCGCCCTTTCTGTGGCCAGGTAGATGTTCTCTCTGGTGTCCACCAGATTGGTGTATTCTGAATATTGGGGCTCGTAGCCCCTCTTTCCGTTCTTGACCGGCTCGGGCCGGTTCTGGCCTTTGCCAGATCACTTCCCCCAGGAGGGGTTCACGCTTGCCTCAGTCACTCCTGCTTGTGACTGCTGGGACCCGACGGGGGCGATGCTGTGTCCTGCCGGTGCGACGCCATACCCGGAGAAGTGGGTGGATTGGGCCGGGGCATACCCTGAAGTGGCAAGGCCATACACCGTAGGAGTGTAGCTGACTCCAGGCGTGACGGCCGATCCCAGGGCAATGGGGGGCGCAGTATAGGACTGTGCCGGGAACTGCCCCCCATATCTCGGGAACGCCTGGGGGACGGGCTGCGGAGCCAGAGGCCACCCGAAAGCCTGGAACTGAGCTTCCTCCCAGTTGATGAATCCTTGGGCCCTCTTGATGAACTCTTCCAGGGTAGCGGCCTTGCTACGCTGCATGTCATCCCAAAGGGGGGACTCGGCCTGGATTCCGGACTGCAGCGCCACTAGGCGTTGTCCATTGTCTACTTTCGTCTTGGAGGCTTCTTCAGTGAAGCGCTGGATGTAGGCCCTCAGTGTCTCCGTGGGAAGTTGCTTGATATTTGAGAGGGCGCTGATCTGCATGTCCATCCTCATGGCAGCCACGAACTAATTGCGAAATGTTGACTGCAGCCCAGACCAGTATTAGATGGATCCCAGCTTAAGTCTCTTCCACCACTCTTCGGCGGGACCGCCCAAAGTGATCGAGAAGCAGAGGCACTTGCCGTCGTCACTAACATGGGCCACTGTCATGAGCCGGTTATATCGAGACAGATGGTTCCTGGGGTCGGTGTTTCTAGTATAGGCGGTGAGGCTTGGCATCTTGAACCCCTTGGGGAGTATGGCGTCCAGGATGTGCCTTGCGCAGGGCTCTTTATCCTCTTCATCGGAGTCAGTGACCGCGCCTTCTTGCTTGCGGACCAAACGATCCATGACCTTTTTCAAAGCGGCTAGCTGCTCCATGAGCTGCCTGGCCGTGCCATCTTCTAGGGGGATTCTTTCGTTCCTCCTGTCGTTGATGTTGTTTCTGAGGTCGCCACCTCGGGGGAGGATCTTTTCCTTGCGGGCCCGCTCTTTCCGAGCGTTCAGTTCGTCGCGTAAGCCTATCTGGGACGTATCATCCCCTGAACTGAGGGCATGACGTTCCTCGCTGCGAGGGCGTTCCCGATGGTTCTTGTTAACCGAGGCACTCGGGTGCAAAGATCTTTCCCGCCCATCTCGCCCTGGGGTGTGCCGGGGCTGCGCGTTTCGCGGCCGCGTCCCCTGCGGATCGATCGGGTGGCCTCGTCCTGGTACGGGATGCACTTTTTCTTTCCTAGGGAGCGGTCGGGAACGAGCCCCAGCCTTTGCGACGGGGGTGGTCTTTTCTCAGGTCTTTCCGCCGGCCTTCGTTTTCTCCCTGTTCGGGTTTCCCGGAGCTGGCTCAGGAAACGGTTCCGGGGGAGGGGCCGGGCTTGCTCCTTCGGGGGCCTCGGCTCACGCCTGTGGAGCGGGTAGCTGCGCTCCTGGAAGTGGGCCAGTCGCGTGATTGGCTGTCGGAACCTGCGCGGCTATGAATGCCTGTAGGGCCTGAAGGGACTCTTGCATCCGCCGATGCGCCTCCGCTTGCTCAGCGATCCTGCCCTCCTGGTCCAGGACTTGCTACCTCAATCTGGTCACCTCCAGATCCTGTTGGTTGGGTTCTTCTTCTGGGATCATGGGATCCGCAGCTTCGTCGTGGTACTCCCCCTCATTTTCCTCTTTGTAATACTCCTCATTTTCTTCTTCGTACTCTGTCCCACCTTCGTAGTCTTGTGACTCCTCATGGTGAGATGTTTGAGGAGACGCGTTCTCGGGCGAATCCTGAGGGAGATGCTGTGAAGGTCGTGGGTCCCCGTTGCCCTGTTCTGGATTGCTAGGGTCGAAAGTGGTGTGTCGTGTGTTCACCATTGTAGTAAAGGCTTGACGTCAGCACTAGCTTTCTTCAGCTCTCAATGAAAGCACCAAACTGTTTACCGAGATTTTCGGTAACTATACTAATGAATATTAGCTAAGACTAATGATATGGAATTGAGAGGATTAACACAGGATTTTTACGTGGTTGGGGCGTTAATTAGCCTTAGTCCACGAGTCAGTTGTATTAGAGCTTGGAAAGTCTTTTACAATGGAGTTTCTCTCTATGTTTTGACGGAGTAACTGTATACGAGTTGAAGAGAGATCCTTTTTCCAGTGTTCTATTGCCTGTATTTTTAGGCTCATGGGAACACTGGGTCTGGGCCGGGTATGACCCGGGCCCATCAGAGATATGGATATTCTTGGCCTCTCTAGTGGAAGCCCAATATAAAAGATAAAACATACATAAAATCCAGACCAGTTAAGGCCCAATAAGGTGCCCAAGAACTATATTTCGCCTGACAAAACGGTGCTTTTGGTCTAGACACTTCGAGTTACGAGGCAGATTCAGGGGACAAGACCAGTCAGAGTACTTGGCAGTGCAGATCTGAAACAACGGCGTGCAATCCCGAGGTGGCCTTTTCAGCAGGTGAAAAGTAGGGACAACATCCATGCGGAGTGGGGCGGCTTCAGGGTCCTGGACGCTTTTCCCACCAACCGAGGACGACGTGATCCGAGTTCGTTTACCTTTGTCCCTCTTCATTTACCACAGGCCCGGACCGTTACCAGGCTCCGAGACCAGTCACGTATACCGCCGGGGGGGGGGGGGTCCAAGCTGTCTGCATGTCTCCCGGATGACTGTCCCGGATAACCATACCGGATCCCCGTCTGGCCCAGAATTGCACTAGGCCAGTGCCCCCCTTGGATATTCCCGTACCAAGAGGCCTTGGGCCGGGCCCACATTTTGAATGCCCTGACCATGGGCATGGACGGTCGTTCCGGGGCCACGCAGGAAATGGGGATAACAGCTGTATAGCTTTATATCTGTATTATGCTAATTAGTTGAACTGATTGGATTAAAGATGATTACATGCTCTTGTTGCTATTCATATTTGTTGTTTATGGTTTTCTTGCTAGGCCTTGGCTCACGGGTGCTACATGGTGCAGGTAAAGGCAAAGGGAAACTGGACCAACCATGAGTTGGAGAACTCTGGGGGCGAAGTGTACATCGTCAGCTGCTCAACCGCCACGGCCGAGGGAAAGTTACAGGAATAGAGCTCTAAATTGTATTTTTCCGTTAGACTGACTTTTGTTGTATAAGCTTTTGAGAGTTTTTTATTTACCACATAAACCCTGTTTTTGGGATCCCATGTATCAAACATTTGTTTTAATGAAATTAACCGCTTATGATCAAAATCCTTTAACACTAACTTGTTAGTTGACTTTAGAATCACATTTATGTTCAAACGACTTGATTAGCAAGTCTTGCACTATTTTAAAATACACAGTGTAATGACCTTGGTTATCCAGGGCGTTACACTAGGTCCTCCAAGAGCCAAGAAAAATGAATGCTCAAGGTTCCGAGGTCCTTCAGGGTCGAGGTGCTCGAGGCCCTCTAGGGCTGAGGAACTTGTGCCCGAATCTAGGTGACTTGGGGCTTCTCGGAAGCTTAGAGACACTAGGTTTACTCTAAGGTTCCCCATTTAGGCTCCTCTTATTGAGTTCCATAGGTCTCAAGGTTCTCCTCCCGGGCCGAGGTTGTCCTCCAGGCCTGAGGTCGTCCTTCAGGGCCGAGGTCGTCCTCCAGGGCCGAGGTTGTCCTCCAACCCTGAGGTCATCCTCCAACCCTGAGGTCATCCTCCAGGCTTGAGGTCGTCCTCCAGGGTCGAGGTTGTCCTTCAGGCCTGAGGTTGTCCTCCAAGGCCGAGGTTGTCCTCCAGGTCTAAGGTCGTCCTTCAGACCTGAGGTCGTCCTCCAAGGTCGATGTAACGCCCTACTTCCTTAGAGCCGTTACTAAGTGAGTTTTTAAGACAAAAGAGTGTGCAATGAACTCGCTAACCGAGGTTTTTGAAACAAAAGTGTGACTAATTAAAAGTTAAGGCTGTAATCTTTGAAAATGCATCGTTTCATCAAAACTTCTATTATTAAATAGTTGGGATCCCAAAATAAGGTTTGAAAACTAATTACATCTTGAAATAAGGTTACAGTTTGAGAAATTATAAAATTATAGATTATTACAGCCATTTTCGAATAAACCCCCAACCAAAGCAGTCGGGCAGGCCAAACATGTACACGTCGCTTCACGCTCTCCGTACTCATGGTTGGTTGACTCAGTCATTGCCCTTACCTGCAACACAGAGCACCCGTGAGCCGAAGCCCAGCAAGAAAACTCATGCAGGACATAACATATGCAATGTATACAGTTTATCATAACAGATAATCCACAATAAACAAGTCAATCATTAGACTAAGCAAACACGGCCAAGCCGCCCCAGAGCCTTACCGAAGCCTGGGGTATCGGTTCTCACCGCGAGGATAACTCATGTATCCCTTGGGTCCCACCCTGAATATAGCATCCCATGTGCTAGGTGTTACTTTCGGCCCACGGCCGCCCCGGCTTACGCCGTACTCGGCCCACGGCCGCCCCGGCCTACGCCGTACTCGGCCCACGGCCGCTCATTTCATCATAATCACACATATAGTACATTCGAAATAATCATTCACACACATCATGATTCATTTAAGTTTAAACATTTGCACATAATACAATCTGGGGCCATGCCCTAACCTCGGGTGTTATAGTTTTCTTACCTGAATTCCGAGACTCCTGATGCACTAAAGCCGCGAGCACGGTCCTCAAGCATGAGCCTCACCAACAACCTAGTCACAACACACAAGAAACATCCCTCAATACTAATCAACCCAAAACCACTTCCCGGGACCAATCCCGCACTCTCGGGACCTCTAAAACCTTAAAACAACACCCCGGAGACATCCCCCGAACCCCCGGAGCAAAGGCCTAAAATTGCCTAAAAATGATGCCCTGAATTTAGCCTTGTGCCGCGGCACCACATCCTTGTGCCGCGGCACCCAACAGCCAGAGGCTCCCTCGCCGCGGCACGAAAAACCTATGTCGCGGCACGCCTTCGCAGACCCAGAATTCTGGGTTTTCTCCTGCGTTTTCTCCGAGCTAAAACCTTCCAAATCACACCAAACCAATACCCAAACCCCAAAACCAATTTCAAACATCAAATAGACCATATAACAACCCATAACTCAAGATTCAAGCTCAAAACATCAATATACCCAAGATTCACACCCATTGATCTTAAAATTCAGCAACTATCCCAAAACCCAACAAAGCTTAGCTTAGGCATTTAATTTCCTCAAATCAAAACCAAAACCCAAACTTAAATATGTATAAAACACTTACCTCCAATGGAGAACCCACACAAGGTCCTTGATCTCATCCTAGACTCCCACTTCTCCTTTTCTTCTTCTTTTTCTTCTTGCTTGCCCTAGCTTTTTCCTCTCTTTTCTCTTCTCTTCAAACTCTATCAATGCCTCATAAAACCAATGCCCAAACCGAACCCCATATACCCAGCTGAGAATTTTCATAATCCCCAGCCAAAAGACCAAATTACCCCTTCCTACTAATCCTCCTTAGCTAAACCTCCAAGGGCACTTAAGTCTTTACACTTTCATTTCATTTCTACCATTTTCTTTCTAAAACTTGTTACTCTCAGCAGTAACTAATGGTTACCTAGGTTACTAAATCTCCAATAACCATTACCCGCTAAATCTCAACTTAACCATAAAATTCCCGAGGTACCCCTAGGCTCCTCCCGAGCCGGGTACAAAATCCCGTTGTGACATCTAAGTTAACTAGCTCTCTAGGACCGTCTCGGCACGTGCATCACAATAATAAAACCACACACACGTGGTACAATTCACGGAATACAATTATCACATACCAACACAGTTATGCCCAACATGGCCAAAATTACAGTTATGCCCTCCTAACACGATCCGGGCCTACATGCATACTAATATACATAGTCATGCATCTCAGATCAACAAATAGTCATATAACATGCTTTAAATCATAATCATGCATTTAATTCATAAAAATCACACATAATTCCCATCATGCCCTCCTGGCACGCTAATCAAGGCCCTTAAGCCTTATTAGCAAATTTGGGTCGTTACAGTCGAGGTCCTCCAGGTCTGAGGTCTTCCTCCAAGAACCTAGGAGGAGGAATTCTCCAAGTAACCCCTCCCTTCAGGCACTCCCAAGCGATCCCAAACATGTGGATCTACTAGCTACTGTAAAAATATGTCTGAAATATTGCTGAATAGAGATGGTTTGGGGCAGCCTGTTGCTGGGGTGGATTTTAATGACACCTGTGTCTCTTTCCTTGTGTTCAACTCTCAATGAAAGCATCAAAATGTTGTCTCATTTTTTTTGTTAACTCGTCTAACACCCAATGAATAATATTGAGAAGATTTTTTAGAGCTAAATAAAGTATAAGAGATGTTTCTAGTGCCCATAAATAATGGATAGAGAGAGTTTTATAGTGGTCCAGCCTCAAAAAGATGGGTTACATCCACTTAGTCACTATCATTAATATTGCAAGCCATGAATTACATTTGTATTTAACTTTTAGTTATTTTGCTCCATTAAAGTTGGAGAGCTCTCTCTGTAAAAAGTTGCCGCCCCTTTTTTCCTCTCCTTCTTGGTCCATACTTCTCTTATTTATATTGAAGAGTTAATGTTACATTTGAATGTTGACTTAAGTTATTGAATCTTGTCAAAAAATTATACAAAGTTACAATTGACTAGTTTTTATGCATGATCTGGCCAACGGATAGTGATACTCAACAAATAGATATAACAATAGTTGAAGTCTTCTAATAAATATATCAATAGATTTTACTATCTGGTATTTTGTTTTTATTTTTATATAAGGTTATTTAAATTTCTACTCTCTAGTGCGTAGGTGTTCATTTTTTTGTAATAAATGACAGCTTTTAGTTAAGAATAATTCATATCTTCTATTATAATATTAAGCATATTTAAGTTAAATCATGTGATGACATATTAATTACAAGTTTTTTTTAATGGGAATATGTTAAAGCTTTTTTAAGTAGATAGTATATATTTTTGTAACAAAATAATATATATGCGTGAGAGAGGGAGGGTAACGTGGGCATCTGAGAAAAGACTAGTAAACAGATTCCGAACAAAAATTAGAACAGGCCAAAACAAAAATGTGTGATATTACTTAAATACTCAAATTTAATATAAAAATTATACTTTTTATGAAAATAAGATAAAGTAAATATAAATTAGCATAAGGTTAAAAGTGGCAAAAATATTGGTCAATCAGCTGCTTATCTCCTCTTTTACTGCTTATCTCCTCTTTTACTATATATTAAAATTTGAATTGTTAACATTCTATATTTTCATTTATATGGGGCATAATGCCGAGGATAAGATGGTATGAAGTCCTATATATTGATAGCATACATAATTATAACTATTATTGTTTTTACGTATTTGATGATCTTTCTAGCATTAATAGTTTTTAGTAGGAGTGTGCAAAAAATCATCAAATTCAATTAGAACCAAATAATCCAATTACAACTAAATGCCAAAAATTAGATATCTAATTATGATTGGGTCAGATTTGATTTTAATATCCAAATTGGATTGGATTGGTGGTTAGATGATATATGCAAAAATCCAATAAAACTGAACCGATACAATTGTATATATATTTTAAAAAGTTATCTATTTATTTAAAAATATATATTTATTTATTTATGATTATGCTTATAATTTATGTTGTATTTGTATGGTGTTGTATCATTTTGAACAAATTACTCAATTTATTTATAATATTAAGAATTATTTGAACAAATTAAGCTAAATAAATGCTAAAAAATATTGGATGAATCCAATCTGATCAAATACATAAGTAAGGAGACACATCCAATTGATAAAATCAATTCAATACAATAGATAATTAGATCGAATCGGTTGAGACAAGTTAATTGGATTTGATTGGTTGTAAAAATCCAACATCACATGGATAATTAGATCGGATCGAATAGGCCTAAAAATATTAGAAGTGATCCAATGAACACTCCTAGATTTTACTATAATTATTATTCTTTATTCTTTAAAATCTCAAATCATGGGTTTGTGAATCTAAGTTATTTTCCCTCAAAAAAAATCTTAGCTATTTATATATTTTCATGTAAAACTTATTATTTTAAGAATCATTACTGATATTCTACTACTAGCAGCATATATACGAGTACTAGTACGAGAGCAATGTGGTAGATAACGTGCATCAACCGGGAGGAGTGCTCAAATTGAAGGTCTTAATATATATGATCTCTCTGCATATATTTGTAAATAAATAATTAGTAGAAGGAAGTGAAGAGAAAATAAAATGTGGTGCTAACATATTTTTCATTCATGTAAATTTGGTTAGACTGTTGAATTTTCAATCCAAGAGTTCCTTCCAAAAAATAAAGATACAAGAGTGGAATGGGGTGTGTAATAGTAATCATTATCATCAACTTGATAATATCTAGTGTGGAATTGTTCTTTTTTTTTTTTGTAGTATATTTCACCTACATTTTCAAAGATCAGTTAATAATGCATGCAAGTATCTGGCATTCAAATGAAGAAGAAATCTCCAGGCAATGGATTGAAAAGACTTGAACTAGTTTGGTGTTCATGACAAAAACTATTAAACCCATTAAGAGAAGGTTAGGAAAAATATTGAAAGGAATTCTTGCTTGCCTTTTAAAAAATATAAACAAATATTCTACTCAATGCTCCATTTGTTAACAGTAGATTATATCAATAAGAATGTGCCTGGAGATTTGCCAACAGAATAATATACCAGCAATTACCACAACTCCCTTGCTCAATTACCACACTAAAATATCTATACAGAGCATTTCTTTGTTTTATTTTTTTTCCTCTTCAACATAAGATACACTTAGGACCTGAACCTAGACCACTCTCACACACACTCATTCATCCAACTACTTGACCCAGCCCTAAATGGTAGAGCATCGCTTCAAATGTGAATGTTCAAAAATCCACATAATTGCTCCATCAAACCTGGTTAATCAGAGAGAACAAAGAGCCTTAAAGCTATAGAAACCAGCATCAGTACAGCCCTTTCATTCTGCAGTATGTTGCATTCCATTTTCTATCATTCGGCTTTCCCTTATTGAAACTCCAACCCTAAGCTAATATAAAGTTCATTGCGTTAAAGTTAAAACAAGAATTCCAGCAAATCAACTTCTATCCCATCAAATGTACACCTTGACTATGGCAGTCCATAAAGCATAATCTGTAAAACCTTCAGAAATACCAGCTCCAAAAGGTTCTCCAAAGTTTATCAATGGAGTTCTTGACACGCATGAGATTTCACTCACTCACATTGACATGTCATCAGACTCCTATGCTCCATCAAGATGTTTGACAGCATCCAAGGGTCTTCCTTGTTCTTTTTTAAGCTAATAAGAATCAAAATAATTTAGAAAAAAAACGCAAACATCACATATGATTGAATATTAGTAAACTGATGCCAGTACCTGCGCCTCTAATTCAGCAATTCTATGTAGAGATGCCTGTTCAATGCAAGCACGGCGTTCACGCTCTTCTTCTAGCAAGCCGGTAATATGGTACCTAAGCTCAGCCATTTCTTGAGCTAGATCCTCTGCTTCATCTTTTGCTTTCAACTTTTCTTCTCTCAGCTCTTCCTAATACTCGCATAATTGTTTGAAGTTAATTGGGAAAGGACAAAAAGACCAGCAAAACTTAGAAAAGAAGAGAACATACAAGAATGAAACCACACTAAATCATGAATACAGATCTTTGGTGTTAAATCCCATTTATATCAATACCTTTAGTTGCTTCACAATAAGCTCGTATTCTTCAATTTGCTTTGACATAGTTTCCATTTTCTCCATAATATCTTCACTTGGCCCCAGAAGCATTTCAAGGTTTGAAATCAGCGAACTTATGACTTCTTCACAAGTGCTTCGGGAATAAGGTAAAAATGTTATGTGTACGTTAGATGAAAACTGTATAATACAGAAGCTTAACTCATTTAAAAACCTTTAAGAAGTAATAATTAGATACCTCATTTCTTCTGACACAGTGAATTTGCTCTCTAGTTCATTAAACAATGGTTTTACATTGACTTGAGATGCATCCTTTGCAAACTGTTTTTCAAGCTTTTGCCAAAATGTCCTAAAATTTGTTTCTGATGTCTCAAGCTTTTCCCGTAGCTCTTTATTTTCCAATTCTAGTTGTTCAATAATTTTCTGAGCATCCTGAAATTGACCCTCAAGCTTTTGAATCAACTGATTCATTCTAGTTTTTTCTTGGACAGCTTCTTCCTGTACTTTCTCAGCTTGAAAGCAATTCTGCTCCAAGGCCACAATATCTAGCTTCATGCTCTCTATTTCACATTGGGAGTCTAATGTTATAGATGAAATCGACTCCCGTAAATTTTCTATGGACAAAGATGAATTATGTAATTCCACTTCTTTGTTTTCTAGTTCCTGTATCAAGAACAAGCACTCTGAGTTGGACCTCTTCAGTTCCTCCCTTAACCTTCCAACTATCTTCTGTAAAATTTCCATGTCTGCTAATTTCAATTCAAGGTAGCGTACATGCTCTTCCAGACAGTTTACCTCCGTGTTTCTTGCATTTAGATGATCCTGTAGGTAATCTGTTATGAATTATAACGGGTTAAGTCTAAAACTACCATTTGTTTATTAGTGAGTTTAATTGCAACTGCTTGGTATAGGAAACAAAGTTTTGGAGATTCGGATGGGCCAAAACAACTTTCAAGAATATCCAATTTTCGCTCTAGGCCGTGCATGGATACATAGTTCTAAGAAGTATCCAATTCAAAGACTGTGACTTCTACATTCCATGATGATTCAATAAAGTAAATCACAAAATTATATTACACCTAAAGAGAACTAACAAAGAAAGCAAATAACAAGTTATAGAAGTACCAATTTCTTGAGAGCAGTTCATGAGCTCTTTCTCTAATGTTTCAATGTGCTTCTTGTCCTCTGTACGGGCTGTCGATAATGAAGTCACATGATTTTCTAGTCGCTGTATAAAAAAACTTGAACTCAGAAACTCAAACAGCATGTAAAGAACAAGAAATGCATAAGAATCAATGATTGTAAACCATTACACTAAACTAATTAATGCAGCATCATGAACATTACCCTGATTAATTTGAAGCTTTGTGATTGTGACTCTTTCAACTTGTCTTTCTCTTTTCTTAGCTGCAAACAAACAAATGGATGATAATTATTCCATTACAGATACAGTATTCATGGACATAAAAACTAGGAAATATTTTCTTACAAAATTTCTCAAGTTTGCGGCAACATGATAATGGGTCGGCAGTATTATCAAATAATTGCATGCCAAATAGCATGTGAGTTACACCACATCAGACATATTATAACAAGTACCATTGCAAAGCAATAATCGTAAACTTGCAGGACACCAATCATCTGTTCAAGAGAAAATGTGAAGCTCAAACTCTTCAACTTTCCATTTCATTCAAACATTCATAATGATTTCATATGCAGAATCAATACACTCACACACACAAAACTTTAAGCTCTTATAGTTCTCGTCAAATCTTAGTGTTTAAGCTTGATTGAGAAACATTTTGAAACCGAAATAGCATTTACTAAGAATAATTTCTGAGAGCAACATCTAAATAGTTAAACAAGAAACATATGTTACCTCTCTACATCTCGTTCCAATCTCTAATAGTTCTTCGACATCAAAAGAGTTTTCACTTTGACTCCTGCCGTGGCTAGACATTTGTGTAAAAATAAAAAATCTTAAACAAATGTGCTCATGCAGCGTATACCTGCGTTTAAGAACAAATCCAAGAATCCCATCAATAAAAACTACAATAAATTAAAAAGATCAACAGTAGCATTTATAGAACAAGACAACAAACATAACTATCGCAACATACAGTACTAATGATCATGAAAGCCTTTTCCCCTAGAGAGAGAGAGAGAAAGGGAGAGAACATTGGCTATGTTTTAGCAATATAGAACATGTTATGATGTCCGTTTAGAGATAATATATATTAATACATAACTTTGTTCTTGTGGGGTAGTTAAAAAAGCAACTGCGCAAATCACGTCCCAACTCTTCAATTAATATTTAATATACAAATATCAAATTACTCCAATGAAGCTTTAATCCTCGTTCCCAACTCAAAATTAAGGGCATGACATACTTTTTAAGAGAAACAAAATTATAAAAAAAAATATGGAAAACACGAATGGGTTTGGTTTCATTCGGTGCTGAAAACGAAACCCTAAAACAGAAACTACAGAAAATTGTATATAGTATAGAGATCAAAAATGGGCACTCAGCGGAACTAGTTCATCATAATACATAAACATTTAATACTAATATATACATATGTATATATATATAGAGAGAGAGAGAGATTGGAGATGCTTTTACCTAGCGAAATGAAAAGGGTTAAATCAGATAGAGTTGCAGTTGTGAATATTGAGGTGGAAGAGTGGAGGTTTGGAGAACAGGAAAACTCAAGATCAAACAAATTGGAGGATTCGATTGGGAGCGGCGACGTGTCGTCTTTATTTTGAACGTTCAAATTTGGAAAAAACAAGAAAGCAATGCATCGAGAAAAATGATGATTAGATTACTTCCTAATCTTACGACTACGAATATGATGTCCGTCTCTCTTTGTCTTTTACTGCTGTCACTGTTCTCTTATGTTCCAAACGACATCCATTTTGTCTCTGTCTTCTAACACTCCCTCATTCCCTAATAAAAGGCTTTTTCTTTTTTAACAAAACCCCCTAATCTAATATTAATATTGAAATATATGATAAAATTGTGGCACTATATCTAATTTCTCTTTTATATAATAATATTTAAATGTGAGAGAAGTATAATATAACAAAAAAAAATGCACAAGTGTACAAGAATTCATAGATTCTACCAAAATCAAAGAACAAAATTCAGGAATATAGAGCCATGCTGATCATTTTTGTTCTTTAATATTATTTTCTTATAATTTTTTTAAAGGGGTATTTGTGACATAAATTTTTAATATTTTCGTGTTTATACACTTATATACCTAATTTTTTTTATCGACGGCAAAAATACTGAATATTACGTTTTTGTTACATTTGTCACTACCAAATCCGTTAAGTGCTGATATGGTTGTAGTGATGACATGTGTCTCACTACCATTCTACCACTTCATAATATTTTTTTAATTATTAATTTATTTTTAAAATAAATGTAAAAAATTAAAAAACTAATCAATTAAAAAAATTTTAAAAAATCTTTCTTTTTCTCTCTCCCCGTCTCTTTTTCTTTTTCTCTCTCCTTCAATTCTTCCCCTGACTTCTTCTTCTTTGTTTGTGGTCTCTGTAGATCACCCAAACCCAAAAGCTTAAACCCCAAAAAATTCCTCTCTCTTCAATCGTGACAACCACGACCCCCTCTCTTTGATTTGCACTTCACCTCCGGCATCTCAACCTCCTGCATCGGCATCCATGGCAGATCCACGACAGCGGGGCTGGGCTTCAGGGAAGATCACGACAGGGCTGGGTTTCAAGGACAACGATGACTGGGCTTCAAGGACGACAATGGCGAGGCGAGGCTAGGCTTCAAGGACGATAACGACGGGGCTGGGCTGGGGTTCAAGGACGATAATAGGTAGATGATTGTTGCTGAAATTGCTTGTTGGTTATTTGCTTTAGATCTACAAGGTTGAACAAATCTATTGGGTAAAAAATAGGTAGATGATTGTTGCTTTAAATATGGTTTGTTGCTTTGTTGGAAATTGGTTATTTGCTTCAGATCTACAAGGTTGAACAAATCTATTGAGTAAAAAATAGGTAGATGATTGTTGCTTTGTTGGAAATTTGTTGTTGATGAAGGTGATGGTTGCTATTATCTGGTAATGGGAATTAACGTGATGAAGGAGAGAAAAAATAATAGAAATTTTTTTAGTTATTGTTTTTAATTAATTAGATTTTTGTATTAAAAAAAACAATAATTAGATTTTTGTTTTTAGTTTTTATTTTTATTGATTAATTGATTTTAAGTAATTACATTTTGTTTTTTTATTATTTTTCTTATTCTTTTATCAATTAATAAGTGTTTTTTTTAATATAAGGTGGACCACTAATATGTTGGCACTTGGCATTTTTATCCGTGTGTACTATATTTAACGGAGATGTATTGATGGATGTAACAAAAACTAAGAGTTATTTGCGGCATAAATGCCATATGTTTTCTGTTTTATACACTTATATACCACATCTTTTATTTCGATGGATTAAATACCAAACGTTATGATTTGGCCAATTCCGTCACTACCACTCTGTTAACTGAGAAAAAAAAAGACATGTGTAGGGCTTTGAATAAATCCCGTTTATTTTTGTCAAAAACTTATAAAACAAAATTAAAACATAAAACTAAATTCAAAAACCCAAAAAACTAAAACTCATTCCTTCAAAAATAGAAACCTCAAAAATCAAACACTCAAATTATCCCTCTCTCTCTTCGGGTTAACAACAGGGGACACAAACCATTTTCGACGGTGTAGCTTGAAATCGACGATAGAAGATGCTTCCTTTTCATCTCATGTAAGTCCTCGAAGCAATTGGCAAAGAGTAAGCCCCCATAGTAACTCTAGGAGGAAGAAAGATTTTTCAAAATGTAAGGGTTCTAACGCTTGTCACTGTGGTGAACCATGGGTTCAGAGGACATCATGGACAGACGCTAATCCTGGAAGAAGGTTCATTGCTTGCTGGAAGATGAAAGTAAGATTGTTGTCCCTTAATTTTTTTTTTCATTTTTTTGTTTAATCGTGGGTTCTTTGTTGCCTTTTTCATTTTCTTTTTGTTGAATTTCCAGTCAGTAGGTGGGTGTAATTTTTTTCATTGGGTTGACCCTAAAATTTGTGAAAGATCCAAAAAAGTCATACCAGGGCTGTTGAGAAGAATTAGGGAGCAGGAGCACGAGATTAGCAATATCAGAGAACCACATCAGGTTATGGAAAATGAAGACCAAATTATGGGACCAATGGCATGTGGAACTTGCTATTTGAGAGACCAAGCTAATGAAAATGGGGCTGGCCTTGTTTGGATTCGTAAAATTTTCAAATTAATATTGCTGATGTCTATTTTTGTTGTTGTTGTGTCTGTTTGGTTGAATAATTGAACTTGTAATTTGAATCAATGACTGTTTGTATATTGACAATGAAAATGGAATTTGTAGCTAGTATTTTGCATAAATGAAATTTTATTTATTTTGAATCCAAAATGTTCTTGCAAGTTGTCTTTTTAAATGTTGCAACTAGTATTTTGCATGATTTTGCACCAGTAAATAAGCCATAAACCAGTAAATAGTTGTTGCATCATTAATTAAGTCAATTTGAGTGCCATTATCATTTCCTTATTTAGTAATTCAAAAGCCATAAACCAGACATAAACCAGTAAAAGATCCTGCACTAGTACAAAATTCTTATAGTTTTAAACCAGTAATAAACCAGTAAAATGTTGAAATAGATCAACAATATAGCATTAGTTTTGCCCTGCAATACATTCAATATAAGATATCCAATACAGTTAGCCATAAAACAGTAAAGTATAGGGAGTTGTTCATTTATCCATCCACCCTAAATATTTTAAACAAAAGAAGTTGCTCTAAACATGTACAAAATGATATGTTCTACACAAAATGATCTGTTTCATCCCCCCTTCTACACAGAAACCAACATTATAAAATGATTTTTTGTAGAGCAGGTCTAAAATTCATCCTTGTTGCTGTTGAGATCTAGAGGCATGTTCCTTTGCTTTTTTGTCTCTTTCTCCTCTCATTCCTCTTCACTGTCTCAGGAAGTGGGTTAGCCTTAAATGGTCTACCTCTCTTCTTAGTAAATTTGGGCTGCAACATATCAAAATCATTAACATATCAATTAGTTTTCAGTAATATCACAACCAATAACATATCATATAAAAAATTGATGACAGTAGATAAGAGTGTACCTCCTTAACAACTTCATTTTGGCAAGTCTTCTTAGAATGCCCAATCTGCTTACATCTACTGCAGTGATTAGCTTGACCCTTCCTTGAAAATGTTGTAGCACCTAGTGGAGGTTCATCATTGCTTCTGTTTCTCTTTTTCTTTGTTCTTCCAGGTAGGACTTGCTCTGGAGGTGGGAATATGGGGTTTAGGCCAGTTTGAGGCCACTTATCTGGACTAGGCATGGGCTCAATTATCCCAGCATATGCAGCCATGTATGCATCTTTTTTATACCAGTCATCAACAAAATCATAATGGTTCAATCTTGATGCCCATATAGAAGCTAAAGCTATGCCAGATAATTGGAAAGCCCTACAAGTGCACACTTTCTTCACCAAATCGACCACAAAGGTTTCTGTTCCTTTAAATGTTACTGAAAACTGAGCATTTCCAGCCATTGTTGAGTAACATTCCATGGGCACTTTCTTATGTTTCTCAATAATCGCAAAGATCATTTTACCAACTAGATTTACCCATTTCTTAACTTCTTCCCTTTTGGTGTTGAATCAGCACATAATCCAGAATCGGACATTCTCTAACAGTGTTACAATTGCCTTGTCTCTTGCAGGAATGATAGCTGAGTTAAAGCTTTCACAGAGATTGTTAAGACACATATCACATGTAACGACCTAAAAATCTATTAATTTACTAAATACTTCATATTTAAGTAAACTAATGTTTACATGAATCTCTTTAAAAAAACAAAACTTTTATTGAAAGAAACATGAATTAACAACTTTTTTACAAAAATGCAACTCGAGATCTCGATATTTCAAATAAATCTGTTTTACATGCACGTTGTAAGTAAAAATTAATGTTTAATAAACAACATAAAACTAAAGGTTAAAGACTTTTATAACAACAATGCATAAGTAGCACCCTTTTAAACCCCCAGGTCAACCAATCACGACATGCACACATCAGACCGAACCTGCTCCAACTCATCACCTCATCTACTATGCTTTTTCCCTTATCTGCAACACAGAGTACCCGTGAGCTAACACCCAGCAAGAAGAACTATGTAGGTCACAACCCCAAAGGCCAAACAGAAAACATAAACATAAAATGTAACCTAGTTCAAACTATGACAACCTAATTCATATAATATTCATAATCTATACCTTAACATAAATAGAGTTCAATAATAATTCATATCGTATCACATCATCTCATTATACAATCATAAAACGTATTAGCGATGTCATACCAGTTGTAAACCAGTGCTAACCTGGTCAAGTGTGCAACTAAGCACGAGAAACGTAAGCATGCATTTTATCATAAAGTACATGTAACGCCCTACTTCCTTAGAGCCGTTACTAAGTGAGTTTTAAGACAAAACAGTGTGCAACGAACTCGCTAACCGAGGTTTTTAAACGAAAGTGTGACTAATTAAAAGTTAAGGCTGTAATCTTAGAAAAATGCGTCGTTTCAATAAAACTTCTAGTATTAAACATTTGGGATCCCAAAATAAGGTTTGAAAACTATTTACATCTTAAAATAAGTTTACAATTGATCAGTTATAAAAAATCATATATTATTACAGCCATTTTCGAATAAACCCCCAACCAAAGCAGTCGGGCAGGCCAAACATGTACGCGTCGCTTCACGCTCTCCGTACTCATGGTTGGTTGACTCAGTCATTGCCCTTACCTGCAACACAGAGCACCCGTGAGCCGAAGCCCAGCAAGAAAACTCATGCAGAACATAACATATGCAATGTATACAGTTTAACATAACAGATAATCCACAAATAAACAAGTCAACCATTAGACTAAGCAAACACGGCCATGCCGCCCCAGAAACCTTACCAAAGCCCTGGGGTATCGGTTCTCACCGTAAGGATAACTCATGTATCCACCGGGCCCCGCCCTGACTATAGCATCCCATGTGCTAGGTGTTACTTCCGGCCCCACTGCCGTACCCGGCCTACGCCGTTCTCGGCCCTTGCCGTTCAATTTACTATAATCACACATATAGCATAACACAACAACATTCCAATAAATATTGATTCATTTAAGTCTACACCCTAACATGTAATGCAATATAGGGCCATGCCCGGCAATCATTTCATCATGCAATATAGGGTCGTGCCCCGCAATCACACTATGGGCCCACGCCCCATCCTACGGGTGTTATAGTTTTCTTACCTGTATTCCGAACCTCCTGATGCACTAAAGTCGCGAGCACGGTCCTCTGGCACGAGCCCCACCAACAACCTAGTCACAACACACAAGAAGCATCCCTCAATACTAATCAAATCAAAAACTGCTTCCCGGGACCAATCCCACACTCTCGGGACTCCCAAATCCCTAAAACAATTCATCGGAAACATCCCCCGAACCCCCGGAGCAAAAGCTCAAAAATGCAACTTTTGGTGCCCTGAAAATGGCCTAGCGCCGCGGCACCCCCCTCAAGGGCCGCGGCGCCCAGCGAGATGCCCCTCTCCTGATGCAACCTCGCGCCGCGGCGCCCAAGAACAGGGTCGCGGCGCTCCTTCGCGAACCCAGAAAATCTGGGTTTTCTCTTGCGTTTCTCCGAGCTAAAACCTTCCAAAATCATACCAAACCAATACCCAAACCCCAAAATCAATTTCAAACATCAAATAGACCATCTAACAACCCATAAACATCATCAAAGACATCCAAACACACAATCAAATCCCCAAAATCCACATCCTTGATTTCAATTTCAGAAAAATAAAAACTCAAAGTTCAAACTTAAACCATGCTCAAATTTCTTAACCCATAACATAATCAAGCCATAAATGTGTACAAAATTCCTTACCTCATATGGAGAATCCATCCCGAAGCTTCCTTCATCTCCTAGGTCTCCAATTCAGCTCCTCCACTCATCTTCTTCTTCTTCATGCCCTAGCTTTTCCCTCTCTTTTCTCTTCTCTTCAAACTCTATCAAGACCAAAATGACTAAGCCCCAAACCGTATACCCCATATAACCCAGCTGCCATTTATCTAATTCCCAACCAAATGACCATTTTTCCCCTCCTTGCCTAACCTTTCCTACCTAAACCTCAAGGGCACTTAAGTCCTTTCATTTCTATTTCATATCTACCATTTTCTTTCTAAAACTTGTTACTCTCAGCAGTAACTAATGGTTACCCAGGTTACTAAATCTCCAATAACCGTCACCCGCTAACTCTCAACTTAGCCATAAAATTCCCGAGGTACCCCTAGGCTCCTCCTGAGCCGGGTATAGAAATCCCGTTGCGACTCTTGAGTTAGCTAGCTCTCTAGGACCGTCTCGGCACGTGCATCACAATAATAACACCACACTCACGTGGTACAATTCACAGAATACAATTATCACATATATGCCCTCAGCGGGCTAAAATTACCAATTTACCCCTATCATGCAAACGAGGTCCACATGCATAATTATTTCACCTAACATGCATACTAACCACGTAGTCATGCATCTCAATGTTCAATTAGTCATATAACATGCTTTAAATCATAACCATGCATTTAACTCATAAAATCACACATAAGTCCCAACCTGCCCTCCTGGCACACTAATCAAGGCCCTTAAGCCTTATTAGCGATTTTGGGTCGTTACAGTACACATGTTCCGATACTACCCTGTCCAACATCTTACCAAACACCAAACAATGTCATAACATAAACATAGGTTATAGCAACTCTGCTCAAGTGTATTCATACCCATGTCAATGTAAGCATGCAACAACGTACATAAACATGCAATATTCATAAACTCATAACATACATAACAAAATCATAACCATAACATACATAAACTTAATTAGATCACATATATATACATTTGTGCATTCAAATGCACACCCTGTGTTATAGTGACCACTTTTCTTACCTAAATTCTAGCAATTAAGTTGATAAAACAACCCAAGTGTGATTTTGTTCAAGAGTCTCTAGGCAAACCTAAACAAAAACGATCAAAATCGATTAATACCAAGCTTAGTTCATGATTCTGGCTCCAAAGTAATAACATCTAAACTTGGCTTAGGTTCTAGATTGTAGATCTTTTCACAAGCTTTCCAACCATATAAAGAACGTCCAAATCCGACATTGGGGTCAAAAGTTATGGTCAAAATAAGAAACCTGAAAATTATAATAGAAAAAAAAATGTATTTGAGCCGCGGCGCCCTCCTATAGAGCTGCGGCGCGACCAAAGTCAGAGAGCAAATTTCAGCCTAAAAGAGACACATTTGAGCCGTGGCGCCACTGCGAAAAAAAACCCATAAATTTATGCGATTTCTCAACCCTCAAAACATCCCAAAACACTAGGGAACTCAAATCTTGCCCCACAATATCTATCCTAACATGTTTCTAACCCTTGGAACCTAGATATTAACATCTCTAAACCTATATTAGACATTCATCAACCCAAAAACAATAACAACAAATCTCATAATTTCAAAAACTTTAAACAAAAGTTGAACACTTACAAATCAAGATCCACCCACCAAAACCCAGACCCTTGTCACCTATGAGATTCCTAGCCCTTCAATAGGCCAAATTGGTAATCTCCTTCAAACCTCAAGCTTTCAAAAAAAAAAAAACTCAGATCAAGAACGAGAGATTGTTCTTGGTCTGTTTCCCCTTCAATCTATTGCCCAAAACCAGAGTCTGAAAATCGTACAAAATCTAAACCTAATTTTCTTATTTATAGATTATTTAATCTGACTTAATTCGTATAAAACCAAATGACCTTTCTGTCCCCAACCTCAAATTTATCCTTAATAATTACTTAAGACCCTTATTGTAATTTCCAACCAAAACTAATAGTTTTAACTTTTGATAATTATGTTTTCTATCATAAAACCCATAATTCCACTTTGACCCCAATACATAACTTCTATTACACTTTGGCCCCTAATACTTGAAGAAACACATGTGAGTGGATTGCTTGACAGAACACATAAATGAACATACATCATAAATCATGCATATCATAATTCATATAATTAAACACATAATGTCATACAATTTACCATAATACCCTTAATAGTAAAAGCAGATATTACAATTGGCACTTAAACCCTCAATACTTGAAGGAACCGTGTCTTGTCGCTACCATACATACACATATCATAATCATGAAATAAATCACACATTATCATGAAATAATAAAAAAAATAATTCACATATGCGTCAACATAAATTACCAAATTGGCCTCACAGGCCAAAATTACCACAATACCCATGAAATGCAAAGGCGGATATTACATCACACTTCACAGCTTCTCTAAAATGTGATTTGCTCCAATCTTTAGGGTCTTTCTTCAGCAACCATTTGTAAGCATTCTCATCTACTTCTTTCAGAGCATTCATTCTTTGAGTAAACTCCACAGGTGTAGTTGCCCGTGCACAACCCCATAACATTTGTATTAATATCAAACTAGGATGTTCTTTTTTGAATTTGAAGTGCAGATGCCTTACACAAAACCTGATTTCACTTCCAATCATAATGTCAGCCAAAGATTTTTCCAAACCCTTCTGTCAGTCACTCATAATTGTGAAAATACTTGGGTTTTCAATGCCAAGATCCTCAACTATTAAATTTAGAAACCAGTCCAAGTTTCGATGTTTTCCTTCTCAGCAATTGCATATGCCACTAGAAATTGTGAGTTGTATGGGTCTATACTTATAGCAGCCAATAACATACCCCTACAATAGCCTTTCAAGAAACATCCATCCAGTCCTAGCAAAGGCCAACAACCCTTATTGAACGCATCCTTACAAGCCTTCAAGTAAATATAAACCCTCTCAAATACTCTTTGGCCATCAACAAGGCTAGTTTTAAGTAAAGCTGTGTTACCTGGGTTGTCTCCATTAGCTGCCTGCAGTAGTCATCAAGGATTAAATATTGATCCTTCATCGAACCCTCCAAAAGATTTCTTGCATAAACCTTAGCCTTGTTGAAAATGGTTTGTGTCATATTGCTGAATTTTGTTTTATGGGTGATTCCCATGAATCATTTGTAGTCCATGTTTGGATTAAGTCTGAACTGCTCCAAGAAATGCTTGGCTAACCATGTGCTTGTCACAAGTTTGTTGTTGAACACTATCCCACAGTGGTGTTCTGACTCGTACTTGTTTATCCTAACAGTCTTCTTATCATTACCCTGAACTCTTCCATAAATAAACCAATCACAACCTTCACCCTTGCATTTGGCTTTTATTCTAGATTTGTCATTGAAAACAAACTTGTATGTTCTATTACTGTTAATAAAATGATATTTCAAGGCCTCCCTTTGATGCTCCATAGTAGGAAATTCCATCCCAAGCTTGAACTCAAATTTCTAAATGTTGACCCTCGAATTGGTCAACGACACGGAGTCAAATAAATGATATAAAGTAAGATGAAAATGAGAAGAACTCCAGACAAAAAGATAAACAACACAAACGATTTATAGTGGTTCGGCTCCAATAGAATGGTAACAACCTATGTTCACTTAGTGTTCTTATTGATGTAGTATTCCAAGAATAGTGATCAATGAACTAGGGTTCACGAGTTTCACTAGATCTCAGATAAATACAATTGTGATGGATAACAACACTCTTTTTCTCTCTTGGAATCTCTTAGCTTAAGCGTTCTCAGGCCAAATGTTCAAAAAATCAAAAATCCCTCTCTTGAGTCCTTTGATTCTTATTTATAGGCTCCAGGAGGTTTAAATGGGCCAATGGGCCTTAATTAAACTTAATACATGAGTATCTAAATAATAATGAAAATTAAAATTAATATGTAATTACAAGATTGCATATTCAAAGGAAATAACTGAATATATGCGACTAGGCTGGTCGCCCATGATTATGATACTTGATAAGCCAATGATCTTCTGGTCGAGGGTTGAGGAGGGTATGCTCACTTAAAACTTCCACGTGTTTCCCACGTGTAGATCAATCCTACCACGTCATTAGGTAGTCCGTTTTTGGGTAAACATTTGCCCCCCAAGTTTATTTTACTGCGACCAGCATAAAGTAAACTTAAATGACCGACCCTTCGTGTGACTTGTCAGAGCCATCAAAGCTATCAGTGCCTTTTCGAAAAAAAGGCAACCAATCATGTCATTGCAATTTCCCAAAAGGCGATTTGACGACTATCACATTTTTCCATGGCTCGAAAAATCATCCCACATCATTACCTTATTAATCGCGCCTTAACCAATATAAATAACCTCACAGTTTCACTTTTTACTCTCCCTTTTTTCCTCAAGTATACTGAAGAACGAAACACGAAGAACCCAGAAAACTCAGACGACTTCGGTGATCCGTGGAGTCTTTGTTTAGCCACTTGAATTAACGCTCGTATCTCCCCTTCAACTTTCTATTCAAGTAAGTCCCTTGAACTTCTTTGTCTCTGAGATGCCATGCAATAGTTATATTTTGAGTTTTCTGGTGTGTTTTGGATTCTGAGTTCTCGAATGGTCTTGAAAAAATTATTGGGGTAATCGGGCTAGTAGGTATTAACATGACAAGATAAGGAAAATCACTAAACGAGGCTTAGGAATTGACTTAGGAATTGAGATTACTAATTTAGGGTGCAAAATCGAAGTAAAATTCAATTTTTAGGCATTCAGAAAAAACTGGGTTTTTCCCTCCCTTTTTCAGAGTTGAAAATTTTTCTTTGAAAAACTTTTCATTTCTGCTTTTTAATCCGTTTTCCAAACTGTTCGCATATTATTTAGTGTTTAAGTTAGAATGCTGATGGTCGTATAAAAGCCTAACTTTTATACATGAGCAACGTTATCACAACGCTCTCACTTCTTCAGTCTATTGGTCGTAGATTCTCATCTCCCCTTCTCTGTTTGCAAATTTTCATGCACGACCCGTGGGGAGGTGAGAGGCTGATCGACGACGACTTGCTCGCTCTACTGCTTGAAGATCAAGAAAAGCCATCGCTGCAATTCTCAGACATTCCCTTTTCTCAACACAACCCCACAAACAGACCACCGACTAGCCCAACAAATATGGGTCGCATGAAGTCCATTGCTCAAAGAAAAAAGAATACAACCAAGCCTTCTACTACTTAGCCTACTCCTCGGGTTGAAACTCCTCCGACCAACCCTCAACCTGTAAACACTTCCCCGCTAGACATTCAAACCAAAGCCCAACCTCGCGACGTCCTCCGACTAGAGGTCGAATGGTACGTGGCACCTCCTAGTATTATTACAGCTAGGATGGTAGCCAATTATCTCAAGAAGTACGACCTTCCTGGGATAACCCTCATCAAGCCTTCGATTGACCAGTGAGCAAACCTACCTAGGGGTTCCTTCAGCACCTGGTTGAGGTATCACATCGAGGCAGGGGCAACCTTGCCTCTACGTCCATTTTTTCAGGGGGTGGCCAACTATTTCAAGGTCGCTCCTTTTCAAATCACCCCAAATGGATATAGAGTACTTTCTGCTCTCTATATCCTTTACAATCACAAGAAGTGGCCCGTTCCTACGCCACACGAGATCAATTATTTGTCTGATCTCAAATCCAACCCCAACCACAACAACACGGGGTTCTTCCATTTCTACCACTATGAATTTGCTCGCACCTTCCTGAGTGACACTACCTACAAGTTCAATGTGGGGAAGTACTTCTAGGAGTACTTTTTAACACCAGACCTGGTCGCCCACAACCTGGCCTTCACTGAAGGAGGTAAGTCATTTACTTACTGGTCGTTTGTTTTCTTTTAGCCTTCCTATACACATTTTAGAACTTCGGTGTCGTTCAGGTCCATGGTATCGACCAGTCCCCACTCCAGACATGGAGATACGGGCAGCAACCCTGGCCAGCATGACAAACATCGAAAAGAGTGTCAAAGAGCTAGTCACAGAGAATAACCTAAGGCTGGTCGGTCTTCTTGTACCTCACTAGGATGTGAGGGAATCGACAGCGGGAAGTGCTACCGAGGAAGAAGTTCCCAAGTAGCACTAGGATGTGTCACAACCCCCGAGGAGGAGGACTATGGGAGTGACCAACAGGGAACCCTCCAGCACTATGCGAGCCGCTGCTGCCCCTGCTCAACAAGGAAAAGGCAAGCATAAGCTTTCTGAACACCCCGAGCCTATACTTGAGTCCTCAGATGAGAACGGTACTGACTCCTCACTCTTAGACAATTTGCCCATTCCCTGTCATTTATTTGACAGGGACAACAACTTTAAATACGCGACTAGTTTAGATTCAGACTTCTTCATGGCAGAGAGTGAGTGTAGCAGTAGTACAATAGATAATGTAACGACCAGTAGTTGTAGCTCGGGTATTTTACTTATAATTTCTTTTCTCTCCATTTTCCTTGTATTTTTTGTATGACAACTTTCCCTGACTAATCGTATGTTTCTTTTCATCAGACATGCCTGCCAAGAAGGCGTTCGATTTATACACCAACCCCATTACCACAACTTCTGCGAACAAGAAGAAATCGAACTGGCGCCGCCCGAAGAAGGCTGCAGTGACCCATCCGTTGAAAGGGCTCTGGTGGAGGACCTTCCTGCACCAACTCCTCCACAAGAGACGACTCCTCCTCCAGGTCCTGCAGACTAGAATCCTCCAGCTCCCACCGACCAGAACCCTCCAGCTGCCACCAACCCCAACTCTGCTGCTCAGCCAGATGAAACTCTGGTCGAGGCTATTTTAAATTCCGCCTGCACTTCGGCCAGCAACAGGCTGAAGAAACTGTCTAGACACCGACGTAGTTAGGAATCCTTCAGCAACGCCCCCACCATGCCAGTCGACCAGCTTCTTAATCGTGCGTTGAACAAACTACTCACTATAAGTCGCTGCTTTTACTATGGTTTGATTACTTTTCTCTCTGATTGATAATAACAGCTTTTTATTTTTTCTCTGATCGCAGGGGATTCTGACCATGAGTACCGGTTGGCGCCGCTTGGAGGAGGCAGCCGCCAAGCATGCTGAAGAAATCAAGGCGGTTGAGGGAAGGCTCGCCGAGCAGTACAAGGTGGTCGAGGCCAAGCATGTTGAGGAGTTGCGAGCAGCTGAGGCTAAGATCGCCAAGCTTGAGGAGGACCTAAAGAAGAAGGAGGACTCCGTGGTCAAAATTTCTGCCTCCAAGGAGAGGTATAAGGAAGCCTCGCTGATAAACTACCGAGAAGCTAACAAACTTCAAGCAGAGTTTGAAATCAACCGCAAAGAGGTTGTCGACCTCGAGGAGACCAACGCTCGAAACTTGGAGAAGTATGAGGGAGCGGCGTTCCAGTGCTTCTACATGTTTTGGAAGAGCAATCCCAAGGCTGACTTTATCTACTTACCAGACCCTTAAGGCAGGCTAAGTTGGCGAAGTGCATTGCTCGGCTGGAAGAGGAGGTGAGGGCTCAGGGATCCCTTGAGATATCTTTGGCAACAGGTATCGAGGGCGTCAATGAAGATGCTGGGGCCACAGTCGACCAGCAACCACAAGAGCCTCAATAAGATCCTCCTATTGCCTCATAAATTTTTACCTGTATTTATTTTAATTTGTAACTTGGGACACACGAACCTCGGTTCGTGATGTAAAGACAATTTACTTTTTTGCTGAACAGGCAGCTTTTTCTTTTAATTAACAATTTCATCCGAGCAGAAACTGCTCACAGTGAAAAGGATTTTATTTTTGACATTATAATATTTGCACTTTATTATAACATCTGTTCGCATGACCGAACTTAGCATAGCACTTTGTTTTGATTTAATAAAATTTAAACAAAATTTTGAAAAATGCTCTAAGTACCGTAGCATGCTTTCCCTTCTTTTTCTCGTGTGTTTACATATACTTATTGATATGCTTTGCTTACTTGATACCTTATATGCCCCCAAGTGATTCAGGAGCTTAAGGTCCTTGGTCACTTGCCTTGACCAAGACCTGTTCGAACATTACTGCTCAGAATAAATACTTATAGAAATGATAATAGAGCAAAACAATACATGTAATGAGAAAATACTTGTAGTAAATACAATAATTGGCAAGAATAACTGGCTGCGCACAGTTCCTTTTAATTCTCATAATAAATGGACAATCGTGTCTGTACGAGTGATCAAAAATTTGATCTTACACTTATAAGCGATCAGTCATATGATTGACTAACCCTTGTTCATAAACTTGTAAAAAGTGAAATTAATACAAGCCAATTCTTTAAAAAGAAGTGTTTATTGATAATACTTGAGCATGTGTTCTCCATTCCAATAGCGAGGAATGAGATCTCCATTTAAGGGAGTAAGTTTATAGGTGCCTGGATTAAGGACTTCTTTGATTTGGTATGACCCTTCCCGGTTAGGTCCAAGCACTCCAGCAGCTTGATCGTGGGTGTTGAGGAAAAATCTTCTAAGTACCAAATCTCCCGCATTAAATTTTCTTTCGCATACTTTAGAGTTGAAATACCGAGCGACCTTTTGCTGGTAAGCTGCTACTCGGAGTTGAGATTGCTCACGCCTTTCATCGACCAAATCAAAAGATTCCATCAATAACTGACTATTAACGTCTTGATCGTATGCTAACCTTCGATGCGATGGCGGATCTAATTCAACAGGAAACATAGCTTCATACCCATAGGCCAAGGAAAATGGAGTATGGCCTGTTGTTGTTTGGTGGGATGTTCTGTACGACCAAATGACTTCAGGTAACTGTTCTGGCCATGCCCCCTTCGATTCTTCATGCCTTTTCTTCGGAGTATCCTTCAGTGTCTTGTTGACAGCTTCAACCTGTCTGTTTTCCTGTGGATGAACTATTGAAGAAAAACTCTTGATAATCCCATGCCTTTCACAAAATCAGTGAACAGATCACTATCAAATTGTGTGCCATTATCTGAAACAATCTTCCTTGGCAGCCCATAGCGACACACGATGTTCTTGACCACAAAATCGAGAACTTTCTTGGTCATTATTGTTGCAAGTGGATCAACTTCGACCCGCTTTGTGAAGTAGTCAACAGCAACCACAACATACTTGACGTTGCCTTTTCTCGTGAGCAAAGACCCAATCCAGTCTATTCCCCACACTGCGAATGGCCACGAGCTTTGAGTCTGTTTTAGCTCATTGCGGACTGCTCGTGGTATCTTGGAAAATCTTTGGCACTTGTCGCATTTTTGAACAAAATCCGCAGAGTCTTCATTCATTGTTTTCCAGAAGTATCCTTGCCTTAAGATCTTTTTTGATAAACTCTGCCCCCCAACATGATCTCCACTAAAACCTTCGTGGACTTCTCGCATTAATGATTTAGCCTTTTCTTTTGAAACACACCTTAGAAGTGGCATTGAGTACCCCCTTCTGTATAAAACTCCGTCGACCAGGATAAACTGAGCTGACTGCCTCTGGAGGGCTCTTGCTTTGTTTCTGTCTGATGGTAATACTCCATGTTCTAAGTACTCAATGAAAGGTGCCATCGATGTGTCTGCTGCTTGGATTACCAGGGAGGTTTCTTCTATTTGGATGCTTGGAGCGGATAAACGTTCAACAAGCACTATATTTAAGGTGTCAGCATCCTTTGCACTTGCTAACTTGGCCAAAGCATCAGCATTTGAGTTCTGGTCGCGAGGTACCTGCTGGAGAGTATATTTTTCAAATTGTGCCAACAAATCCTTTGCTTTATTTAAATAAGCAACCATCTTTAGACCCCTGGCTTGATATTCTCCGATAATTTGATTAACCACTAACTGGGAGTCACTATAGATTTCAAGCAACTTTATGTTCATGGCCTTGGCTAATCTTAATCTTGTGAGCAGAGCTTCATACTCGGCTTCGTTATTGGACGTTGTGAAGTCGAATCTGATTGCGTAGTGGAAATGATGTCCTTCAAGCGTGACCACAATCACACCCGCTCCAGCGTTGTGCACGTTAGAAGAGCCATCTACGAACAACTTCCAAGAGGGAGTTTGGCTTTGAGGTTCAGCTTCTTCTGTCGGCTCAATGTCCTGGAGCCCCGTAAATTCTGTGACAAAATTTGATAGAGCTTGTCCCTTTATTGCAGCTCGTCGCAAGTAATAAATATCGAACTGTCCAAGTTCAACTGCCCATTTCAATAATCGACCAGTGACTTCTGGTTCCTACAGGACTTGCCATAGTGGCTGGTAGGTGAGTACTGCGATGGGGTGAGCTTGGAAGTATGGTCGTAGCTTTCTGGAGGCTAAGATCAAGAAGTAGGCTAATTTCTCAATGGGTAGATATCACAGTTCTGCTCCTATTAGCCTTTTGCTTATATAATACATAGCCTTTTGCACCTGTTCCTCCTCTCTTACCAGGACAACACTAGCAGCATATTCTGTGACATCCAAATAGATGAACAAAGTTTCCTTTTCAACCAGCTTAGATAAAATCAGTGGTTGCAACATATGAGACTTTAGATCCTGGAAAGCCTGTTCGCACTCCTCCGTCCATTCGAATTTCTTATTGCCCCTAAGTAGATTAAAAAATGGGACGCACTTGTCCATAGATTTGGAAATAAATCTACTTAAGGCAGCAATCCTCCCGGTTAAGAATTGAACATCTTTTATCTTTGTTGGCGACTTCATCTCGATTAGGGCCTTGATCTTTTTGAGATTAGCTTCAATGCCTCGTGAGTCCACTATAAATCCCAATAATTTCCCTGATCCAACTCCGAAGGAACACTTAAGGGGATTCAGCTTCATCTGATACTTGTTTAAGATGTTGAAGCACTCTTGTAGGTCCCTAATGTGTTCTTCTACCTTCTTCAACTTAACCAGCATGTCATCAACATATACTTCCATGTTTACTCCGATCAACTCTTTGAACATGTGATTGACTAATTGCTGGTAAGTCGCACCAGCGTTTTTCAAACCGAAAGGCATTACTTTGTAACAGTAAAGCCCTATATCAATTCGAAAGCTAGTGCGATCCTCATCAGGTGGGTGCATGCTAATATGATTATACCCAAAATATGCATCCATGAATGATAGGATCTCGTACCCTGAAGTGGCATCGACCAGTTGGTTGATCCTTGGGAGTGGGAAACAATCCTTCGGGCATGCTTTATTATGGTCTGTGAAATCCACGCATGTTCTCCACTTGTTATTTGGTCTGGGAACCAGTACGAAATTAGAGACCCATGATGGATAAAACGCTACCCTGATGAATATGTTCTCCTTCAGCTTCTCGACTTCTTCTTTTAGTGTTTTCGATCTATCTTTGTCGAGCAGCCTTCTTTTCTGTTGTACTGGTGGAAATTTTTTATCTATGTTCAGGATATGGCTGATAACTGCTGGGTCAATCCCAACCATATCTTTGTGCGACCAGGCAAAGACCTTCTGGTTCTTCTTCAAAAATTCCACCAGTTTTTGTTTTGTTGTTGTCTCTAAGTTTTTACCGACTTTCACAACCCTGGTCGGATCTGACTCATCGAGTTGGACCTCCTCGAGGTCCTCGACTGGTCCTACATCTTCTTCAAAATCCCCAAAGTGAGGATCTAAATCCCTATCCTCACTTTGGGCAACACCCTATTTGGTGACGTGCTCACCTGATTGGGCTTGTATCTCATTGGCTAATTGCAACCCTTTTTCGGCTTCTTCCCTCGATCCACTCTTTTTCGATTTAGTAATTGAGGAATTGTAGCATTCCCTTGTTTCTCGCTGGTTACCCAACACGCATCCTATCCTTGCGTCAGTTGGAAACTTCATGGCGAGGTGCCAAACCGAGGTTACGGCTCGCATGTCGACTAGAATAGGCCTTCCAATAATAGCATTATATGTAGAAGGACAATCAACTACTATAAAAGTTGTGAGTAATGTCCTGTTCGTAGGTGCAGTTCCTGCTGTGATCGAAAGCCTGATCGACCATGTTGGCGCGAGCCTTTCACCAGAAAAACCATAAATGGTTTGGTTGCATGGCTCCAAATCCTTCACGGACAACTTCATCCTTTCCAACGAAGACTTATACAGAATATTTACTGAGCTCCCTGTGTCCACTAACACCTACTTAACCATCATATTGGCGATTTGGACATCCACGACCAGAAGGTCCAAATGAGGGAATCGGACATGTGAGCGTCAAGCTTAGAGAAAGTTACCAGTTCTTCCTCTGTTCGAGCTTTCTTGGGAGTTCGCTCCTCCACATTCAGCATTTCAATGTCTTGGTCGTGGCGTAATGTTCGGGCATATCACTCCCTTGCCTTCCCACTATCTCCTGCTAGGTGTGGTCCGCCACAGATTGTTAGCAGCGTACCCGCCACGGGAGCGGGCTGTAAAGGGGGCGAGTGTTGGCGTACAGGTGCCTGCTCATTACCTCCCTGAGCCTCTTGCTGAGAACCTCCAGTGGCTCGTACGTTTCTCCTCAGGTGTCCTTGTTTGATAAGGAACTCAATTTCATCTTTCAGCTGGTTGCACTCATTGGTGTCATGACCATAGTCGTTGTGAAAATGACAAAGCTTGATTGTATCTCTCTTGGAGATATCTTTCCTTATCGGAGCTGGTCGCTTGTAAGGGACATTGGTGCTGGTCGCCTGGTACAGCTCCACTCTGCTTTCGACTAGGGCCGTGTAATTGGTGAATCTTGGCTCGTATCTGTTACCCTTAGGGCGCTTATTCTCAAATGTCGATGGCTCATTGTTTGCCCTTTTTCCACCATTTTCCCATTGTTTTTGCTGTTGCTGTTGGGTTTATCTGACCCATTGGTGACTTTGGCGGGATCTTCCTTTGGTCCCTTGTCTCTTGCAGGCGACTTCCCTTCATTAGGAATTGCCTCTTCGAGCTTGATGTACCGGTCTGCTCGATCCAGGAATTCTTGGGTACTCTTCACCCCATTCTTCCTTAAACTGTTCCAGAGGGGTGAGTGGCGCCACACTCCAGCAGTAAGTGCCATCATTTTCCTCCCATCGCCAACCATCTTAGCTCCAGTTGCTGCTCGCATAAAACACTGGACATATTCCTTTAAGGATTCTCCCTCCTTCTGGTGTATCTCGACCATTTGGTTGGCTTCAGTCGGATGTACTCGATCAGCGTAGAATTTCCTGTAGAACTCCTTTACGAACATCTCCCATGACACTATGCTAGCAGGAGGGAATTTGAAAAACCATTTCTGAGCAGTATCGGATAAGGTGGCCGAAAAGATTCTGTAGCGAGCATCATCCGAAACCTTCTGGATGTCCATTTGTATCTCAAATTTATTCACATGAGATACCGGGTCCCCATATCCATCAAAGTTGGGCAATATTGGCATCTTAAATTTTCTTGGGGTTTCTGCCATTGCTATTCTCTGTATGAATGGAGTTCCTCTTCTCCGATCATACTCGATGTGGGATGTTCGGCTCCCCACTAGCTGTTGTACGACCTGATTCAGCACATCAATCTGGGCCTGTACTGCGTTTGGTAACGCTGGGGCGGCAGGTGTTGGAGGAGCGTACTCATCGTGCCTTTCCCGCCTATCGTTGAGCACATCCCTCAAGTCATCATCTCTATGCCTTTGCTCACTAGCACCCAACCGATCAAAGACGTTAGGTTGCCTAGGCTGCCCCCCAGTGTTCTGGCTCGCAGGCCTATTTTCTCTTGGTGGGGGATTCCGCTCTCCACCCTTCTCTCCTTGTCTTCGATCAGCATTTCCTCTGCCAGAATTAACTTCATTGTAGCCTTGCCATCTCTAAAATGTGATCGGTTATGTCATGACCTGCTAATCACACTGTCACCTCCTCTTGTTGGTACCTCTTGAGCGTCAGGGGGAGGCCTGCGTTGGTCGGTGGGTCCCCAGGCATTATTATGTCGTGGGGAGGCCTTGACCACAGAGCCAGACTTGGCATGCCTTCTGTTAGCAGAAGGATCTTGTCCCCTGCTCGGAGGATTCAGTTCCTCAGCAGTTTTGTGTCTAGGGCTTCAGGGAGGCTGTCCGGCACTATTCTGCCTTTGCTGTTGGGGATTATCTCGACCAGAACAAGAAGGTGGTTGTTGCTCAGGATTTTGAAATGGAATATCCTGTTGAGCCACATAAGGTTGTTCTGGCCTCTGAGATCTTGCTGACTGAGGTGGAGGACTTGGGTTTGGGCCTTTTTGTGGTGGTACACTTGGTGGCTGATTCAGTTGAGAAGTTGGTGTACGTTGTCCTCGGGCCAACTGAATGGCTGCTTCCAGGGCGGTAGTGGCATCTCTCTGTCGGCGGTCCATGACAGCCTACCACTCATTCAACTCTTGACGTTGAAGGTCGATTTCCCTCTGCTACAACGCCATCGTCTCAGCCACATTCTCCTGATTAGCCCTCAGATTGGATAACTCCTCCTGCAACACAATCAGTGTTGTCCTTGAGGTCTTAGAATCCATCTCCTCCTCTTTGAAATCCAACTATGGTTCATCTTCAACCACATTTTGTGGAGGAGGCTGGGTGGATGCAGCACTAGAAGTTTGTCCCGTCTTTCTAGATGTTTTCGCCATTTTATTTTATTAGAAGTCTTGAGTTCGTCTCTCAATGATAGCACCAAAATGTTGACCCTCGAATTGGTCAACGACACGGAGTCAAATAAATGATATAAAGTAAGATGAAAATGAGAAGAACTCCAGACAAAAAGATAAACAACACAAACGATTTATAGTGGTTCGGCTCCAATAGAATGGTAACAACCTATGTTCACTTAGTGTTCTTATTGATGTAGTATTCCAAGAATAGTGATCAATGAACTAGGGTTCACGAGTTTCACTAGATCTCAGATAAATACAATTGTGATGGATAACAACACTCTTTTTCTCTCTTGGAATCTCTTAGCTCAAGCGTTCTCAAGCCAAATGTTCAAAAAACCAAAAATCCTCTCTCTTAAGCCCTTTGATTCTTATTTATAGGCTCCAGGAGGTTTAAATGGGCCAATGGGCCTTAATTACACTTAATACATGAGTATCTAAATAATAATGAAAATTACAATTAATACGTAATTACAAGAGTGCATATTTGAAGGAGATAACTGAATATATGTGACCAGGGTGGTCGCCCATGATTATGATACTTGATAAGCCAATGATCTCCTGGTCGAGGGTCGAGGAGGATATGCTCACTTAAAACTGCCACGTGTTTCCCATGTGTAGATCAATCCTGCCACGTCATCAGGTAGTCCATTTTTGGGTAAACACTAAACTTGTTAGCAAGGTTGTATTCACTCTTACTCTTTCTAACAGTGTGCTCATCATCATTACACAGGCAGTTGAGATCATCCTCATATATTACTCCTTCAGAATCAACATAATCTTGCTCATTGCAATGCTCTGCACTGAAGACCACCATTTTCTTGGATCAGTTGTGTTCTCTAGATCATTTTTATGTTCACCATCATCAGCATAATCTTCCTCTTCCAACAGAAAGTCATCATCTTTCTCAGCCTTCCTCTTCCCCTTTCTCCTCTTCTTGTTACACTTCCTTAGGGGCTGCTTGCCTGTTCTTTTAGTCTCAGTCGTAGTGTTATCTTCTAATTCAGGATCTACTTGGTCTTCTTGAGATGGTACTTGGGCTTGGGGTGGGAAGGGTAACTCTTTTTCATGATCTTGAGGTGGTATTTGGGCTTCGGGTACTTTGAAGTTGGGTTCATGGGCTTCATGAGTTTGAGGTGGTATTTGGGCTTAGGGTGGGAAGGGTAACTCTGTTTCATGGGCTTCATGAGTTTGAGGTGGTATTTGGGCTTGGGGTGGGAAGGGTAACTCTGTTTCATGGGCTTTGAAGTTGGGTTCATGGGCTTCGATTTCAGCTGGTTCCTGGGGTTCAAAATAATCATCTCAGGCCAAGACTTCTTCTTCTTCATCACTGTCCAAAACAACCAAATCAGGGGCATCATCTACCTCTTCAACATCATCCACATCCACATCCTCTTCACTACCATCAGTGACAAATCCCTCAGGAAAACCCTCTGCATTTACTCAACCATCCATATCCACTTCAGCATCATCTGGTAACTCTTCAATTCTACATTTTGGTAGAGTGATAGTTTCATAGTAACTGACAGCAGGAGCCACATAATCCTTGTAAGGCAAGACCAAGAAGATATCAACCATCCTATACCTCCTTGCTTTCATATCAAAGATCATTATCCTAATATCTTCATCTGAAACTAACATGACACTTTTGTGTACAAAGTTCCCATATGGCCTCCACCAAAAACCAACAGGCAGCTCATACCCAATATCCATTGCAATTTTCTCCAAATCATACCTGCTGAAACATTCCCAACCACAGTAATCAAAATAATCTATCTCCCCCATCAAGATGAATGAACCACCTCCCCCATGATGCACACTAATTGTGAATAACTCAAACTTCAAATCTGCCAATAAAAAAAAATACATTGATTATTTACAGTTAAGTGCATATTTTGTTTCTATAATAGGGTCCCATTCCTATTCCTCATATAGACAAAACCAAAGAGCATGTAACACTCTAGATAGCCAAGACCGCTACACTTTGTATTTATAAAGGTGCAGGACTTGCTAATCAAGTCATTTAGTTAAAAAAAATGTATCACTGAAACCATTAATGAATTAGAGTTAAAAGGTTTTGGTCACAAAAGATACATTTTATATAACTAAACATTTTTTACAAGGGATCCTAGAAGAAACAGTGTTTGAAAGTCAGTTTACGAAATTTCTAGTGTACAAACAACTACTAGCCACTCTAAGGGCAAAATAGATATTTATGGCCCTCCTGTTCCTGTCTCCTCCTCAACCGTGGTGGCTGAGCAGCTGATCATGTACATTCCGCCTTCAGAGCTCTCCGATTCAAGGCTGATCAGGCTTACCCTTTCCTTTACTTGCACCACGTAGCACCAGTGAGCCAAGGCCCAGCAAGAAAACATGGCATCTTATTACAAACAATGATAACAATTAGATAACTCTTAAGGCATGTTCTTACACTTAGCATACCACATTAATCACATAGTTCATAGACATACCCAGAAAATTAACAAACCAACACTCAGCTATTCAGGATGACAAATCCATCAACCAATAATAATAATCAAATCAAATGATAATTAGGGTCGACGCCCTTAGGTCACACCCTCTGTTTAACCCCACTAACTCCGGTCCGCTTAAACCGAGCTCAGTGAATAATAAGCTCTCCTCAGCTACTAGTGGCTAAGCCGCACCCTGTGCGCCAATGTAAACTCCGGCACTCTTAGGCCATTTTCTTGTTATTCATATGGCATAATACCATCCTTTATAAAGCATACAAAACAGGGAACCCTTAGTCCCATTATAAATTCACAACCGGGTGCAATTTTCTTACCTTTAATTTCCAAATGTACTGATTACGAGAGATGTCCCTTGAGCACAATCCGTTTCCTGAGCCCCTAGCTTATACCTAGTCACAACCAAGATAAAGGATACCATTAATAATTGTAAAAAGCTTTCCGGATAAGGTTCTAGCCACCGGGACATTGAATTCCACCAAACACGGTAGTAGAATCGATTCCGAGCACCCTAGGTTATGTTCCCGTGCTTAAAAACTCCAAAAGGCCACAAATGTCCTTAAGGGCCGCGACTCAAGCTCCCTATGCTGCAACATGGCCCCAATCAGAGGCTCAGCCTCACCCAAAAACTGACACGGGCCGCGGCCTTACATACCCCATGTCGCGGCTCGCCCTCCATCTCCAGCACCCATCTGCTTCAGAGGGCCGCGACACACCAGGAACTATGCCACGGCCCGACCCCTTCAAACCCAGAAAAACTACCATTTTTAACACCCAAACCTCACTCAAAACCACCCATAACCATCCCAATAATATACTCTAATTATGACAAATATACTTGCATGAATTCAGAAGCATAAGCCAGTAGAAACCTAATCTAAAAACTCACCAAAACACCACTTTAATTTCTGAAACCCACACACTCAAGAACACCAAAACCAGTCAGAAAAACCCAGAATCCAAACACTATATCATAAATTGGAGCTTACCTTCACTGAAGAATCAATCCTCTAAGCAATTACTGAGCTAACACCCAAGCTTTCTGCCTTAATTCAACCTTGAAGTTAAGAACCTAAGAACTCTTAGAATCCAGCCCTAAAACAACATAATCAATTGATCAAAAATGTAATTCAATGCTTACCTCTATTCCTGGTTAGTTTCCTTAGCTTCTACTAAGTTAATCTTCCAAAATCTCTACTCAATTCACTGAATTCCAGCCAAGTTCTTCTTGGTTCCTTGTGGTTTCCCTTAGTTTTTCTGTAGATTTCCTTGAGAGAGAAAAATAGGAAGAGAGAAGGGCCGGTTCTTGATGTTTCCACCACTTTCTAAGTTTTTTTTATCTATCCTTAAGCAATTAAGTCAATCCCGAGGGCTCGGGGTACTGAAAATGTCCTCGAGGGCAAAATGATAAAATTCCCCAGTATTCCCACCTAAGTTTCCTAACCTCAAATATATCTCCAATTTTTATATTTCCATAACCCGAAAACCCAAATAACCATCTAATACCCGAAATACCCCTTGACTTTGCCCAAGTCAAGTATTAGGTCCTGTTGTGACTTTCCCGCTAACTAGCTCCCTAGGATCGCCTCAAGTCGCATGCTGCGGATTTACCCACATAATAATGTGGTCCTCACAATTATAACATATAATCACATTTATGCCCTCAACGGGCTAAAATTACACATATACCCCTTTAAGCTAAACGGGGCCTACATGCATACTAATACTCGTAGACATGCATCTCACATATACATTCATATAACCATACAAGCATGCTTGTCACAGAATCATGCATTAAACTACTTAATTTACACATAAACCAATTGTGCCCTCCTGGCACACTAATCAAGGCCCTTAAGCCTTATTAGTGATTTTGGGTCGTTATAACTATCTCCTCCTACTGAGAATTTCTTCCTCAAAATTTACCTGAATAACTCGGGATACTGATCCCGCATCGCCGTCTCAAGCTCCCAGGTTGCTTCTTCGACCTTGCTATTCCTCCACAATACTTTAACTAGCGGAATTGTCTTATTCCGTAGAACTTTGTCCTTCCGGTCTAAAATCTGAACCGGTTGTTCCTCATAGGACAAATTTGTTTGCAATTCCAAGTCTTCATACTTTAGCACATGCGTCGTATCTGAGACATACTTCCGCAACATAGAAACATGGATCACATCATGAACTCCCGACAACGACGATGGCAAGGCCAACCTGTACGCCACCTGTCCAATCCTTTCTAGAATCTCGAAAGGTCCAACAAACCGAGGGCTGAACTTTCCCTTTACTCAAAATCTCCTCACCCCTCGTAGTGGTGAAACTCGTAGAAACACGTGGTCCCCAACCTGGATACTGTTCAACTGTGTAAGTCGACTTCACTGGCGGAAAATGATCTGACTTGGTGTATCTGTCCACTATCACCCACACCGAGTCATAAAGTCCTACTCTCCTGGGTAGACATCCCACAAAATCCATGGTAATGTCCTCCCACTTCCACTCGGGAATACCCAAAGGCTGAAGCAATCCTGCTGGTCGCTGATGCTCAGCCTTCACCTGTTGACATGTCAAACATCTGGCCACATACTCCACCACATCCTTCTTCATCCTGGGCCACCCATATAGTCCGTAGATCCTGGTACATCTTCGTGGTACCCGGATGAAGCGAGTACGGCGTAGTGTGAGACTCATCTAGTATCTCTCGTCTGATCCCTTCATCTGCTGGAACATAAATCCGTCCCTGATATCGAAGCATACCAGGCTCGGAAACTGAATAATCCTTAGCTACCCCGGCTAAGACATTCTGCCGAACTTCCTGTAACTGCACATCTACCAATTGACCCTCCTTGATCCGCTTTAGTAGGGTCGACTGCAAGGTAAAATTGGCCAATCGGCCCACCACTAGCTCTATCCTTGCCCTGGTCATCTCATCTGCTAACTCTCTAGAGATCTAAACAGAACTAAATAACTGCCCCAAGCCCCTCCAGCTCAATGCATCTGCCACAACATTGGCTTTCCCTAGGTGGTAAAGAATATCACAATCATAATCCTTAACCAACTCCAACCAACGCCTTTGTCTCATGTTCAGATCCTCTGGGTGAAGAAATACTTCAAACTCTTATGGTCAGTGTATATCTCGCAATTCTCCCCATACAGGTAATGTCTCCACACCTTCAGTGCGAATACCACTGCCGCCAGTTCCAAATCATGGGTAGGATACCGTTGTTCATACTCCTTCAGCTGCCGCGATGCATAAGCTATAACTTTCTCATTCTGCATCAACACGCAACCTAAACCCATCCTCGATGCATCATAGTATACTTCAAAATTTCCTTCCTCCGAAGGAAGACTCAACACAGGTGCAGTAATATGCCGTCGTTTCAACTCTTGGAAACTGTTTTCACACTTCTCTGACCAAACAAACTTCTGATTCTTCCTTGTCAACTGTCATTGGTGTAGCGATCTTCGAGAACCCTTCTACAAACTGCCTGTAGTAACACGCTAACCCGAGGAAACTCCGAACCTCCGAGGCGTTCCTTGGCCTTGACCAATCTCCCACTGCCTCTACCTTGGACGGATCCACCTTAATCCCCTCTGCGCCAACAATATGCCCAAGAAAAGTCACCTTTGGCAACCAAAACTCACACTTCTTAAACTTGGCATATAACCGATGCTCCCTTAACCTCTGTAAGACCTGTCGAAGATGTCGCTCGTGCTCTACCTCTAAACTGGAGTACACTAAGATGTCGTCGATGAAGACAATGACGAACTGATCCAAGAAGTCCTTGAACACCTGGTTCATTAGATCCATGAAAGCTGCCGGGGCATTGGTCAAACCAAAAGACATGACCAAGAACTCATAGTGCCCATACCGCGTTCGGAAGGCCGTCTTCGGTATGTCCTCGTCCTTGATCCTTAGCTGGTGATAAGCAGATCGAAGATCAATCTTTAAGAACACTGTCTTTCCCTGCAACTGATCGAACAAGTCATCGATCCTTGGTAGACGGTACTTATGACAGTCAGAATCCCGTGATCTGTAAGGGGAAAGACCGGGTAAGCTGTGCAATCCCACACTGCCTGGGGAAGGTCAAGTGTGATGATTCTAAGACTGTGTAGGTATGAAACTACACAGTTGAAGATGGCTTAAATTGATTGATGGGTACTACCTATATCAACAAGATGCATCTTCTTTTCGGTAGCCCATCACTTGAGAACTCCAAAGTTAAGCGTGCTTGACCTGGGGTAATCTAGGGATGGGTGACCTCCTGAGAAGTTTTCCTGGGAAGCATGTGAGTGAGGACAAAGCATGCTGAAAAGACTCGTGTTGGTTTGTAGGGCCAGTCGTCATTCCAGAAAGCAGCCATAGTGACGTGGGGCGTCACAGTACTTATTCTTGATGGTCAACTTGTTCAATTCTCTGTAGTCTATACACATCCTCGAATTCCCGTCCTTCTTCTTAACAAACAAAACTGGAGTGCTCCATGGAGAGTAGTTAGGCCTGATGAATCCCAAATCCAGAAGTTCCTGTAGCTGTATCTTCAATTCCTTCAACTCTGCTGGTGCCATTGTATATGGTGCCCTTGATACTGGTTCTGTTCCCGGTACTAACTCAATAACAAACTGAATCTCCCTGCGTGGCAGCAATCCTGGTAGATCCTCAAGAAATACATCCAAGAACTCACAAACCAATCTGGTTTCTCCCGGCCCTGCTGGCAAAACCCTGGTAGTGTCCACCACACTAGCCAGAAAGCCTATACATCCTCCCTGTAACAAGTCTCTGGCTCTCAGTGTTGATATCATGGGTACGCAGGGCCCACATACCGCACCCACGAAAATGAAAGGATCCTCGCCCTCAGGCTCAAAAGTCACCATCTTCTTCCTGTAGTCAATAGTAGCCCCATACCTGACCAGCCAATCCATCCCTAAGATCATGTCAAAATCCTCCATGTCTAGCTCAATTAAGTCTACTGAAAGCTCCCTACTATCAACCATAACTGGTAGCGCCCTAATGCACTTCCTAGAAACTACCAGTTCTCCAGTAGGCAATAAAGTCCCAAACCCTGCAGTCCGATACTCACTAGGTCTACACAGTCTATCAATCACTTTACTAGAAACAAATGAATGTGTAGCACCAGAGTCAATCAATATAGTAAAAGGAGATCCAGCGCTAGAAAGCTGGCCTGTCACCACCGAGGGACTAGCCTTGGCCTCTGCATGTGTCAAAGTAAACACTCGAGCTGGAGTCAAGCTGTCCACCTTTCCTGCTTCCCCTTTCTTCACTGTTGGGCAATCCTTCTTGAGTTGCCCCACTATTTCGCACTAGAGGTGCACACAGGTCGAATTTTTGGGTTTCGGGTTCATCGGGTTCGGGTTTTACGGGTTTCAGGTTGAGAAAAATGGTACCGAAACCGATCCGAAATTTTTGGGTTTCGGGTTTTACTCGGGTTCGGGTTCGGGTTTGATTCGGGTTGGGCTGGACCATTTGTGTGTTTGGGTTGAAAAGCCAAATTTTGTAAAAATACCATTTTTTTACACTTTTTTTCAAAAATACCATTTTTTTTTTCAGATTTCGGGTTTGATTTTGGGTTGGGCTGGGGCTATTGGGTTGAAAAGCCAAATTTTGCAAAAATACTATTTTTTAAAACTTTTTTTCAAAAATACCATTTTTTTGGATTTCGGGTTTGAACCCGAACCCGAGTTTAACAAGTTTCAAACCCGAACCCGACCTGACTTTTGTCGGGTTCGGGTCGGATTTAACCAGAATCCAACGGGTTTTCCCAAAAAATGGGTTTTCGGGTTGTGGGTTTGCAGGTTTTTCGGGTCAAATGTTCACCCCTATTCCGCACACATAGCAGGCCTTGGCCTGACATTCGCCCTGATGGCATCTTCTGCACCTCAGTCATTCCGGATAACTCCTCCATGCCTTACTGCCGCTCTGATGGCCACCCTAACCACCCCAACCCCTCCTATCAGGACCAACAGTGGTCGAAGTGTCAGGGGTCTTCCTCTTCACATCACTGGGGCCTTCGCACCTACCTGACCCAGAATAAGGAGGCACCACTCTGCGACCCTCGCGCCTCGCTGCACTTTCCTTCCAATTCTTGTTCTCCGCTTCCTCAGCGGTAAGAGCCTTCTCAACAGCTTGGGCATAAGTTGTTCCCCCAGGTGCTATTGTAATCCTCATATCTCGGGCTATCATAGCATTATGCCCTCGAATAAACCTTTCTTGCCTAGCTGCATCTGTAGGCACAAGATCTGGTGCAAATTTTGCAAGTCTATTGAATTTTAGGGCATACTCAGTAACTGTCATACTGCCCTGCACCAACCCCACAAACTCATTAACCTTTGCTGCCCTGATGGAAACATTGTAGTATTTCTGGCTGAATAGATCCTTGAACCCATCCCAACTTAAAGCAGTGACGTCCCTGGTCTGTGATGCCACTTCCCACCAGATGTGGGCATCCTCTCTTAACATATATGTGGCATAGGCCACTCTGTCATACCCCTCTATCCTCATAAAGTCTAGGATAGTAGTAATCATAGTCATCCACTGTTCAGTCTTCAGTGGGTCAGGTCCTCCCTCAAAATTTGGGGGATGTTGCTTCCAGAACCGCTCATACAATGGCTCCCACCTGTTCCCAACCTCTACTGGCTGAATAACTGGTGCCACTACAGGTGGCACAATAGGTGCAGCACTCCTTGTTGGAGCCTGCTGTCGTAGAAGACGAATTTGCTCATCTTGGCTCTGAAGCTGCGCTTGCATTTCTGCCATATTCTGTTGCCAGTTCTCAGGGACTGGCGGAGGAATCTGGCCCTAGTCATCACCTCCGGTCCCAGACCTAGTGCTGGCTAGTCGCGTAGATTTTCTTGGACGCATAGCTATCCAAGTCAATCTGCAATCAACGACTCGAAAATTAGACCATGATGACACCAATGGAACATAATCAATTACAAACAATCAAGATATAGGAATTCATCCATACATTCACCCATATAAACACAATTTGTAGTCAATCATTCAGATATTCATTTACATGCACAACAATGCTAATAAGCATGCCTCATTATTATCACACAGTAGTCAAGGGCCAGGCCCTATCAGTATCTCATGCTTCCTATTAATCCAGCAGATAGCAACATTCGTAATTCTTTCCAAGCACACGAACATATAAGCACATATACACATTACCAAAACCTGAATCAAGCTTGTCTCTAGCAGTGAATGTACATGTCCAGCTGGTCTTCAGGAACCCTTAAACCTAGGATGTTTTGATACCAAGTTGTAACGCCCTGGATAGCCAAGACCGCTACACTTTGTATTTATAAAGGTACATGACTTGCTAATCAAGTCATTTAGTTAAAAAAAACATGTCACTGAAACCATTAATGAATTAGGGTTAAAAGGTTTTGCTCACAAAAGATACATTTTATATAACTAAACATTTTTTACAAGGGATCCCAGAAGAAACAGTGTTTGAAAGTCAGTTTACGAAATTTCTAGTGTACAAACAACCACTAGCCACTCTAAGAGCAAAACATATATTTATGGCCCTCCTGTTCCTGTCTCCTCCTCAACTGTGGTGACCGAGCAGCTGATCATGTACATTCCGCCTTCAGAGCTCTCCGATTCAGGGCTAACCAAGCTTACCCTTGCCTTTACTTGCACCACGTAGAACCCGTGAGCCAAGGCCCAGCAAGAAAACATGACATCTTATCACAAATAATGATAACAACTAGATAACTCTTAAGGCATGTTCTTACACTTAGCATACCACATTAATCACATAGCTCATAAACATAACCAGAAAATTAACAAACCAACACTCAGCTATTTAGCATGACAAATCCATCAACCAATAATAATAATAATCAAATCAAATGATAATAAGGGTCGACGCCCTTAGGTCGCACCCTCTGTTGAACCCCATTGACTCCGGTCCGCTTAAACCGAGCCCAGTGAATAATAAGTTGTCCTCAGCTACCAGTGGCTGAGCCGCGCCTTGTGCACCAGTGTAAACTCCGGCACTCTTAGGCCATTTGATTGTTATTCATATGGCATAATACCATCCTTTATAAAGCGTACAAAACAGGGAACCCTTAGTCCCATTATAAATTCACAACCGGGTGCAATTTTCTTACCTTTAATTTCCAAATGTACTGATTACGAGAGATGTCCCTTGAGCACGATCCGTTTCCCGAGCCCCTAGCTTATAGCTAGTCACAACCAAGATAAGGGATACCATTAATAATTGTAAAAAGCTTTCTGGATAAGGTTCTAGCCACCGGGACATCGAATTCCACCAAACACGGTAGTAGAATTGATTCCGAGCACCCTAGGTTATGTTCCCGTGCTTAAAAACTCCAAAAGGCCACAAATGTCCTTAAGGGCTGCGGCTTAAGCTCCCTATGCCGCGGCATGGCCCCAACCAGAGGCTCAGCCTCGCCCAAAAATTGACACGAGCCGCGGCACTACATACCCCATGCCGCGGCCCGCCCTCCATCTCCAGTACCCATCTGCTTCAGAGGGCCGCGACACACCAAGAACTATGCCGCGACCCGACCCCTTCAAACCCAGAAAAATCACCATTTTTAACACCCAAACCTCACTCAAAACCCACCCATAACCATCCCAATAACATACTCCAATTATCACAAACATACTTGTATGATTTCAGAAGCATAAGCCATCATAAACCTAATCTAAAAACTCACCAAAACACCACTTTAATTTCTGAAACCCACACACTCAAGAACACAAAAACCAGTCAAAAAAACCCAGAATCCAAACATTATATCATAAATTGGAGCTTACCTTCACTGAAGAATCAATCCTCCAAACAATTACTGAGCTAACACCCAAGCTTTCTGTCTTAATTCAACCTTGAAGTTAATAACCTAAGAACTCTTAGAATCCAACCCCAAAACTACATAATCAATTGATCAAAAATGTAATTCAATGCTTACCTATGTTCCTGGTTAGTTTCCTTAACTTCTACTGAGTTAATCTTCCAAAATCTCTACTCAATTCACTGAATTCCAGCCAAGTTCTTCTTGGTTCCTTGTGGTTTCCCTTAGTTTTTCTGTAGTTTTCCTTGAGAGAGAAAAATAGGAAGAGAGAAGGGTCGGTTCTTGATGTTTCCACCACTTTCTATGTTTTGTCTATCTATCCTTAAGCAATTAAGTTAATCCCGAGGGCTCGGGGTACCGAAAGCGTCCCCGAGGGCAAAATGGTAAAATTTCCAATATTCCCACCTAAGCTTCCTAACCTCAAATATATCTCCAATTATTTATTTCCATAACCCGATAACCCAAATAACCATCTAATACCCGAAATACCCTTCGACTTGCCCCAAGTCAAGTATTAGGTCCCGTTGTGACTTTCCCGCTAACTAGCTCCCTAGGATCGCCTCAAGTCGCATGCTGCAGATTTACCCACATAATAATGTGGTCCTCACAATTATAACATATAATCACATTTATGCCCTCAACGGGCTAAAATTACACATATACCCCTTTAAGCTAAACGGGGCCTACATGCATACTAATACTCGTAGACATGCATCTCACATATACATTCATATAACCATACAAGCATGCTTGTCACATAATCATGCATTAAACTACTTAATTTACACATAAACCAATCGTGCCCTCCCAGCACACTAATCCAGGCCCTTAAACCTTATTAGTGATTTTGGGTTGTTACAGAGCCTCTAAGAAGTATGACAATGATCAGAGAAATGAAAAAACCCCACCACAATGCTCTGTTTTAGCCTAAGTAAAAAATGCATTATTTTAGCCTAACAGTGACAAAATCCCACGTCCCAAAGCATTACAATAACACTTTCTTTTCCCTTTTACTCAGTAAAAAATATTCCAAATAGAGACCATCACAGTCAATGCACATGTCAACCTACACATACTTCCAAAAACCAGTACCCCACACCAAATTAATAATACATCAAACTAAAAATAAAACTCACCCACACCAAACACTTTACAGACTAAACCCCATAAAAAGCAACAAAAACCATTTCATCACATATATAACAAAGAGAAAACTAACTTACTGTACTAAGGGGGTTCCTCCCAAGGAAGGCGCCGGATATGCATTGGTGACTCTTCCCCTTCATCTAGTTTGGTCCGTCTTCCTCAGGGTTTGCTTCATCTTCGTCTTCCTCTGGTAAGATGTCGAACACCCCTTGTGTGTCCCCTGGTGTTGACCCGAATAGAGAGAGAGAGAGGGAGAATTTGAGTGTTTGATTTTTGGGGTTTCTATTTTTGAAGGAATGGGTTTTAGTTCAAAAATGGTTTGTGTCCCCTGGTGTTGACCCAAAGAGAGAGAGGGAGAATTTGAGTGTTTGGTTTTTGGGTAAACTGTTTTTGAAGGAATGGGTTTCAGTTTTATGGGTTTTGGGTTTTTTATTTTTTTAATTTTGTTTTATAAGTTTTTGACAAAAATAAATGGGATTTATTCAGAGTCGTACACGTGTCTTTTTTTCCCAGTTAACAGAGTGGTAGTGATGGAATTGGCCAAATCAAAATGTTTGGTATTTAATCCGTCGAAAAAAAGATGTGGTATATAAGTGTATAAAACAGAAAACATGTGGTATTTATGCCGCAAAAATCCAAAATGTAACGTTCGACATTTTTGCCATCGAAAAAATAGATTATGTATATAAGTAAACTCGAAAACATAATGTATTTATGCTGCAAATACCCATTTTTTAAAACATTATAGTGAAACATAAAAACATAACATCAAAACTTTAACAGCGAAACCATCATAAAAAAAATTATAAAAGTAAAGTTCAATATATATTCATCTACATTTTATGATTATTATTTTACTATCTTCATCTCTTTACATGAAAAGTGTGTAGAAAATGGAAATTCTTGTTTTTAACGATTTTTTTTAACTTTAACGGAATATTCTAAATATTTAACGAAATATGCTTTTAAAACTAATTAAAAATAGATATTATTAGTTATATTAATAAAAATTCAAATATTAGAAAATATCTTTATTATAATAATATTTAATATAAGACTACATATTTAATAATTGTTATCCCCAAAAAATCCAGAGATGACGTGGTGAATAAAAAGTGACACGTGGCATCACAAATCAGGGAAAAATGATGAAGTATTGAAAAAAAACTGATGAGCAAAAAAGATAGGTCCAGGACCATAGAAAGTAAACCAAGCCTAAACCCCCTAGGGGTGGTTGGCCTGACCCCAACCCCTAGGGGTGGTCGACCTAAGCATGCCCAAGAACCCCTTGGGGTGGTCGGCCCGCCCTATCCTTCATAGGGTGGTCGGCCTACACTCCCAAAGACACTTCACTGGGTAAAACTCACACTCGTTCAAACTAAGATCAACATGCCTAGCACTCAGCAGATCAACAGGCCTAGTACTCAGAGGATAAACGGGCCTAGCACCCAAGCTCTAAAAGGGTGTTGAGCCTAGCACCTAAGTCTCATAGACCAATCAAGACTTAGCGTTTTCTTGAGGGTCTCAATCGTTCATTATCAACCATGATCCATAAAAGATAACGGGAAGACCCACGATCTCATAATCATGGGAAGTTGGACACATATCTCCACTCCCAATGATCGTGTACCAAACCATGATCCCTACTCTTACTGATCATGCAACAACCCCTGAGTATTATAAATAAAGGACCCAGGGCTTTGTTTGAAGGATCTCTTTTTCTGGAATTTTTGGGATAGATCTTTTTGACGAGTGAACTCTTCAGTTTGTATTTTTAATTGTCAATCAAGTGATTCAATACTAAAGACTAAGTGAATTAGGTTATTACTGTTCATTAGAACAGGGCTGAACCACTATAAATTCCTGTGTGTTTGTTTAAGATATTTGTACTCTGTTGTATTTCATAATCTTTTCATTCAAAAGGTTTCGTATATTGTACATATGACCGTTGGCCAATTTCACAGGTTAACATTTTGGTGCTTTCATTGAGAGTGAGAAAACAAGAAAACACACTTTCATCAGTTTTACGATGCCTCCAAAATCCAGTTAGACAAAGAAGACGACTCCCAGGGATTCCACCACTCAAGATCCCATCGATCTCGTTAACGAACCTCAGGTGGAGGTTGGAGACCAACCTTATGCAGAAGATCCACCGAATGCTCACCAGGAGGAGATGGTGCAATTACTGGCGAGGCAAGAGGCCTTCGCTGCAGAAATTGCCCCCTAGAGGGCGGCTATGGAATGACAATGACGGGAGATAGATGAGCAGGTCCAAAGGATGATCCAGAGGGAGCAGGAAGCTGGCTGGAGGCACCAGGAGGCTGCTGTGGCCCTTGAGGTGGCTACCTAATTAGCCTGAGCTAACGCTAATGCTGCTGCTCAAGCGGAGAGGGAGGCTTAGGCCAAAGCAGCAAGATGCGAGATAGCACTAACAGGGAGTCCCAGGGGAGGAGTCAAACCCCAAGGACTCTCTTAGAGCCACTTTCCCAGAGACAGGATGAAGAGGCATAGTCCAAGACTGCCTCCTCCATGACTAAGAAGAATAACACTTCATCTCGGAGTAAGAGTGTTACCAACCCGAAGGCCCCCTCCTATGGGGACATGCGAAACAACGCAAGAGATGAGGTTCAAACATTTGAGAGGCATGACAGGAATGGAAATGGCAGCTCAAAGTCTCAAAGTCATGTACGAGGAGAGGCTCTGGGGCAGGGTCACACTGACAAAGGCTAGACGGAACAACACCAATATTGTGTTCGATAGGCTCAGGAAAGATGCACAACCTTAGGATCTGAGGGAGGTCATCAACAGGAAGACCAACGCTTAGGAGGGGGTACCAGGGACATCTACCCCACCGGTAGTGCAGGCTCAAATAGATGCACTCGTCATGGCTATCTTGGGTCTGACAAAGAAACCTTCCAATATCGAGTTGACTCATAGAAGTGGGAGTCCCTTCAATGCTAATATCCAAGTTTCTCAACCACCACCGAAATACAAGACCCCAAAACTCCCAACATAAAATGGGAAGGAGGACCCAGTACGATACATTGGAAAGTTTGAGGATCAGATGGAGTTACTTGGTGTGGAGCATGATTATAGGTGCAGAGTATTCCCTACCACTCTCTCTGACTCAGCTCAGGAATGGTATTGGAAATTCAAACTTGGATCCATCACTTCTTGGGAGCAGTTCAGGAAGGAATTTCGCAAATTCTTCAGTGCCGGACGGATTCAACCAGTTTATGCCAATCAACTAGTTGACATCAAGCAAGGGAAGGATGAATCCCTGAAGGACTACATCCAAAGATTCATCAGAGAGGCAAACCGAGCGTCCACAGTAGTAGATGAAGGGAAGTTCGTTGCCATCTTGGTAGGAATAATTTATCATAGTCCCTTGTGGGATAGCATACACAGGAACCCCATCAACACCTTGTAGGAGTTCCTTGACCAAGAAAACAAATACATGAAGCTAGATGACGCTATCATGAAGGAAGAAAAAGGCATAAACCATCTGACCACTGTCAAGGCAGATAAGAACGGCACAAAACCTCAGGGCGGCAATGGGGGCAACGGTAAGAAGAGGAATACCTCAGGGGTCGAGCAGGGTGGAGAAAAGAATGCTAAGTCAGCACCAGCCAACAAACAGCCTAAGCATCAGCCCTACAGCCCAGGTCCACCAATTATACCATCCTGACTACATCAAGGGCTGAGATTTACTTTACAACATATTAGGAGGTACCATTCCAAAAGCCACCACCCTTGTGCTTGGAAGGAAAGAGAGACAAGAATAAGTTTGTTGTTTCCATAATGATTATGGGCACGACACAAACGAGTGCAAAAAATTGAAGGATGAGATAGAGTTTCTTCTCCGATCAGGAAAACTCTCAAGGTACCAAGTCAAGACCGAAGCCCCGAGCAGGAATCCATAATTCTGAAGGCACAAGAGTCCACCACTGGATCCAACGGCCGTAGACTTCACACTAGATACCATATGTGGGGGGCCCACATAGCAGGAAATAGTACCAATGCTCATGAACGATATGCAAGGACCCTAAGACATGAGGTAGAGGAGTCTTCGCAGTGCATGGCGGTCGAGGAGTGGTCTCCAAAGAATCAAAAGCATGAAAGTGAAACTCTCACTTTTACGAAGGATGATGCCAAGCATGTGAGGTACCCCCACAATGACCCTCCGGTCCTTACCATTCAAATCGCTAATGCCCGAGTGAAGAGATGTTTGGTGGATACGGGAAGCTCGGTAGATATCATCTACAAAACATCCCTTGAGAAGATGAAGCTCACAGTTAAGGACCTGACACTGTGTTCCCAAGTGATATATGGGTTCACGGGAGAATGCTTAGCACCAGCAAGAACTATCAGACTGCCGGTCATGGTGGGGGATGCCCCCAGGCATGAGACTGTGATGACAGAGTTCGTGGTAGTAGATTTCTCATCAGCTTACAATGTAGTGCTTGGGAGACCCCTCCAACTGGCGTTACATGCAACAGTATCTATCTGACATCTATCTTTGAAGTTCCCCACAAGCACAAGGCAAGGATGCGTACATGGTAACTAAAGGGAGGCACGAGAATGCTATAATGCATCAGTGGTCAAGGCAAAGAAAGGACCATGCGTAAACAACATGGTAGTAGCCTGCTGTGATGAAAAGGAAGGAACCGATGAGGTTGTCAACATGGAAGTTGATGTTGAAAGAAACACTATACTGGAGCCGAGGGCTCCTTTTAATGAAGATTTGTTATTATAGAAAGTTTCCCAAAGTGAGGGAAATGACATCGATCCTCTCTTTTGGGATGACGTCATGGGGGTAGGACCATTCGAAGATCTTGACGAAGTCTTACTAGATGAGGAGGACCCGACTAGAGTAATTAAAGTCGAGAAGGACCTAAAGGTGGAAATTAAGGCACGGTTGGTAGAATTTTTGAAGAAGAACCAGGACATCTATGCCTGGTCACATAAAAACATGGTTGGAATTTCTCCATTTGTGATAAGCCATGTCCTCAATGTGGACAAGAACTACCCACTAGTGCACAAAAGAGGAGACTGCTTGACAAATACCGATCTCAAGCCCTAAAGGAGGAGGTTGAGTGGCTCAAGGAAAAAAAATTTATAAGAGAGGCCTACTACTCAGATTGGGTATCAAACCTCGTGCTGGTCCCAAAGCCAAACGGGAAATGGAGAACATGCGTGGACTTCACAGATCTGAACAAGGTCTGCCCCAAAAACTGCTTCCCACTACCCAGAATAGACCAACTAGTCGATGCAACAGCAAGACATGAAATAGCAAGACATGAAATACTCTCATTCATGGATGAGTATTCTAGGTATCATCAAATAAGTATGCACCCTCCTGACAAGGAACATACCAGTCCAGACAGACAAGGGATTGTACTGTTATAAGGTGATGTCGTTCGGCTTGAAGAACGTGGGAGCCACCTACCAGCGTTTAGTGAATGGCATGTTCCGAGACTTGATCGACAAAAATATGGAGGTATATGTTGATGACATGTTGGTCAAGTCTAAAGAAGTTGGAGGGCATGTTCGAGACTTGGAGGAATGCTTTGCAATACTTAGAAAGTATAGCATGAAGTTAAACTCTCTCAAGTGCTCGTTTGGAGTTGGTTCTGGCAAGTTTCTTGGATACATAGTCAATTCACGTGGAATCAAGGCTAACCCCGAGAAGATCATAGAATTGATCGACATGAAGTCACCTACCACAATAAAAGAAGTGCAAAGCTTAATAGGGAGAGTAGTTGCCCTCAGTAGGTTCATATCAAAGTCTACGAACAAGTGTGTCCCTTTCTTTAACTTACTAAGGGGCAGCAAGAAGATCCAATGGATCGAGGAATGTGAGGAAGCTTTCCAAGCCTTGAAGGAGCATCTCGCTCAACCTCCCTTCCTAGCGAAGCCAATATACGGTGAAGTAATATTAATCTATTTGGCAATCACTGAGCAAGTAATCAGTGCTGCTTTGGTAAAAGAAGAGAACACGGTACAATACCTTGTGTACTATATCAGTAAAAGGCTAGTAGGTGCGGAGTCTAGGTATCCCCCTCTTGAAAAGCTAGCCTACTATTTAGTAATCGCCTCTCAAAAGCTGCGTCCATACTTCCAAGCTCGCTCGATCTGAGTCCTAACCGATCAACCGCTGAGATAAGTTCTTCAGAAACTAGAGGGCTCAGGATGATTACTCAAGTTGGCAGTGGAATTAGGACAGTTTGATATCACTTATCATTCGAGGATGGCGATAAAAGGACAGTCATTGGTAGACTTTATAGTCGAAGGCACCAACCTTCAAGACTCTACCTACCAATCGGAGAATGGAGATCCCGAGAAGGAAGAAGATACTTCCGTATGAAAGCTATATGTTGATGGAGCATCAAATGAACACAACTCAGGCGTAGGAATCATACTGATCACTTTGGAGAATCACCGAATCCATTGTGCTCTCAGATTTGGATTCAACGCTTCAAACAACAAGGCTGAGTACGAGGCATTATTAGCAGGATTACGCTTGTCTCGGGATGTGCATGCACAGTCCTTGGAGATATTCAGTGATTCCTAGCTAGTGGTGTACCAGGTATTGGAGGAGTATCAAGCCAAGGGACTTAGGATGGTGCAGCACCTAAACAAGGTGAAGGACTTGTTCAGTTCAAGAGATACTCGATTACATAAGTCCCAAGGGAGCAGAATGCCAATGTTGATGCCTTAGCCAAGCTTGCCAGTACCAAAGACGCGGACACCCTGAATGTCGTTCCCATCGAATACTTGGCAGAAAGAAGCATAGCCGAGCACGAGGCATTTTGAATTATCTATGTAACAACCATTGTGCTTCAATGAATGAATGAATTTAATTTCTTAAGTTTCACTTAATTCATTAAATTTCTTTCAATGAGGGATTGGTCATTTTAGACCTGTCAACCCCATCAGATCATGTTCGATTCTGGTCCTTGAAGGACCTATCGACCCATATGATCCAAAAAAGAGACTGGTCCTAGGACTTTGTCGCCAAATTATGGATCATGTTAGATCTTGGTTCTTGAGGAGCCTATCGACCCATATGATCCAAAAGAGAGACAGGTCTGAGGACCTTGTCGCCAAATTATGATGGATAATGTTCGATCTTGGTTCTTGAGGAGCCTATTGACCCATACGTTCCAAAAGAGAGACAGGTCCAAGGACCTTGTCGCCAAATTAGTGGATCATGTTCGATCTTGGTTCTTGATGAGCCTATCGACCCATACGATCCTAAAAAGAGACAGGTCCTAGAACCTTATCTCCAAACTATTTGATCATGTTTGATCATGGTTCTTGAGGAACCAATCAACCCACAAAATCAACAAGAGAGACGGGTCCTAAGACCTTGTCGTCAAATTATGGATCCTGTTCGATCTTGGTTCTTGAGGAGCCTATGGACCCATACGATCCAAACATGAGAACCATGTCGCCAAATTTATTGATCGCGTTCGATCCTGGTTCTTGAGGAACCTATCGATCCATATGATAAACAAAAGAGACTGGTCCGAGGACCAGTCGCTATTATTTGATCACGTTCGATCTTGGTTCTTGAGGAACCTATCGACCCATACGATCAAAAAATAGATTGGTCCGAAGACGAGTCACCATCATCGGATCATAATCGAATCTGGTCCTTGAGGGACTGATCGATAATTTGATCTAAGACTCGTTACAGGCTTGATTAGACCGTCTAGACCTGGTTGGTCCAACTTAGACACTTCTGTCTACAATCATTATAAAGAGTACACGAGAGATTACATATATCGTGATCAACACTTGCTAAAAAATCTGCATTTGTGTATAGGTATCATTACTACTGAGTATGAAACTATCACCTGACTACCAATGAGGGACAAGCATTTGTTGCTTGCGTCATTGGGTGAAAAGGATAGTACTATGTGTCTAAACGCTCGAAGAAGCAAGGCATGGTCAAGTAGGAAGTAACCAAGGCTTTTTAAACCCATGATCATTTGGGAGCATATAGTACATATCGATCAGGGTATACACAAGCAATGAGGACATGATCTTAAGTACAAAGCAAGCTCAAGTTTTTCTAGGACATTTGTTCAACATATGTTCTGAAAATGCAAAAAACAAAACCAAAAAAGGCATTGGTGAGGAGACTCCTAGCCATGTCCCTTATAGGGCGGTCAGCCTATCACCCATGGGGTGGTCGACCTGATCTGTTTTGTTCATTATACTAGGTGAAGTATCATACTACTCACATTACCATGGTTGTTATCATGAAAAACATAAAAGGGTAAGGTTAGTATGGCATGTGAAATACATGTGTTCAGAGTATACTGATACCTGAACCAATGAAGGTTGTGAGTTGATATACTTAGTAAGCATTGGAAATAAAAAATTTCAATCAATACACTGAGTACTCATAACAAAAAAGCATAAAGGCATAAAATGTCATATGTAAAATATTGTCAAGTACAATGTGCCCTACCAATGGCATGAAAGGAAAGACATAGTAAAAGACCAAAAGAAGACTAAATAGGGCGAGGAGTATCATTTGAAAGACCACTCGGAGTCTCGGAAGCCTCACGAGCCAGACACTTCCTAAGCTCCTTCGCTCGCGTCTTCTCGGGAAGGATATCCTAGTTTAGATCTTTGTTGGACTTCCAAATCAAGTAAAGGCAAGAGAAAGCTATCTCTGAATACTCCTCTCGAGCCTTGTCCAGGGCAGCCTTGACATCTTGCTCCTTCTCGACAAGAGCATCCTTCTGCAGTTGGTCTATGTCAGCAATTGGCTTCTCTTTCTTAGATTCAGACTGTTGCTGATCGGCAAGTTTACCCTCCATCTAGGTTATCATGAGAGTCAACTCGGTCACTTCCTGCTGTTTGAGCTCCACGATACTGCGAAGGGTGTTGATCTCTTCATCTTTCAAAGAAATGTCCGCATCCCTAGAGCCAAGAACGCGCCTAAGGTCCAACACCTCCTGGTGGACAACTTCAAGCACAGAACGAAGGTTGGAAAGTGTAGAGGTATACTCTACAGACCTATCATGGACATGAGAGACCAGCATCAGTGCCTGCAAAAAACATACAAGTGTTAGATAAACGTCGACACACAAGCTAACGAGACAAGAAGAGAACTATAAATGACTCACACTCTGAATGTCAAGGAGTGACTACGTTAGGATGGTGCTCAAGTCCTCATTATTAATCCCATTAAAATCCGTTGTCGTTTGCTCCAGATGAGACGATCGGTCCATGATGGCACCTAGATTCTGTATAGCACACTGGTGTGGCTCAGATAAGGGAGCAGGTGCAGAACAGGAGGCACCCGCATCAGTGAAGATGGTGTTAGAGAATATATTTTATTGCTCAATAGAAATGGTAAAACCAAAATACAACTATATGCAAAAAAGTACAATGGACAAGATGATAGATAAATAATTTTACAACTCAATGACCAACAATACAAGTAAATATAGAAATAAGAGAAAGAAGAGAATTGTAAGAACTAAAACTCTAAAACAAAGGATACAAATAAATATGTAAATAGAAAATAGAAGAAGAGGATTACAAACTCAAAACAATAATAATACAAGTAAATAAGAACAAAAGAATGAAAAATCAATGAAAACACAAACTCTCATACAACCAAAGTGTGGAGTAGTAGGATCACCAACTTGAACAAGGTTCAAAACCTTTGTCCAAAAGCTTATTTCCTCATATTCTCTAAGCACTAAGGGATCTCTCTATGAAATAGCTCTCTGGAATTATCAAGCCTCTATGGTGTATTTTCCAGCCAAGTGCTTTGTGGATGGAAAATTAGTGTCTTACAAGTGAGCAATAGGCTCCTATTTATAGAGTTTGAGATACCCTTTGAATTTCAAATTCCACCAACCACCATGGTTGTTACCAATGATTGATTGGATGTTTATGGAATTAAAAATGAGATTTGGGAGTTATTTGTGTTTTTGGAGCCGTTCAAAAAGGTTGGAAAAAACTTAAATTCTGGTCAGTCAGCACCTGTGGCCGCGGCCACGGGCATTGCTAGCCGTGGCTGTGGCTCTTTGTCCCCCAGGCCACGGCCAATGCCCAATTTCAGCACACCAAATTGTGCTGTTTTTCCAAACGGTTCCAAATCACTCCCAATTGATTTCGTAACCCCCAAAGCACATTATTGGGGTTAAAATCATATCTCTAATAGCCATTTTACATATGGCTTTAAGAAATTCATTTCAATATTGTGTAACAACAAATCTATACAATAATGGGCAATATTTGGAAGTTACAAATTTGTAACTGAATTTGTAACACCAAATATGTTACATATTTGGATATTCACATATATCTAAATATTGTAACTCTCTATTATATGTTACAATATGTGACACTCTTTGTCACATTTATTTAATCTAAAATATTATATTATAAAATAATATAATATTACATTATATTATAAATAATATAACATTCCCCCACTAGATTAAATAGTTATCTATTGTAACACTTATTTAATCAATCAAGCATTATATTAAAATATAATATTCTCCCACTTGATTATATAATCACTCTCTATAGAAACCTTTGTATTGGTGCATAAAGTAAAATGTCTTTCGACTTGAATTTTACCTTAGTGTAATTATCACAAAGATTGTTGAAATTTTGGTTGCCAAAGCATTGAACCACTATCCCTTGATAACAAACCGGTGATAGCACACACACCTTTGCTATGTTCACTTGAGACCTCAATGTCTCGCTTTTGCACCGTTAATGGCCATGTGCACATTCCATTCATAGAATTTTCTTGAGAATGACTCCCAATTCTCATGAGGGGCGGCACCACCCCTAGGTCTATATAGGTAGAACTCTTACAGAATTTTGTTACCCTAAAATACTTTTCTTTTCAAGATCGAGTTCTATTAAAAAACCTTTCGGTTTTAACCCTCATTTTGGTAACACACTAGTATTCATATCTCAGATGGGACAAAATTTGAGTACTACTATTATTCACTTTACTGACTTGTTATTACCTATTGAACCTAATACTAGTTTGGTTACTAGTATTAAGATAGTTTAACATCAACCATGAATCTCTTGAGGGAGTCTAAGTCCCATCCCTTGAGATGTAGAAATGATTCCATTTGAGTAATTTCTTTTCTCATGCATGCATCCTTAAACACTCTCATTATTTCATTCAAACTTTGTTGCTAGCCATAGTTTGATTAAAATAGTTACCCCCTTTAAAATAGTGATTTTGACCATAGTCAACACTCCCACTATTTTATGGTTTAATATCCAAGATAAACATTTGAATATTAATTCTAGAAACCTATTTGTTTCTAAAATTCTTCTTTATGTTTTAAATTGAGTCCTTCTTGAATCAATAACTTTAGACACCAAACAATAACTTTAGACACTAAACATGTCTAGATTTTTCCATTCTATACACATATAGCCAATGTGATTTAGAATGTGGAATTCCCAATCACCTATTTGATGGGATGACCAAATTAATCAATAATTATCAACAAAATAAATTGATTAACTTTGGAACATGACCCCCACATTTCTCACATAGTGATAATCACTTTAAAATAGAAATCTCTTCATTTCTATTTAGTCTTTTATCCTCCAAGATAAATCTAGACTTATAATTCTCAAAGTTCATCATGAGTCCTCTAAGCCACATGATAAACTCTCAATAGATCAAGATAAAAACCTCAATGTTTATCTTGATTTATTTACTTGCTAAAGCAAGGCATACTTCTTTCAAAGCAACTTTCACATAGTTTCTTTCTTTTATGTATTTCACAAAATAAAAATGTGAACACAAATGTAATGTGAGAATTTCTCAAACAAATAATCACATTATGTGTAATGCCCCGAATTCTTTGATGTGTTTAACGGCGTGAACAGTAGGCCGGGAGGGCCATACTTGCTTAATTGTGTTATTAATTGATAAAATGCATGTATGTGTTGATTATATTATGATATGATGCGAAATGCGTGCATGTGAGTCCATATTTCTAATTACAGGGGTGTGATGGTAATTTGGCCCGTTGAGGGTAAATTGATTATTTGTACGCATGTTGGTGACATATTATGAGACCACATTATGATGTGGGTTTGCTCGAGCCATTTGACATGAGACGATCAAGGAATGTTAATTATCGGTTCGGTCATAACAGGCTTAAGCTCGGGGTGAGTCTCGGGGTGTTTTAAGGATTAGAGTGTTACCGGGCATTAAAGGGTAACGGGATGTGAATTATTGGTGTTTGAGAATATTGAGATTAGCGAGAGTTGGGAAGCGTTAATTATGATTAACGGGATTAGTGGAATGTGCCAAAATTACCCTTGAAGTGGTTTTAGAAGCTTTAAAAGACCTAGGGGTATTTTGGTCATTTGGGATTTGGATATATATGGTTTTAGATGGCTGTAGAAACCGTACCAAACAGAACCAAAAACAGGGTTTTCTTCTTCTCCTTCCCGTACCTTCTCCTTCATTTTTCTTGTGAGTTTTTGTGATCTTGTTGAGGATTTGAGCTTGGGAGCTAGGCCTTGGTACTTTGGGAGAGTGTTCCACTGTGGAAGAGCACCATAACCTGAACTTGAGGTAAGCTTTTAGCCATTAGTTTCCATGTATGCTCTGTTTTCGTTTTAAGATTTCAGCTCTTGATTTTGGTGTGGAAAGTTGGAATCAAGGGGAGTTCTTGTGGTGTTTTACTTGGGTTATGATGGGGGAGAGTTATGGGTGATGTTTGGAGGTTTAAATGGGTGTTTGAAAGAGGTTTGGGTGGTGTTTAAACTGAGTTTGAAGGGTTGGTTCCAAGAGAAATCGTAGGGGAAGAAAAATAGGGGTTTTGGCTGAACTAGAGCTTGCGCCGCGGCATGGACAGGGTGAGCCGCGGCCCTTGGGGGCTGCTGGGTTTGGGCGCCTCTGTTTGAGGGGTGGGCCGCGGCATGGCCAAGGAGGGCCGCGGACCTTAAGGCATTTTTGGCCAAAATGGAGTTTTTAGCATGGGGATTCAAGCCTAAGGCCTCGGGGTTGAACCTACTACCCGGTTGAGTAGTGTTTGATGTCCCGAAGGTTAGGTTTTGGTTTGGGAACCTTTTATTATTCAATTTATTGATGGAATCCCATAATTTGGTTATGACTAGGTAACCGCTAAAGGACCAAAAGGTTGATCGTTCTCAGGGTTGTTCTTTTATTCATTCTTGCTCGAACCGGAGGTAAGAAAACCGCACCCCAAGTGTGACATGCATGGATACTCGTGAGGCATGTTGGTTGTGTAATATGGACATGGATTGAATATAGAATGTTGGGCATATGTTGCTCACTTGTGCATGATACTGACTTATTAGTCAGGTTTGGCAAAGGTGCTAGTATCAACTGTGAAGCCGTGATTTATTAGTCAGGTTCGGCAGTGGTACTGGGCACTGGTCACGTTGCACTGACTTGTTAGTCAGAATTGGCAAAGGTGTTAGTATCAGCTGTGAAGCTGTGACTTACTAGTCAAGTTCGGCAGTGATACTGGACACTGGTCACATAACGCTGATTTATTAGTCAGAACGGCCATAGCGTGGATCACGCAAGCCAACAGAGATTAGATCTAATCGACTATTAGCATTGAATGACTCAAAGAGCATTAATGCAAGACCGACCCTGAGGGTCGATGATTGAGATAAGCACTTGGAGGCTAGTGGCTTACCTAGCAGCCACTCTCCCTCTTGAATCATATGATGCTCACTCGCTTGTTGGAGAGCTTTATGTTCAGTGTGATTATAATGATAATCATTTGATAATGTTTATGAAAAGTATTATGTTTTCTTGCTGGGCTTTGGCTCATGGGTGCTATGTGGTGCAGGTAAAGGGAAAGAAAAGCTCACCTAGCCTTGAGTGGAGAGCTGATGTGGTGATGTGTACATATGCGGCCGCTTGACCACCACGGCCAAGGAGTTCTCAGAGGAACTAGGGGGTTTACCCTATTTTTGCCGCTTAGGTCGGCGGGATTGTAAATTTAAAACAGTAGTGACCTTTTTGTACTGAGAACTACTTGTAAATGTTTTGATTAGCTCTGCAGAGCAGTTTGTAATGAAAATCTCCATTTCCTCTTTATTGGTTTTTATACCTTAACCTGTTGATTACACTTAGAGCATGTTTTTGACCAAAGGACTCGGGTAGCGAGTCAAATTTCCGGTCCACCGTTCACCGTAACTGTTCTAGGGTAACCAGGGCGTTACATTATGGAATAATAGGTCTACACTCTTACCTATTATTTTAACAAGTTCATTTTGAAACTTTGCTAATATCTCACACAAATGTCTCATAGCAAAATAAAGAATTATCATGGAATAATACTTTAATTTTATTGATAGCTTTCAAGAGTACAAGCTTTATTACATGAAAATAACAATTTTCCAACAATGCAATAAACATGGTAATCATGCTAGGATCTCTTCTTCCTTTTCTATAGCATTTACCTCATTCTCATGTGGGTCCTTTCAGTACCCACATACTCTAGCATAGTGCCTAAATTTTCCTCAAACAAAACAATGACTTCTCACGTCTTTGAATTGTCCATGATCTTTCTTTGGACCTAAAGGGTTCCGACTACCCTTTTTGTTGTTGTTTCCCTTGGGATGCTTGTGTGAAACCGCATTGGCCTTGGAAGTCTCATATTTAGACTCATTCACACCCTTGTCTCTTATTCTCGATTCCTATTCAATTCTTATGTGTTTTTGGATCTCTTCCAAAGTGTAATCCTCATTCTTATGGAGGATTCTTTTCCTATAGTTCCTCCAAGTTGGTGGTAATTTTTCCACTATTGCACCAACTTGAAAGGCCTCGGGAAGCTCAATCTTGAGAACTTTCAACTTGTTCACAAACACTTGTAACTCATGAATTTGAGGTAAAAGAGTTTTCCCATCAATGAAAGAAAATTCAAAATATTGAGAAATTAAGAACTTTCTTGTACCTTTTTCCTCGGCCTTGTACTTACTCTCCAAGGCGTCCCAAATCTCCTTCATGGATTTAGTATTAGTATAGAGGTCATATAGCCTATCAGATAGGGCATTAAGGATATGACCCCTATAAAGAAGGTTGTCATCTTCTTTCTTCCTTTTTTTCTCCACCACATCGGGAGTGTCTTTGTCGGATGGCTCGGCTAGAGGTGACAAGGATGACTCAAGGATGTAGGCTGTCTTGAGTGTTGTCAAAAGGAATTTCACATTGTCTTGCCACCTAGTGAAATTGGATCCATCAAACCTATCCAACCTCACTAGGTCTTGGTTCATGATCTTGATGGTCTCAACTTCCATTGAAACAAAAAGGGTTAAGCTTTTGATTGTTAGAGAAAATATTTTATTGCTCAATAGAAATGGTAAAACCAAAATACAACTCTATGCAAAAAATTACAATGGACAAGATGATAGATAAATAAGTTTACAACTCAATGACCAACAATACAAGTAAATATAGAAATAAGAGAAAGAAGATAATTGTAAGAACTGAAACTCTAAAACAAATGATACAAATAAATATGTAAATAGAAAATAGAAGAAGAGGATTACAAACTCAAAACAATAATAATACAAGTAAATAATAACAAGAAGAACAAAAGAATGAAAAATCAATGAAAAACATAAACTCTCACACAACCAAAGTGTAGAGTAGTGGGGATCACCAACTTGAACAAGGTTCAAAACCTTTCTCCAAAAGCTTATTTCCCTATATTCTCTAAGCACTAAGGGATCTCTCTAGGAAATAACTCTTTGGATTTATCAAGTCTTTATGGTGTATTTTTCAGCCAAGTGCTTTGTGGATGGAAAATTAGTGTCTTACAAGTGAGCAACAGACTCCTATTTATAGAGTTTGAGATACCCTTTGAATTTCAAATTCCACCAACCCCCATGGTTGTTACCAATGATTAATTAGATATTTATGGAATTAGAAATGAGATTTGGGAGTTATTTGTGTTTTTGGAGCCTATCAAAAAGGTTGGAAAAAACTGAAATTTTGGTCAGTCAGTACCTGTGGCTGTGGCCACGGGCATTGCTAGCCGCGGTCGTGGCTCTCTGTCCCCCAGGCCGCGGCCACCAGTGCTCCTGGCCGTGACCACTGCCCAATTTCAACACACCAAGTTGTGTTGTTTTCCCAAACGGTTCCAAATCACTCCCAATTGATTTTGTAACACCCAAAACACATTATTGGGGTTAAAATCACATCTCTAACAGCCATTTTACACATGGCTTTAAGAAATTCATCTCAATATTGTGTAACAACAAATCTACACAATAATGAGCAATATTTGGAAGTTACAAATTTGTAACACCAAATATGTTACATATTTGGATATTCACATATATCGAAATATTGTAACTCTCTATTATATGCTACAATATGTGACACTCTTTATCACATTTATTTAATCTAAAACATTATATTATAAAATAATATAATATTACATTATATTATAAATAATATAACATCCCCCCACTAGATTATATAGCTATCTATTATAACACTTATTTAATCAATCAAACATTATATTAAAATATTATAGATGAGAGGAACCGGTGTAGGCATGGATGGCTCTACCTCTGCGACAAGACTAGACGCTAAAGGAGTCGAAGAAGGCACCTCGGGAGGAACCTCCATTATCAACTCAACCTCAATCCTGTCCCTTTTAGCCGCTCAGACAGAAGGACTGGCCTTGGTGGGAGTCGACCTCTACTAGGTATGTACAAAGTCAAACATGTCTGAACCTGAAAAAGAAGATCAAATGTTAGAAGGATATCAAGCACAAATGAATCATAAAATAAATGTGATTAAGTGTCAAACCTTTTGAATGAGATTCAGGCTCAAACATAGTCTCATCAAAGTCATCCGAAGCAAGAGATGAGTACACGACAGATGCACTCGCCTCATCACCCTCTTGTCCAGGTAGCACAGGCAAAGAAGGTACCTCCTTGACATGAATAGGTCCTGGGGAGTCTATGGCGTTCACAGGCTCTGGACCGTCTTCATCTGGAATATCGACTATAGTAGGAGGAGACAACTCGACCTTCCTAAGGTTATCTAAAGTAACGAGGGTCTTGACATTCTTCTCCTCAAGGGTCATGGAAATCAATGCCTTAGACCTAACTGTCATAGCCTAGGTTGGGAGCGGTCTATAAAAAGGCCCGACATGCTTAAACTTGGAGTAGTTGGCCTCCTCATCCTTAGTGAAGAAAGAGTTGTTGGCATATCTAAACGCCTTGTTATTTCCTGAGATCTCTTCTAAGAAGGTGTCGGTACCCTCGCTGATATAATGGTGGAAGGAAATACCCCGAGTTGCGCTATGAAGGGTTCGTCTTCAAGTCAAATAAGTAGTGGATCTCGTGAGGCCCTGGAGCAGCCCATTTTCTGCAATGATAGATAATGTACAATGCAGATCTCACCAAGATCACATTAGGAGCCAGTTGAGAAGGACTAATACCAAAATAATCTGCCATGCTATGGAAGTACGAATGAAGAGGAAGTAGGGCGCCAAACTTGATGACAGAACGTGTCCAAGTGCACATACCCAAAGGGGGGTCCTCAGCTCTATCATTTGGACCAAGGATAGTAATAGACATGCCAAAGAGGTCAAATGTCTTCCTTAAGTTCTTTACATTCTCTTTAGTCATGTTAGAGGCAGCCCCCTTGAACCACACAACCTCGTAATCTGCAGGGTGAGGCTTCTCAACCGGTTTCCATATGATCTCACTGGCCAAGGTGGCCCCAGAATCTGATAAATAGAATTCTTTTTGTCGTCTCTTCTTTTGCTGCACACCTGGGGAGACTTTCTTGCTCTTGGAAGGAGGGCGAACCACCTTAGGTCGGAATATGCGAATAGAACACTCATGAGGATGATTAGCATGAAGATGAGAGCCTTCAGTGTGTTATCACTAAGAAGAATAGTGACGGGGAACCTGACTGGTATCCCGGTGCAAAGGGTGTTGCAATGAGTCTCGTTGACCTAACATATCCTGCTGAGAAGGATGACTTTCCTGAGATGTGCCTTGAGAGTTGCGGGGCATACTATGCTATCAAGAGATCTAAGAAGAGTCAGGTGAAGAGCCCTGAGTGATGTGCCTGGCAATATGACGATCATCTTTGGAAGGTTTTCGAGTTGTCTATTGTACTCTCGCCATTAGGCTACACCTTTTTAGGAAGTCTTCCTCACTGAACAAATATAAAGCAAAGCGAGGGAAAATCCTTTTGTAATGCCCCGAATTCTCCGTTGTGTTTAACGGCATGAACAGTAGGCCGGGAGGGCCATACTTGCTTAATTATGTTATTAATTGATAAAATGCATGTATACGTTGATTATATTATGATATGATGTGAAATGCATGCATGTGTGTCCATATTTCTTATTACAGGGGTGTGATGGTAATTTGGCCCGTTGAGGGTAAATTGATTATTTATTTGCATGTTGGTGATATAATTTGAGACCACATTATGATGTGGGTTTGTTCGAGCTATTTGGCATGAGACGATCAAGGAATGTTAAATATCGGTTTGGTCATAACGGGCTTAAGCTTGGGGCTCGGGGTGAGTCCCGGAGGTTAGGTTTTGGTTTGGGAACCTTTTATTATTCATTTTATTGATGGAATCCCATAATTTGCTTATGACCAGGTAACCGCTAAAGGACCAAAAAGTCGATCGTTCTCAGGGTTGTTCTTATATTATTTCTAGCTCGAAACAAAGGTAAGACAATTGCACCCAAAGTGTGACATGCATGGATATTTGTGAGGCATGTTGATTGTATAAATATGGACATGGACTGAATACAGAATCGACAAAAGTGTTAGTATCAGCTGTGAGGCTGTGACTTATTTGTCAGGCTCGGCAGTGTTACTGGACATAGGTCAGGAAGTGCTGATTTATTTGTCAAAACGGCCTTAGCGTGAATCACGCAAGCCAACAGAGATTAGATCTAATCGAATTTTAGCATTGAATGACTCAAGGAGCATTGATGCCTGACCGACCTTGAGGGTCGATGAACAAACAGAGCCTGGAGGCTGGTGGCTTACCTAGCAGCCACTCTCCCGCTAGAAAAGAGAGCTTGGAGGCTAGTGGCTTACTCAACAGCCACTCTCCCGCTAAAATCATGTGTTATTCATTTGTTTGAAAGCTTTATGCTCAATGTGGTTATAATGATAATCATTTGATAATGTTTATGAAAAGTATTACGTTTTCTTGCTGGGCTTTGGCTCATGGGTGCTATGTGGTGCAGGTAAAGGGAAAGAAAAGCTCACCTAGCCTTGAGTGGAGAGCTGATGTGGTGATGTGTACATATGCGGCCGCTTGACCCCCACGGCCAAGGCGTTCTCAGAGGAACTAGGGGGTTTACCCTATTTTTGCCGCTTAGGTCGGCGGGATTGTAATTTAGAACAGTAGTGACCATTTTGCACTGAGAACCGCTTGTAAATGTTTTGTTTAGCTCTGCAGAGCAGTTTGTAATAAAATCTCCATTTCCTTTTTATTGGTTTTATACCTTAACCGTTAAATGCACTTAGAGCACGTTTTTGACCAAAGGACTCAGGCAATGAGTCAAATTTCCGGTCCACCGTTCACCGTAACTGTTCTGGGGTAGCCAGGGCGTTACACCTTTTCACCCTTTCCAAGAACTCCTGGGGAGTATGCTTGCTTACAGACTTGTCTGACAAAGAGGAGCTGGACATCTGCAACAAAGGAAAAATAAAGAGTAACATTAGTAAGTGAACATAATGAAGCCTATAGCTGGGGGCATATCCATGAACTAAGGAGCAAAAATGAAGAAATAAGGGGAAGGATCTATATAGGAGGTTTGCCCAATAAGACTAAGCTCAGGGCGACCACCATAGGACTCCCCTAGATTTGGAAAAATTGATTGAAGTCTTAAAGAAGGGGGGGGGGATCGGCCTAGTGGAACTAAGACTGGACCGACCACCCTGAGTCCCTAAGATAACAAAATGTGAAAGTAGGGGAAAAGGTGGTCGGCCTACCACCTTAGGCCGACCACCCTAGGGATGTAGACCTTAGAAAAATGCTAGAGGACTAAAGTTCAAGTCTCCAATAAATTGTACAGTACAAGGAAGACCCCAAAGAGATCAGTAAAGGAGGAGAAATTTTTTTTAGGGTCCCAAGTGGTTGGCTTATGCTTGGGGCGACCACCCTGGATCCTTGGAAGTCGCTTAGTTAAGTAAACCCTAGGGGTAGTCGGCCTAAACCCTAATCCCCTAGACCTAGAAATCGCATAAGGCAAGGGAAATGAAAGGGAAGTCCTAGAGATGGTCGGCCAACCCTAGGGGTGGTTGGCCCATAATGGAATTTACATCCCTGGAAATCGTCTATGTCTGGATCTGAAAGCCTAAAAATTTCCAGACCAAGGGAACCTAAGAGTGGTCGGCCTAGGTCAGAGTTTTACAAGTCTGAAATCACCAATGCTAGGGTTTGGAACCCTGGAAATCGCCAGGCTAGTGAATCTCAAAGAAGTGGTCGGCCTAGGGTTTTACAAACCTAAAATCGCCTATGCTAGGGTTTGGAACCTTGGGAATTGCCAGGATAGTGAATCTCAAATAAGTGGTCGGCCTAGGGTTTTACAAACTTGAAATCACCTATGCTAGGGTTTGGAACCCTAGAACTCGTCTAGGTTAAGGAAGTTATAGAGAAATCGTAGAATTGATTCAAACAAGTCAATTGTTTTGGATCAAAATAATACAAAACAAGGAGATTCAGACAGATTCATCAAAGATTAAAAGTATTTTTTCTAAATCTAAGCACATTTAAATTAAATGATGTAAGGATTAGGAGAAAATAGTTACCCATGTAAAGATCTGAGTTTGATGAAGAATTGGAAAAATCATGCTTGGAGAATCCTATAGCTTAGGCGCACAGGGCAAAGAAGTGAGAAAAGAGGCCTACTTATAACCTCTCAGGCTAACCATATATTTTTAGGAATTCAAAATCCTTGAAAAATATCTAGTATGGTTAAAATTTCAAATTCCTTGAAAAATATCTGGTATTTTTAGGAATTCAAATTCCTTGAAAAATATCTTATATTTTTAGGAATTCAAATTCCTTGAAAAATATTTTGTATTTTTAGGAATTCAAACTCCTTGAAAAATATATTATATTTTTAGGACTTCAAATTTCCTTGAAAAATATATTATATTTTTAGGACTTCAAATTTCTTTGAAAAATATATTGGATTTTTAGGAAATTAATTTTCCTTGAAAAACCTAATTATTTTTAGGAATTAGAATTATCCTTGAAAAATTCTTGCTGAGCAAATTATTGATAGTTGATAAAAGTACTACGTAATGTCGTGAGGGACTTTGGTGTTAAAGTACTGTTACGATATGTTTTTCGGGCCAAGATCAAATTTACCGTAATGTTGAACACATTACGATAAACTTGAGGGGCAAATGTTATCCCTCAAAAATCCAGAGATACGTGGCGAATGAAAAAGAAGCACGTGGCATCACAAATCAGAGAAAAATGACGAAGTATTGACAAAAGACCAATGAGCAAAAAAGATAGGTCCAGGAGCTATAGAAATTCAACCAAGCCTAAACCCCCTAGTGGTGGTCGGCCTGGCATTGGCCCCCTAGGGGTGGTTGGCCTGACCCCAACCCCTAGGGGTGGTCGGCCTAAGCATGCCCAAGAACCCCTTGGGGTGGTCGGCCCACCCCATCCTTCATAAGGTGGTCGGCCTACACTCCTAAAGACACTTTACTGGGTAAAACTCACACTTGTTCAAACTAAGATCAATAGGCCTAGCACCCAGTAGATCAACAGGCCTAGCACTGAGAAGATCAACAGGCCTAGCACCCAGAAGATTATAGGCCTAGCACCCAGATGATCAACGAGCCTAGCACCCAAGCTCTAAAAGGTCGTCGAGCCTAGCACCTAAGTCTCATAGACCAATCAAGACTTAGCGTTTTCTTGAGGGTCTCAATCGTGCATTATCAACCACGATCTAGAGAAGATAACGAGAAGACCCACGATCTCATAATCATGGGAAGTTTGACACATATCTCCACTCCCAATGATCGTGCACCAAACCACGATCCCCACTCTTACTGATCATGCAACAGCCCCTGAGTACTATAAATAAAGGACCCAGGGCTTTGTTTGAAGGATCTCTTTTTCTGGAATTTTCGGGATAGATCTTTTTGACGAGTGAACTCTTCAGTTCGTATTTGTAATTGTCAATCAAGTAATTCAATACTAAAGACTAAGTGGATTATGTTATTACTGTTCATCAGAACAGAGCTGAACCACTATAAATTCATCTGTGTTTGTTTAAGATATTTGTACTTTGTCGTATTTTGTATTCTTTCCGTTCAAAATATGTTGTGTATTGTACATACGACCGTCGACCAATTTCACAGGTCAACAATAATTATATTAATATAAATTTAAATTCAAAATTTATAAACATAATATATAATACAAAACTAAATATTTAATAATTATATTAATATAAATTCAAATGTTATAAAATATTATTATGATAATAATATATAATTGTATTTTTTTTTACTAATTATATGAATTCAAATATTATAAAATATTTTTATTACAATAATATTTAATACAAAACTAGATATTTAATACTTATATTAATATAAATTTAAATATTATAAAATATTATTATAATAATAATATATAATACATAATCTTAATTTTGATTAAAAAAATTATGGTTTACACTTTAAAAAGTTATTATATATATTATATATATATTTTTAAAAACCATAAACAATGTTTTGGTTTAATTTTTCTTTTAATATGTTTATGTCAGTCTTTTTTTATATATAATATTATTTATTTATTTAAAAATTATATGACAATGATACAAATTTAATAAAAATAATTAATAAATTCTATAAATAAAACTAAGCAACCTTGCATTGTACATTGTTTGTATCTAGTATATATATATATTCATATATAATTCATGATTATTTCAAGGGAATATTTTATATTTCTTTATGATAATATCATTGTTAAAGTTTATATATTTTACTATACCACTCAAATTGATTTTGCTATAAGCTATAGTCAATCAAAAGTATAAAATGGCTTTATGAGTTCTAGTTCACACTATCATTTTATTTTTACCATATTGCACTTACCTCACACTTTGAGGAGAAAATACTTAAGTTTTGCACTTTGTAGCTCTTAAATACCTATTTTTTATGCTAAAATACCTCCCGTCAACAATTCTTGACAACTGCAGGTACCTAACCGTTAACTCCCAGGTAAGTGCCTATGTAGCAGCACGTGATTGGTCCACACTATTTATTTTTTATTTAAAAAATTCATTTAAATATTATAAAAATTGAATAAAAAATCATTTAAAATCCAAAAAGCATTAAAAAAATATTAAAAATTAAGGATATGAAAAACTAAAAAGAAAATTAAAACAAATAACAAGAAAAACTAAGGGCCCGTTTGGTAAAATTTTTGTTTTTGAATTTTTTAAACACAAAAATAGAAATATTATTTTATTTTTGTTTATTTATTTTTAAAAAATAAAAATATGTTAGGTAACTATTTTTGTTTTTTGTTTTTAAAAACAAAAAATAATAAATGCGTTTGATAAATTTTATTTTTATTTTTTGTTTAACAATATAAGGTGTTGATTTGAAGAAAAGAAGAAAAAAAAGTAAGGAAAAATTGAAAACGGTTTAAAAAAAAATTTGAAAGTGAAAAAAATTATATTTTCAAAATTTAATAAATTTTAATTAAAATTTTAAAAAATAATAAATAAAAATAGAGTTACCAAACACATTTTATGTTTAATTTTCAAATTTTTAATTAATTAAATAAAAAACTATTTTTTGAAGTGTTACCGAACAACACCTTAATATCTTTTTTTGTTTCTTTTTCTTTATCTTCTTATTCTCAATTCTTCATCTTTAAGGACGCTCAACCTCGTCCATTTTACATTTACCTTCTTTCCCTTTCTTCTTCTTCTCTAGAGCATCGCCAGAGTTCTGGGGCGAGGTGGTTATGCGCCGTCGAGGTGCAATTCTGGTGCGACAGAGACGACATTTGCGATGGAGATGAGCTTCACAAGCTTTAGATCTGCTCCATTTTAGGTTTGAAGTGAACAGGGAAGACAAATAGACAACGGGCTTCAGGGACGAAAACCTATGTACTTTTTTTTTTTTTGGTTTCTTGGATTAATAGGATCGGTAGAGGTCAGATCTGGGGTTGGGTTTGGCTAACGTCGAATTAGTCTGGAGCTGGGTTTGTCTAAGATCGAGACCTTGGGTTGGATTTAGGGGAGGATGAGGAGACCAGAGAGACCAACAAAGTCCGAAAGGTTAGGGAGGAGGAATCCCAAGCAGTAGTCCGACGAAGGGCCTAAATTTTTTTTTCCTACAACTTTTTTCTTTTGCTGCAATTGTGGGATTAATAAGTGTTTTGAAGATGATTAGAGCAATAGCTTGACGATGATGAAGTGATGTTAATCTGAAATGTGTTGATTTGTATTTTTCTATATAATTCTGGGTTTCGATGGTACCTCTGCCTGAATAGTGCCATCGGATTTTGGGATAGAAGATGACAGAAAAGAAGGGGGTATCGGGGTAGGGAAGAGAGAAAGAGAAGGAAATGTGAAAAAATATAAGTTATTTAATTATTTTTTATTTTTAATTATATAAATTGATTATTTAATTTTTTATTAGATTTTAAATTATTTTTATTGAACTTGTTAATATTTAAATAAAATATAAAAATAAATGATCTGGACCTATTAGAGATTGTTATTGTCACGTATACATCTACATGACATTTAACTGCAAACTTAATGTCGAGTACCAATATTGCAACTACATGTTGACTGAATGTATTTTAGTCATAAAACAAATTAAGAATTAAGTCTTTAAGGGCTACAAAGTGTAAAACTTCGATATTTTCGGCAGAAATATTCCAAAAATTATTATGTTTTTATATCCTATTTGAATGAGGAAATTACTATTTTAATTAAGTTTTTAGAATTTTTAGATGTTTTTAATTTTGTATGGTATTTATATTATAAAAATATAAGAAATTTTCTCTTTACAAAAAACACTAATATCATTAATTCAAGATATGTGAGGAAATTTCTTCCAAGTCAACTCATTATCAATCTAAATTTATGTTTGACTAGTCCATAAGCTTATAAATATATAGTACATGTAATGGGATATGTGAGCACCGCAAATTTGACATGATCCTGAAAGACCCAGGCCTCACGCAAGGCCTTCGCGAGATTGACCTGTCTCACCCCACGCGAGGGTCAAGCTCACTTCGCCTTGCTTACCTCACTGAAGGTCCTATGGAGTCACGCACCATCGTCTCGTGAGGCCTCAAAAGCGTGCCCACCAGCTGCGCGCCTCGCCATGCCTCGCGAGGTCACCAAGGCATGCCCACAATCTGGGCGACTCGCCCCGCCTCGCGAGGTCACCAAGGCGTGCCCACCAGCCGCGCCACCAAGGCCTCGCGAGGGAGGCCTCGCGCCAAGGGAGCCGTGCCACTAAGGGCCTCGCGAGGGAGGCCTCGCGCCAGGGGAGCCGCGCCACCAAGGGCCTCGCGAGGGAGGCCCTGCGCCACGAGAGCCACGCCTCCAAGGGCCTCGCGAGGGGGCATCTCGCCTAGCACACCTAGGCATCTGGCAAGGCCACGTCATCTCGAGCCCCCAGGACCGTCTCGCACACCTATCACCTATGTTCGTGGGTGGCCTTGAGGTGGTTCGGGAGTCTCGCGTCAAGGATCTGAGAGCCCCTCCTCGCGCCACCACCCTTGCATGCATCAAGTGTATCACTCCCTATACCTCGATGTGGTATCTCTTACGAAGACCTATGGAGACCCCAATGCTTAGAAGCCCCAGTATGAATCGAAAGGATCATACTAGTACGATATTGTACGGGATACGACCTTCAGGACCCCGTATGCCCGATCCAAATACTCATGCCAGACAAGTAGTGGGAGTACTAGGAGAGGGGACACGTACTGTATGCTTCTCACCAGATGTCAGAGCCGACACCACCACCAGTACCACTACGCCTGGTGCCTCACCTCTGACACTCGTACTAAATGAGTAGTGGAGGCCTCCCCACAGAATCTGACCATGTACAGGAACCAACACCACTAACCCTGAGACCACTCACCTGACAGTGTACTTGCGTACTATTTGGTCCCCTGGACCACATTGTATCAGGGGCCATTAGAGCCCACTATAAAAGGAACTCCACTTCCACTTGGAAGGGGGATGGAAAAAACACTGTAGCACTACACCATAAGAAATACAAATTCACTTCACCATTTTTCTTCTGCAAGTGTTCTTTGAGTTTCCAATTAGATCTTTAAAGTTTTTCTTTTGATAATCTCTACATTTCTATTTTTCTGACTTAACTTGATTGACGAGTTCTCACCGTCAACAGTTTGGCGCCGTCTGTGGGAAGGATAGATTGCAAGTCACTATTCTTCCGTCAATTCCGATAAGAAAAAATGTCGCGACGTTCGAAACGGTTGAGAGTGTCGCGCGTGGTGGAAGTCTACCTTGACGGAGATCAACTAAAAGCCTCCATGAAGGATCCTCCTCCACCTGCAAACATGGAGGCCCCAAGGGAGCCTGAGGTGCCCAGAGACAAAAGGGAGGCCTCATCCCCGGCAGTCCCACCTGAGGAGGATCGCCCAAGGTCGGCGGCTGCCCCAGTAAGGGGTGTCGATGAGTTCCTGCCCCCAAGACCGCCGCAGGTGCCAAACCCCGGTCGGTAGGATCCAAGCCCATCGAAGCGCTGGGCTGACAAGCACCCTCAGGTCCACTCCGTGAGCTCGAGTTCTAAGTCTCAATTCTACGAAGATGAGATACGAGAACTTCACCGTAAGAACCAGAGGCTAGAAACCACCCTGGAGAACATGCAAGAGGTGCTAAATGGCCTGTTGCAATGGAGATCACACGTGACACTCCCTAAGCAGAAAGAGAGAGGCCAGGAGGGGGTAGAAACCACCGTCCCAGTAGATGATGGACGAACTCGACTCTCCACTAGTAACACCCCCCAGACGAAGCAGCATGAACGCCCCGGACCACCGAAGCAGCCCAGGGGCCAGGGCCGAAGACCAATGCTGCCCCTCATAACGATGTCGAGGTCACCTCAAATCTACGAGAAGAACTCAACAAAAAGAGGGTCGGTAAAAGGACCACACCCCCTGCGGCACCCCGAGAGGCGAAGGAAGGGGGGATCCTAACCCATCCCCGCTGAGAGATTCCTTGAACAAGAGGAGGCAAGACCTGGAAACAGAAATGAGAAGCCTACGGAGCAAAATCGTCACTGCCTCTGGAGGTCAAGCCTTTGAGGATGAGTTCGACCATGAGTCGCCCTTCACCAAGGAGATCCAAGCCATCTGGCTCCCAGCCAACGTTAAGGAGCCCCATATGAACCCCTACGAAGGAAGCATAGATCCAAAATACCATATGGACGCATTTAACGATCTGATGAAACTGAGGGGAGTTAGTAGCGGAGCCAGATGTCACTGCTTCGCTGTCACATTGAAAGGACCTGCGTACAAATGGTTCAAAAGACTTAGACCAGGGTCCATCAGATCCTGGCAACAATTTTCTGATGAATTCCTCCAGTAGCACCATGCCGTACGTGACTACACGATGCCAGGCACCAGCCTCGCCAATGTGAAGCAAGGAGAAAATGAGAGTCTAAAGAGCTACATTCAAATGTTCAATATGGAGGCAGCTAAAGTAGGGAGCTTGACCCGCAGAGAGATAAAAATGGCCATCATAGCTAGAGTATGCCCGGATACAACACGAATACATATACAGGTCAACATCGACTTAAGAAGCACGAATACATATAGTAGCTACCTCGAGAGAGCAAGTTATGGGATAACATGCTCAAGAGGGAGGTCACAAAAATATGGGATAACAGACTTGGATGATTTCTATGAGCGAGCACAAAAATATATTCGCGTGGAGGATGGTCACGAGAACCTCAAAGCCGGAAAAGGCCAGTCGCCCCCAAAACCTTCTATCCGAGAAAACCAAAGCGGTGCAAAGAAGAAGGGGGTCTATGAGGGAACGAGAGATGATCGACCCCGGAAGCATCAACGCTCTGATGAGCGCATACAGGGCCCCTACACCTTTTATACTGACCTCACCCATGCGAGAGAGCATATTTTCATTATGAACGAAAACCAGGTTCCTTTCAAAAGGCCCCCGCCAATGAAAAAAGATTAGTCTAAAAGAGATCCTAGCAAGTATTGCCAGTATCACAAAGATATCGGCCACACCACCGCGGAATGCAACCATTTCAAGGTGGAAATCGAGGAGCTCATCCGCAGGGGACATTTGAGCAGATATGTGCGCAAGGAGAACTAGAGGCCAGAAGAAGGAGCGTCCCCACCGCGGGTGTGAGAGGTGGCCCCAGAAGTACAGGGAGAGGTTAGGACCATCTTTGGAGGACCAGGATTCGAAGGCGATTCAAGGAAGGGACGAGACAAATATGCCAAGGAGGCCAGACAAAGTCCACCACCGTGCGTCTTAAGTTTGGAGCAACGCCCCCCGAAGAGTTTCAAGGGCGAGAATGACTCGATAACCTTCACTAAAGAAGACGCCCAGGGGGTGCATTTCCCTCATAATGACCCCCTGGTGCTAACTGTCCAGCTTGCGAACATGAGAGTACATCGGGTCCTAGTGGATAATGGAAGCTCTGTAGACATCCTGCATCGCCCCGCTTTGGAGAAGATGGGACTGAGCGTCCGACACCTGAAACCTTGCAATACCTCCCTTTACGGGTTCACAGGGGACTCGATACAGCCCCTAGGTGCAATTGAATTAGCCCTCACCATGGGGGAACAACCCAGGAAAACCACCATAATGGCAAACTTTGTCGTGGTGGATTGCGCCTCAGCCTTCAATGCGGTATTAGGGAGACCCTCTCTGAGAGAATTGAAGGCGATAACTTCTGTGTATCATCTAGCAATGAAATTCCCAACCCCTGGGGGAGTAGCATGCATGAAAGGGGAGCAGAAGGAAGCGAGGGAATGGTATAACATGTCCCTCTGCACGGCCACAAAACCATTGGTGCCGATGGCAATGGTTGTGTATGAAGGCGCGATCTACACGAGTTGGACCCACGAGTTACGGAACACCTCAAAAAATGCTACCAGTGAGGCTTCTGCACCTGGTGCAAAGAGGACCTATGTTTAGTTTGTTCCTTGTTATGTTAGCTTAGTGAGTAAGAATCAAAGAGGCTACCTAGGTAACCTCCCAATTAGATGTAACCCTTTTTATATGCTGTTGTAAACCACATGCTATGAATGAAACTGTTCGCAACTTAACATGTTATTTTTCTTCTCTATGCGAGCATCAGCCAAAGTGCCTGCCGAAATAAATTTTACCAAACACTTGGGGGGGGGGGGGGGGTAGGACAGGAGGCAAAAGCATACATCAAGCAAGAGGATCCTAAAAAGGACTCCTCGCATCAGCAGGATCCTAAAAAGGAGGAACCCAAAAGGACCCCTTATATCAGGGTCTTAAAGGAGTTCCTTAAAGGGACTCCTCGTATCCTAAAAAGAGCTCCAAAAAAGGAGGATCCTATAAAGGACCCTCTATCAGGAGGAACCTAAAAAGGGCTCCTAAAAAGGAGGATCCTAGAAAGGACCCTCTATCAGGAGGATCCTAAAAAGGGCTCCTAAAAAGGAGGATCCTAAAAAGGACCCTCTATCAGGAGGATCCTAAAAAGGGCTCCTAAAAAAGAGGATCCTTAAAAGGACCCCTTGTATCAGAGCATGGTGAACCCTAACAAACAGGGAGGAGACCTTGCAAGGCACCTCCTGAAGGTTCACAAGGATTAGCTACCCTTACCAACACCAAGGAGACCAAAAGCTTATAAACAACAACAACAACAACAATGAGCTCCCAAATAAGGGCAGATACTCTCTCAAAGGGAGAAGCCCCAGAAAGAGCACCCACCGATAAGCCTAGAGCGGCCACCAAGCCGTCTAGCCAAAAAGGTTCCTAAAAGAGATCCTTGCAAAAATAGTACTATGAATAATGACGAGAAGGACGCTTCTCGCAAGAAATAATAAGCGCGCGCAAAAATATATAAAAGGATAGCTAGAACCCAAGGGGTCAATATATCCTTATAAACATAATCAAGAGGCACCGAAAAAGGTCCCATTGAACACTTTCACATGGGCTCCAAAGGACCTCTAGCCTGATAAATAAAAGAGGGGAACCTACCAAACCCCATCATACGGGCTCAAAAAGACCTCAAACATAGAGGAATAAGAGATGAATAACCGCATATGTATATATTAAAAGAGAGTCTTGGTAACATGGGAAGATTTAAAAAAAAAAATATTACAAGCACAACAAGGCTTGAATGAGCGTACAATCCACAGCAGACTAACTGACAGAAATTATGAAATGACGACCTCAAGGCCTCCTGCCACGGGCGTTCCACCCAGCTGCCCGGGCGACGGCATGCTCGCTAAAGGAAGAAAAATCGAAGTTTGGGTCCTGCCTCCATACACCATAAAGGGCGCGCTCTATGGACCTCTATCCACCTCTAAGGAAGCGACCCTCTCCTGCGACGCAGCTGTAGCAGCCTTGGCACCCTCAAGTTCGCCCTCTAAGGCAACAACCCTCTCTTGCGACGCAGCCGCGCTAACCCTGGCACCCTGGAGTTCAGCCTCTAGGCTGGTGACCCTTTCCTGCAACATCGTGGCCTTGGCAATCGCCCTCTTCTTCTTTTTTGATGAGGCATAAATTTTTTCCAAGGCCTTTTCCAGCATAGACCTGGTTTCAGCAAGCTCCCTCTCGAGCTCCTGGACCCGAGTTGCAAGACAGTCCCTCTCGGCATTCGACGTGGAAAGGTTGTGAGCCGAGTTGGCAAACCGCTGCACCACGATATAGGCCTGCATAAGAAAAATGACAACAATAGTGATAAGTAACAAAGAGAAAAGAATAAAAAGATATGATGCCAACATAAGATGCCTGAACTCACCCAGGCAGTAGAGCGCGTGAGATTCTCCCCAAGGTCCGACATAGTGAAACTCCCAAGGCCACTCTAATCAGCTTTGGGGAGGCCTGAGGTGATCTGGACATACCGCCGCCCGTAAGAGGCCGCCATGCGACCCACCCAAGGTGCCCCTCTGATCCAAGGGTACCTGGCTGGGTGAGGACAGACGACCCACTCACCGAAACAGGAGGGGGCACATGAAGATCGGAAAAGTGAGCCCTGGGTAGATTAGGAGGGGGTGCAGGAAGATCGGGAAAGTAAGCGCTCGATGGACCGGGGTCGAGGGGAGCCTGAGGAAAATCATCAAAGTCTGCGGGGTCGGGGCAAACAAAATGCCCCGACATGGCCTGTTGACCTTGGGATTGGAAAGCCATGTCAAGGTCGAAAGGGAAAAAGGTAGGACATCCCCTGGGGGACGAAGATAGCTGGTAAAGTTTCCCGTGTCTAAGGGAGACTCCCTCCGGCAGGCCCTCGGCCTCACCTTCACCCGAACGAGGCTGCCTGCGTCTTCTTTGACCCAGGAATAGTCCACAACAACCTGGGATCTGAAACCGGGGACAGCTTGTGAAGGTTAATATTCTCCACAGTGAATAGGTATGCAACCTTTTTCACGTCGGGGTCAGCGTTGATAAGATCGTTCACGGCGTTCGCTTCCAACCCAACAACTAAGGGTATGGAAAACTTCTTTGCACGATCCACACCATTGTCGACACAAACATAAGTTATAAAACAATAAGTTTCAACAAAAAAAAGAGAAGAAAATGTGGCTCGAGGTACCTACTGGGAGCAGAACGGAAGTGCTCACGAATAGAAAGAGGGCCTTTCACAAAGAAAAAGTCCTGCTTCCAGGACCCCGGGTTGGACATTGCGCCCTCTATTAAAGGGACTTCATTATTGTCTTTTTGCAGGTAATAAAAGCCCTTGGATTTGGGAGAGGGCATGAGATTGTACAGGAAGTGCACCTCTAGGGCCGTAGGAGCACGTTTGGCAAGTTTCACAAACGCAATAAAGAGGCAGCTCAAGGTCAGCCAACTATTGGGTGCCAGCTGAAGTGGAGCGAGGTCAAAATAGTTGAGGACTGCAACGAAGAATGGGTGTAATGGGATGGTACCACCCGCCTTCAGGATATGCTCGCTTAGGGCCACAAAGCTAGGACTAGGGCAGTCAGCTCGACACTTGTCCGAAGGGGTGTATAATGCGTACTTCGGAGGAACACGGTAGTGCTCTACAATTCACATCAATTTATTTTCAGACACGTGGGACACCAGGGTGGATGCCAATAGGGGGGCATCGTCTTGGTCATTAACGGACACCTGTCGTCGTCCTCTCTTCGGCATATCTGCAAAACCAAAAGAAAAAGGTGAGGAAGAGACAGGACACTTGACCCTCCATTTTCTCTTCCTAGCAAGAGTCTTCCACCGGGACACCGGCTGCGGAAGCGCTAAGCTAGGGAAGATAAAAAATAAGGGCTAAAGAGAAGCAGAAGCGGTCCCATGACAGTCATCAGGTAAGGATGGGCTAGAAGGCTCAGGTGAAAGATGTCCCTCCATGAACTCCAACTCCCCTTGCAAATCTAAAAGGGTCACCCTAAGACTTGCTACATGGTCACCAAGATCAGGAGGGAAAGGTGCTCCATCTCCTCTCAACACCGAGTCAATTTCGCTCTCTACCACCCAAATTTTACGCCTAAGCTCAGCCATGTGCTCAAGATGACGAATACGGGCCTGCCTTAAGGTGTCATGGTCATGGTAAGGATTTTCCTCAGGGGACTCTGAGTCCGAAGACAAGTCAACAAACTCAACCCCCAAAGGAATGCCGAACGGACCTTCACTTGCCATGAGACCTCGTCCCGAAAGCAAAAAGGGTTCACGTATAAATGAGAGGATTACTACAAAACACAAAGGAATGGGCTCAAAACCTCTAGGAAAAAACGTTGTAAATGACCCACTACGGGGTGTGAATAAAGAGGCATGCATCAAGGCTAACTCACGACGAGCTCAGGCCAAAGTACCCCATCTCGAATGGTGCTAATTTGGACCCAATAGACAAAAAAAAAAGAGTATACCTCAAGTGAGTAAAATTGGACGCTGTCAAGGTCAAAAGGAGGTCGAAAGCAGCGTCACAGTCAAAACGAGGCAAGTGATCGAAAGTATGTGTCTGCAAAAAAAAAGGAAAATGATGTTTTAATCCCTAAGCACCCACATGAATATGGGCATAAAAAAATATATATATAATAAAAAAAGGGGAATGACATAAATAATAAAAAGTGAGGTGGTAAGGAATTGAACTCCTCACCTCTTGGAAAGAGTAAAGTTTCCCAAACCACTAGGCTAAGGAGGTGGAGTGTAAATAATAGGCTAGCTATGAAGGCTTATTTATAGGAACTGCAGGATCTTTTCACCCATCGAACCAAAGGCCCGATCAATGGTCAAGAGGGGAGTTTGGAACTTTCCTTGGGACCCGCGGAGCATGATAATGAGCTTACATTCACCCTAGAAATCTTGCAGACATGTTGGATGCATCGCACAATGAAGTCTACAAGAGAACCTAAAGACTCTCTCGTAGACTAGGGGGGTAAGTGTGAGCACCGCAAATTTGACATGATCTTGAAAGACCCAGGCCACACGCAAGGCCTTCGTGAGATTGACCTGTCTCACCCCACGCGAGGGTCAGGCTCACTTCGCCTTGCTTACCTCACTGAAGGTCCTATGGAGTCACGCACCATCATCTCGCGAGGCCTCACAGGCGTGCCCACCAGCTGCACGCCTCGCCATGCCTCGCGAGGTCACCAAGGCATGCCCACCCTCTGGGCGTTTTGCCCCGCCTCGCGAGGTCACCAAGGCGTGCCCACCAGTCGCTCGCACATCTCGCCCCGTCTCGCGAGGTCACCAAGGCGTGCCTGCTAGCCGCGCCACCAATGCCTCGCAAGGGAGGCCTCGCGCCACGGGAGCTTTGCCACTGAGGGCCTCGCGAGGGAGGCCTCGCACCAAGGGAGTCGCGCCACTAAGGGCCTCGCGAGGGAGGCCTCGCGCCAGGGGAGCCGCGCCACCAAGGGCCTCGCGAGGGAGGCCCTGCACCACGAGATCCGCGCCTCCAAGGGCCTCGCGAGGGGGCATCTCGCCTAGCACACCTAGGCATCTGGCGAGGCTACATCGTCTCGAGCCCCCAGGACCGTCTCGCACACCTATGACCTATGTCCGTGGGTGGCCTTGAGGTGCTTCGGGCGTCTCGCGCCAAGGACCCGAGAGCCCCACCTCGTGCCATGACCCTTGCATGCATCAAGTGTCTCACTCCCTATATGCTTCTCACCAGATGTCAGAGCCGACACCAGCACCAGCACCACTACGCTTGGTGCCTCACCTCTGACACTCGTACTAAATGAGTAGTGGAGGCATCCCCATAGAATCTGACCATGAACGGGAACCAACACCACTACCCCTGAGACCACTCACCTAACAGTGTACTTGCGTACTATCTGATCCCCTAGACCACATTGTATCAGGGGCCATTAGAGCCCACTATAAAAGGAACTCCACTTCCACTTGAAAGGGGGTTGGAAAAAACACTGTAGCTCTACACCATAAGAAATACAAATTCAGTTCACCATTTTTCTTCTGCAAGTGTTCTTTGAGTTTCCAATTAGATCTTTAAAGTTTTTCTTTTGATAATCTCTACATTTCTATTTTTCTGACTTAACTTGGTTGACGAGTTCTCACCGTCAATAGAATACACCTAGAATGAAAGATTATAAATTTCTAAATTTCCTCAGTATAAAATCAAGATTATAAATACAATGATAAGAAAGAAATAAATAAAACTTCAATGTCACTCTCCACCACATAAATCACAACCCCTCTATATAGATAGCGGTGATCCAATCAAGAGAGTTTTGAGAATGACGTCCTAAAAATGAAGATATGAAAATAAATCAATATTGATTGAAAAAAGATTGAATATGAAATAATCATTTTTTGTGAGAAAAGATTGCATCACTATTTATATTGAAATGAAAAATAAAATAAAATATAGAGGAGGGAATTCCTCCAACAAAATAACCATATTGTCTAGCTAAAGTGTAATATTTGTTTCCTTAAAAAAGGTATTTTCATAATATGGTAATCTATAAGGATATTTTTGTAATTTTATGTGATTACATGTTTACATGTCTATATGACTATATTTATGATTAATAAATGTTTATGTGAGTATTTGTTGAAATTGAGTTGTTTATGAGCAACAAAAATAATTCCTTCAAGTAGTAAGGGCATAAGTGTCACACATTATGTAATTAAGGGTCATAGTATAACTTAGAGGAATTTTGGGCAATGAGTTAATTAAGGGATTTGAAAACTATTACCTTAGTGTGAAATTACTAAAAGAACTTGATCCTAATAATGAGAGAGCTAGGGTTGGGAGCAAATTAGTCTTTTGATTTTAAAGGTTAGTATATATAGATTAAGATGATATTAAAGTTAGCGCATCTCTTTATTTTTGTCTCTCTCCCATTCAACACAATCAAATCACTCACTCTCTCATTCAAATATAAAAGGCCTTGGAGGATTAGAGAACTATTTTAAGGTAAGATCTAATTACTCTATAGAATATAGGTCATGTTTACAACTGTTCTTGGGATTTAAGGGTAGAAGTTATGATTTAATGGTTAGAATTGCATGTTAGGATGTTTATGATTATGATTTAATGATAGAAACTAAAATTCCATATTTTAATGTTACCAACTTTATATTTAATTAAATTAATTAATTAAATGCGGAATAAAAGGTTGGTACTGGAACAGATATTCTGTAGCTACAGGCAAAGATTCTGTAACTGCAGAAATACACAACAGAAGGATAAAACAGAAAAATAAAAAACATACAGAGTTTTTTTACGTGGTCTCTGTTTAACAAGATTTACCTGATGACGTGGCAGAATTAACATGCACGTGGGATACACGTTACCATTTAAGTGAGTACGTTCCGTTCGACCATCGACCAGAAGAGAATTCACTCAGCAGACGACATATTTTATGGGCGACCAGTCTGCTCGCAACATTTCAGATATTTTCTACAAATATGTAATTTCACATTTATGTAATAATTGTGATTTCAATTATTATTTAGATACAATTGTATTAAATATAATTAAGGCCCATCGGCCTATGAAGAACTCCTTGAGCCTATAAATAAGACTCAAATGGCTCAAAAGAAGGGGCTTTTTGGATTTTTAGAGAGAAATATATTATTTTTATCAGCCAAATTTGTATTCGTCACAGTTTTTGGAGTTCTACATTAATAAGAACACTAAGTGGATGTAGGTTATTACCATTACTTGGGGCTGAACCACTATAAAATGTTTGGTGTCATTTATCTTTTTGGCTTGAATTCATCTTGTTTTTATCATTTTACTTGACTCTGTGTCATTGACCAGATCAAGGGTCAACATTTTGGTGCTTTCGTTGAGATCTGAACTCAAGGCCTCCAAGAAGATCAAATGGCGAAAATAGCTAGGAAGACTGGGCAAACCTCAGGTACTACGCCAACCCAACCTCCTCCACAAAATGTGGCTGAGGATGAGCCACAAGTAGAATTGGAAGAGGAGGAGATGGCAACTGAAACTTTGAGGACGACTTTGGTTGTGTTGCAAGAGGAATTAGCCAATTTGAGGGCTAATCAAGAAAATGTGGCTGAAACAATGGCTCTACAGCAGAGGGAGATTGATAGGCAACGCCCAGAATTGAATGAGCGGCAGGCCGACATGGACCGCTGGTAGAGGGATGCCACTGTCGCTCTGGAGGCAGCCATTCAGTTGGCCCGGGGACAGCCTGCACCTGCCTTTCAACCGAATCGGCCACCTAGTACGCAACCACAGTAAGGTCCACAATCAGTTCATTGCCAACATCACCACACTCCACCTCAATCGAAAAACCCTCAAAGGCCGGAGCAACCCCCTGCTGCTCAACAGGATAGGTCATTCCAGGATCCTAAGTAGCAACCATCCTCTCGCACTGGTCGAGATAATCCCCAGTAGCAAAGGCAGAGTAGGCTGGGCAGCATCCCTGGAGCCCTAGACACTAGACTGTCGAGGAGCCAAACCCACCGAATAGGGGACAACGTCCTTCTACAAGCAGAAGGCAGGTTGAATCAGGCTCTGTGGTTAGGGGTCCTCCACCACATAATAATGCCTGAGGACTTACCGACCAACGCAGGCCTCCACCTGTCAGTCGAAACATGCCAGCAAGGGGAGGGGGAAATAGTGCGAACAGTAGGTTGCACCGTAATCAGTCACAATTTAGAGATGTCCATGACTATAATGAGGCGGATTCAAGCAGAGGAAATGTTGGTTGGCGGCAAGAAGAGAGGGGCAGAGAACAGAACCCTCCACCAAGAGAGAACTGACCGATGAGCTAGAATGCTGGGGGGCAGCCTAGACAGCCCAACGTCTTTGATCGACTGGGCGCGAGCGAGCAAAGGCGTAGGGAGGAATATTTGAGGGATGTTCTCAATGATAGAAGAGAAAGACACGACGAGTATGCACCTTCAGCACCAGTCACTCCAATAGTGCCAGACGCTGTACAGGCCCAGCTCGATGCTTTAAATCAGGCCGTCCAGCGACTAGTGGGGAACCGGACATCCCATATTGAATTTGACCGGAGAAAGGGCACTCCGTTTGTGCAAAGAATCGCGATCACCGAGACTCCAAGCAAATTTAAGATGCTGGTCTTGCCCAAATTCACTGGATTAGAAGATCCTATATCTCACATGAACAAATTTGAGATACAAATGGACATCCAAAAGGTGTCAGGCGACGCTCGGTGCAGAATCTTTCCAGCCACCATATCCGAGACTACACAGGAGTGGTTTTTCAAATTCCCTCCGGCCAGCATAGTGTCTTCGAAAGTGTTCATGAAGGAGTTTTACGGACAATTTTATGTTGGTCGAGTACATCCGACCGAGGCCAATCAGCTGGTCGAGATACGCCAGAAGGAGAGAGAAACCTTGAAAGGGTATGTTCAACGATTCATGCGAGTCGTTGCTAGGGCTAAGATGGTTGGCGATGAAGGAAAGATGATGACTCTCACTGCTTGAGTACGACGCCATTCATCCCTTTGAAATAGTTTGCGGAAGAATGGGGTCAAGAGCACCCAAGAATTTATGGACCGAGCAGACAGGTACATCAAGCTCGAGGAGGCCATTGCCAATGAAGGGAAGTCACCCACAGATGACTAGGGCCCGAAAGAAGATCCCTCCAAAGCCGCCAATGGGTCTGGGAAACCCAATGGCAATGGAAAAAATAATGGGAAAAACAGAGGAAAAAGGGCGAACCACGAACCATCAACGTATGAGAACAAGCGCCGTAAAAGTAACAAGTACGAGCCGATGTTCACTAATTACACGACCCTAGTCGATAGCAGAGTAGAAGTGTACCAGGCCACTGTTGGTTTTTATAGATCAAATTAGAGATTATACGCAGCGGAACAACAATCAAAATGTTAATTTAATCCCACAAGATTTCTAGATCTACTTCTTCACATACATATATATATATATTGAATCAAAGAGATGAATAGAAAAATTACCTCAAGTCCTTCCTTGCTGCTATCTTTTTGTACGGCAAAATCCTTGAGATCTCACACCAAGATCTTCCAAAATGTTCTCAACACACAAAGAACGAGTGTGGGCTCGTTATACAAAACAATAGGCAAAATCTATTTATCAGATGTTCTCAACACATGAGATATGATAAAGTTTGGACCTAAATTTGTGAAGAACAGTGACCTATGCTTGTAGCACCGTTCTATTTCTCTCAGGGAGATTTCACGATATATTTTCTATCTCTGAAAAGTATCGCTTTGGAAAAACTGATCTCCTATATTTAATATATCCAATATATATAAAAATAAACAATATTAGTTATTTTAAACAATTTAAAAACAACTAATCAGTTATCAGATTTTTGTTTAAATAATATTTAAATAACTAAAATTGTTGAACCAAGATTCTTCTAGAATCTTCTTGTGCATGTAGCACAGTGTCTGTGCACTGTGCTACACGCCCAACCCATGCCAGGGAGGGCATGTGGTTTTCCTAATTTTTTCATCATTATTTAAATACCAAAAATCCCAAAAATAAATTAATTCAAAATTAATTATATTTTTATTAAATCAAATAATTAATTAATTACACATAATTATACAATAATTATGTTTAGTGCATAGAAAAATATTTTACTTATCAAATAAGTCCTTTTGCCCATTTTTGTATTTATCTTTGTTAGTGTTTGTTTGAGCCATTTCGGGGACCATGGACCTATAACAATAAGCTCCAATAAATTAAAACTAAATAGTTAAAATCTTTAATCATAATAGTTAATTTATTAATTCTGATATTTCTCTACTCTAAATTCAGAATTGAACTCTTTATGTTATAGATATACTTTTACAGAAATCTTATTCTAAGTTGTCCATTGATATAACCATCTTACAATAGTTCAACCATCTAATTAATTAGTTCATAAATTAGAATGGAAGAATTACCATTTTACCTTTCTAATTTACTTCTTATTCCTTAAGTACCATTAATTCACTAGTGAATAATTAATCTATAATCTAATTATAGATTTGAGCTCAAAATCATTCAGTTCCAGAATTAACCCTTAAGTGAACCAATATACGATCCGTTAGGAAAGATTTGATTTCGTATTGTTGATACATGTTCCCAGCCATCCATGATATTAAATCTCCAAAACAAAAGTCAATAGCCTCAATCTATGAAGAGACCTTAACGAATGAATCAAAAGATTTAATAAACATAAACAGGAGTTCATGAACACTCAAGATTTAGGTTGATCTATAAATGATCCTCTGTTGTGATATGAATTACAAATCTTTATTATTAAATGGTTTTTGGATAAATACTTTTATTCATATCGGTCCTTGTCATATATAATCATATTATATAAAGCACCTTTACCGAGATGTCTTACCACATCAATAATCCGAATCAAGATTATTTGTATCAACATGATACTTAGTAAACCGTACTTACAACCCTAATTAAAGAATTCCATAACTTCAATTTGTTGTTGACTATTTTTATTCATTCATGTGATCTTAATTCTCTCGTACTAATACAAGATCACATTCTCAATAATGAATATGGAATTTTTCTGATATTTACAAAGAAATGATTCAAACAATAGTTTAAATAATCTAAATATAACAATAATAGACCATTGTATTTATTTATTCATTGAAATAATAAATGTCTTTTACATGCTTTTAGGACATACTTCTAATAGCAACTAACACCATTATTCCCTTCAGGCGACCAGTCCCAATCACAAAAGATATCTCCAAGAGAGATACTACTAAGTTTTGTCATTTTCATAACGACTATGGTCATGACACTAATGAGTGCAACCAGCTTAGAGATGAGATTGAGTTCTTTATCAGACATGGACATCTGAGAAGATATGTGCGAGCCGCGGGAGGTTCTTAGGGAGAAGCTCAAGGAGGCAACGAGTAGGCACCTATACGCCAACATTCACCCCCTTTATAGCCAGCTCCAGTTGCTAGTACATTATTGACCATTTGCGGTGGCCCACACCTAGCGGGTGGCAGTGGAAAGGCAAGAGAAAGATATGCTTGAACCTTACGCCATGACCAAGATACTGACATGCTAAACGTAGAGGAGCGAACTCCCAAAAAAGCTTGAACAGAGGAAGAACCGATAACTTTCTCTGAGCTTGACACTCAACATGTTCGATTCCCCCATTCAGATCCTCTGGTTGTGGATGTCGAGATCGCTAATATGATGGTCAAGCGAGTATTGGTGGATACAGGAAGCTCAGTCAACATTCTGTATAAATCTTCACTGGAGAGGATGAAGTTATTAGTGCAAGATTTGGAACCATGCAACCAAACCATTTACGGTTTTTCCGGCGAAGGGCTCGCACCAACTGGGTCGATCAGACTTCCAGTCACAGCAGGAGTGGCCCTGCAAATAGGACATTACTCGCTACTTTCATAGTAGTTAATTGTCCTTCTGCGTATAATGCTGTGATTGGAAGGCCTATTCTAGTCGACCTGCGAGCCGTGACCTCGGTTTGGCACTTGGCCATGAAATTTCCAACCGACACAGGAGTGGGATGCGTGTTGGGAAACCAGCATGAAGCACAGGAATGTTATAATTCCTCGATTACCAAGGCAAAAAAAGGTGGATTGGGGGAAAAAGTCGAGAAAAGGTTCCTGTTGGCAAATGAAGTACAAGCCCAATCAGGTGAACAGGTCACCAAATAGGGTGTTGCCCAAAGTGAGGATAGAGACTTAGATCCTTGCTTTGAGGATTTTGAAGAAAATGTGGGACCCATGGAGGACCTCGAGGAGGTTCGGCTAGAAGAGGCATATTCGACCAGAGTTGTGAAAGTCGGTAAAAACTTAGAGACAACAACAAAGAAAAAACAAGTGGAATTTTTGAAGGAGAACCAGGAGGTGTTTGCCTGGTCGCATAAAGATATGGTTGGGATTGATCCAGTAGTTATCAGCCATGTCTTAAATATTAACAAAAATTTTCCACCAGTGCAACAAAAAAGGAGGCTGCTCGACAAAGACAGATCAAAGGCGTTAAAAGATGAAGTCGAGAAGCTGAAGGAGAACAGATTCATCAAGGTAGCGTTTTATCCATCTTGGATCTCTAATCTTGTACTGGTTCCCAAGTTATGGTTTCACAAGATAAGCCCCTCATCTCATTTGTAGGCATCATGCCTCCTCACACACGCACCAGGCCCCGTTGAAGAAGCCTTATCTCTTTTCCTTAGCTTCCCTACCCTTAGTAGGACGAGGAATAACCATTGGGTACATGTTACCCGTACGTGTACGGGTGCATGACGCACAACCATGGGGAGGACAGGAGCATGACCCTGACACCTGTACCACACAGGTAGTGGAGGTGCAGATCAGTCCAGAGAGTGGAGGCACTATATGCACGCCTCTGACTATGTACCAGGCTGACACTATGATCCTCTGCTCCACCACTCTTCCCACACCACTGCCACCTGTGCTATTACCCTGACAGGGTACTTTTGTACTATTTTGTCTCACGGGACCACCATGTATAAGGGGCCATTAGAGCCCAGCTATAAAAGGGGCTTGACCCCTCAGAATGAGGGGTTGGAAAATTCATGGTAAGGAGAGGCTATTGAGAAATATACCAGGACTTGCTCCATCATTTATCTGTGTTTACTTTTCTTTAAAGTTTATTCTTAGTTCTTATATAAACATCACATAACTTACCTTTGAGTTTTCCGATCTAATTTCGTTGACGAGATTTCACCGTCAACAGTATGCATCCAACTGATGAGGATCACACTAGCTTTCGAATAGAGACAGGGCTTTACTGCTACAAAGTAATGCCTTTCGGTTTGAAAAACGCTGGTGCAACTTACCAACGACTGGTCAACCATATGTTCAGAGAACTGATCGGCGTTAGCATGGAGGTATATATCAATGACATGCTGATTAAGTTGAAGAAGGCTGAAGAGCACATTGAGGACCTGCGAGAATGCTTCAACTTCTTGAACAAATATCAGATGAAGCTAAATCCCCTCAAGTGTTCCTTTGGTGTTGGATCAAGAAAATTTATGGGATTCATAGTAAACTCGCGAGGAATCAAAGCTAATCCTGAAAAGATCAAGGCCCTGATCGAGATGCAGTCACCTGCCAAGAATAAAGATATTCAAAGCCTAACAGGGAGGATTGCTGCTTTGAGTAGATTGATATCCAAGTCAACGGACAAGTGCGTTCCATTTTTTAATCTACTCAGGGGCAACAAGAAGTTCGAGTGGACGGAAGAGTGAGAGCAGGCTTTTCAGGCGCTAAAGTCTCATATGTCACAACCACTATTCTTGTCCAAACCAGTTGAGAGAGAAACTTTGTTCATCTATTTGGTAGTCATAGAATATGTTGCTAGTGCTGTTCTAGTCAGAGAAGACGACCACAAACAAAAAGCAATGTATTATATAAGCAAGAGGTTAGTGGGAGTAGAATTGTGATATCCACCCATTGAGAAGTTAGCCTATTGCTTGATTTTGGCATCCAGAAAACTACGACCGTACATTCAAGCTCACCCTATCATGGTACTCACCGACAAGCCATTATGACAAGTCTTGTAGAAACCAGAAGCCGCCGGTCGATTATTAAAATAGGCAGTCGAACTTGGGCAGTTCGATATTTCTTATTCTCCACGAGCAGCTGTGAAAGGATGGGCTCTAGTAGACTTTGTCGCAGAATTCACTGGAATCTAGACTATCGAATCGATGGAGGATACTAGACTCCAAAGTCAAACTCCTTCCTGGAAGCTGTACGTAGAAAACTCTTCCAATGAGCACAACACAGGGGCAGGTTTGATCTTAGTCACGCCCGAAGGACATCGACTCCATTGTGCAATTAGATTCAACTTTACAACGTCCAATAACGAAGCCAAATATGAAGCTCTGCTCCTAGGATTAAGATTAGCTAAGGACATGGATATAAAGTCACTTGTGATTTACAGTGACTCCCAGCTAGTGGTTAATCAAATTATAGGAGAATATCAAGCTCGGGGTCTCAAGATGGCTGCTTAATTGAACAAAGCAAATGACTTATTGGCACAGTTCGAAAAGTATAACCTTCAGCAAGTACCTCGCGATCAGAACTCAAATGTCGATGCCTTGGCCAAGTTAGCAAGCGCGAAGGATGCTGACACCTTGAACATAGTACCAGTTGAGCATTTGTCAGCACCAAGCATTCGAACAGAAGAGTCTTCACTAGTGATTCAAGCGACAGACACATGGATAATGCCCATCATTAAATACCTTGAACAAGGACTGCTGCTAGCAGAATGAAACAAAGCAAGGACTCTCCAGAGGCAGTCAGCTTGATTCATTCTGGTCGGCAAAATTTTATATAGAATAGGGTACTCGATGCCTCTGTTAAGATGTGTTTCTAAGGAAACAACCAAGGAATTGATGAAAGAAGTCCATGAATGTTTTTGTGGAGATCACACTGGGGGGGGCAAGGTTTGTCAAAAAAGATCCTAAGGCAAGGATATTTCTGGCCTACCATGAATGAGGACTCTATGGATTTCATTCAAAAATGGGACAAGTGTTAAAGATTCTCAAAGATACCTCGAGCAACCCCAAACGAGCTCAAATAGATGCAAAGCCCATGGCCATTCACAGTATAGAGGATTGATTTGATCGGGTCTTTACCCATAGGAAAAGGGAATGTCAGGTATGTAGTAGTTGTTGTTGACTAATGTATTAAGAAGGTATTAGATTTTGTTGCCAAGAACATCGTATGTCGATATGGGTTGCCAAGGAAAGTTGTCTCTGATAATGGCACACAGTTTGATAGTGATCTTTTCACTAATTTTTGCGAGAGGGACGACATTATCAAGAGTTTTTCATCGATAGCTCATCCGCAAGCAAACCAACAGGTTGAAGCTGTCAACAAGACCCTGAAGGACACCCTGAAGAAAAGGCTTGAAAAAGAAAATGGGGCATGGCCAGAACAACTACCAGAAGTCTTTTTGTCGTTTAGAACATCCCATTGAACAACAACAAGCCATACTCCATTTTCTTTGGCCTATGGGTATGAGGCCATGTTGCCTGTTGAGCTAGACCCACCATCACATAGAAGGTTGGCATACGATCAGAGTACTAACGATCAATTATTGATGGAGTATTTGGAATTGGTCGATGAAAGGCATGTTTAACGCCCAAAATGTGACTACCACTAAGCGGTAGTTGTAGTGAAATCAGGCGGTCGATCCACCAGGAGGTAACCTAAAACCAAAAGATTAGTAAAAAATAACACAAAAAGTTAGTAACATGAAATAAATAAAAAATGGAAATGAAAAGAGATTTGAGATTTTGGTATTGTCTTTTTGATGAAATGATAAAGTGAGATAAGTGAAATAAAAGTAAGGTGTAATCAAGAGTTTGAGAAATAGAAATGTTTCAAGAATCATCCATATACTTGTTTGGTTACTTAGTTACTTGATTTAAAAAAATACACAAGTAAATAGTTCACAACCCAATATTTACTTGGAAAATCTAACATTAAAGTCCATATTATTTTATAACAAAAGTTCATTTGAGTTATAAAGTTCTTTACTTTAGGAGCACAATGTTAATCTTATGAAAAATCTAAAAATGACAAAATTACCTAAGGGAAATAGTGCAATAGAAGATTAGACAAAAAATTATGTATCAATATTACTTTTACTAATTAGAAGGACATAGAAAGACCATGACTAATCCTATATACTATAAGCACAAGTAAATAAAGATAACAAAATAGAGATAGGGATGAAAGAACATAAATAACTCAAATACATTACATTAAGAACATAGTAAATCAAAGTAGCAAAATAACATCATTAGCATATGGAATCATCCCTAACCTTCCTAGGAAGATTAGGCCATTATGCTCATGATTCTCATAAAATTCTAAGAAGAAAATATGAGAAGAAAGTGAGTAGAAATTTTGCTATAGTTTCTTTACTCTAAAAAAAAGTACATACTAATTGTGAAGTAAGAGTCCCTGTTTATAGAGGGAGAAAATGACTAAAAAGAAATTAAACAACAAAATGGGGTTTACAACATAAATATGAAATATTTGTAATAAAATATGATTTTGAAAAAAAATCAAATCTTATTACAAATATTAACCTAGTTATTTTGGTGCATGGTCAATATGCCCTTTTTCTAAAACACCAAAAAAAGTGAGCTTTGAAGCTCAAAATAGTAATGTGCAAGGCCCAATACCCACAAAACATGGGCTGAAGGTGGCTGGTGGCAGAGGAGGGTTTTGACCCATTCCCAACCAATGGGGAGGCGCCACGTGGGTGCTGGCTGAAGGGAAAGGAGAAGGGCCTTCGGATTGGGCTGCTGGAGCTGCTGGACCTGCGTTGGGCCTGGAGGGTTGCTAGGCCTGCTGGGGTGCTGAATGGTGCGGACAGGTGGCGCAAGGAGGCATCAGGCGGCTCGCGGCTGGCTTTGGCTCGGTGGCTGGCTGGGCCTGGAGTCATAGGCCAAATTCTGGGCCTATTTGTGGGCTTCAAGAATGCCATTTTTTCAATTGATTTTCAGATTTAACTCTTTATTTCTTCTTTCTTTTTCTTTATGCCAAAATGCACCTTTAATTCCTACAAAATAACAATAAATTAAATCATAATCAAATATTTTCATTTATAAAATAATTTATATTAATTCAATGAAAATATTAATTAAACTTAATTTATTTTGGCCATTAAAATCAATAAATATGCATTTTTTACCACTAATCACAACCCCCAACTAGCTTATTGCTAGTCCCTAGCAATTCAAGCGAAAAATACAATTATCAAGTTGAATAATCAAGTCAAACCAAGCAAAATCATCTAAGCATTTTGAAAGTATCAGCAAAAAGTCAGATATTACTATATCTAAGCTATTTCAGTTGCGATTCCAGAGTTGTATGTATGTGTGTGCACCAAACCATATTCTTTTTTCGCAAGTCATGACACAAATAGTATCGAAAAATCTCAAAAGTATAAAAGTCTCAACTCTAAATTCCTCACGGGCAATGAAAATATTTGTATTAGAAGGATTACACTCTTGGAGTTGGAAATGTAACAGTTTACACTCAAATGAGAAAAGATAAACTTTTTAGGACAAGCAATTTGAACAAGTATTGATCACAAGATAGGCATATCAACTTATGGGAATTCAAATGACAAACAACTTTTGAGATTTACATGAGAAAACTCAAAAATAAAATGACAACTAACTAGAAATGATAAATAAGAAAGTGAAACTATTAATAATAATATATATTTTTTGATTGCACAAAACAAAATAATAATACTAGAAAGATTTTTTTTCAACAACTACAAAAATAATAAAGAAAAATGTTGGTCTTGTTCTTTTTTTTTTTTTTTTTTTTTTTTCATTTTTTCATTTTTTTTTCAACACATTTTTTTCTTTTTTTTTTCATCTTCATTTTTTTCATCATTCTTTTCCCTTTTTTTTCTTTTTTTTTTTTGACAAGAGGCAACACAAAGATGAAAAGGAAATTACAAACAAAATAAAATAAATTGAACACAAATTGAAAAATTATTACAAAGACTCATTCTTGAATGAAAAACATCCCTCTAGTAAATGTCATATTTTAAATTCCAAAGATGTGACTTTACCAACTCAAATGATCAATAAAGTTCAAAAAGATGTTTTCTCAACTCTCACAACTCACCAAGAATTGAAAAACTTAAAACTCAAAATTTCTCTCAACTATTTGTGTTAACAACCAATTTATCACATGTTTGGAAAGTGCACAAAAGAACTCTGAAAATCACTTCTTAATAGCTCAACATAGTAAAAACTGACTCAAACCAATAAGTTGTACTCATGCTGGGATAATTTTGAAAATTTTTGACTAAAAAAAAAATCAACTCGAAAATAAGATTTTCCAAATGAATGCTAACCACCCCCAATCAAAAATCAGACAGTGCCCTCAATGTCAAATTGAATAATCAATGAAAAAGGTAGGGAAAGAGAACACCTGGATGATGACCATGTCCATGAGGCGAGAGCGAAAATAGCCTAGTAACAATACCCCAAAACAAAATACAAAAGCGAAAAGCATACAAAAATAAAAGAAAGACAAAAAAAATAAAGATAAGAATAAAAAAAATAAAAAGAACAAACAAACAAACCATTCAAAGCTTCAGAGTGTATAAATTGGGTCCTTAAGAAGGACCTCTTCAACATGATTCACACTCTCAATGTAATGCTTCAGTCTTTGGCCATTGACTCAAAAAATTCTCCCATCGGTTGGGTCCTCAACCTCAACAGAACCGTTGGGAAATACTTGCTTCACTACAAATGGACCAGTCCATCACGATCGCAGTTTATCAGGGTGCAAGTGCAAGCAAGAATCATACAGATGCACTTTTTGATTCGGCTCAAAGTGTTTTCGCAGGATTTGTTTATCGTGAGCAATTTTCAGTTTGGCTTTATAAATCCTGGAATTGTCATATGCATCGTTTCTCAACTCCTCAATTTCAGACAATTGGAGTTTGCGATTTATACCTATGACATTCATATCAAAGTTTAGGGCTTTGATAGCCCAATATGCTTTATGCTCAAGCTCGATAGGTAAATGACAAGCTTTTACAAAGATAAGCTGATAGGGAGACATCCCAAGAGGGGATTTGGCGGTATGCCCAAAGACCATCTAGAAGATGTGTAGACCAATCTTTGTGGTCGGGATTTACCGTCTTTTCCAGAATGTGTTTTATCTCCCTATTGGCTAACTCAGCTTGAGCATTAATCTGTGGATGATAGGCATTTGCAGCATTATGAAGTACACCGTACTTGCGCATAAGAGCCTCAAATGATCTGTTCCAAAAATGAGTGCCTTGATTACTGATGATAGTGTGAGGAGTACCGAACCTTGATAACATATTTTCTTTCAAGAATTTGACAACTGTAGCGTTATCATTAGTTTGACATGGTATGACCTCGACCCATTTGGAAACATAATCCACAGCGAGAAGAATGTAAAGGTAGCCAAAAGAAGGTGGAAATGGTCCCATAAAGTCTATCCCCCAACAATCAAATATTTTGATAACAAGAATTGGGTTCAAGGGCATCATGTGCCGACGGGATAAGGAACCTAACTTTTGGCACCTTATACAAGAACGAAAGAAATCATTGGTGTCTTTGAACAAAGTGGGCCAGTAAAGACCGCATTGTAAGATTTTTGCAGCGGTTTTCTTCACAGAAAAGTGACCACCACAAGAATTATTGTGGCAAAAATTCAACACACTAGACACGTCATCGTCGTGGATGCATCTTCGCATGATTTGGTCGGGGCAATACTTGAATAAGTATGAGTCATCCCAAAAGAAATTGCACACCTCGACCAGAAATTTGCGTTTGTCTTGTGAACTCCATTCAGATGGGAGTTCACTTGTTACTAAGTAGTTTACAATGTGACCATACCAGGGTAACTTAGCAACATAAAGCAATTGTGCATCGGGGAAATCATCATGAATAGGTGAACCATTAGCGGGATCACTGAATTCAAGTCGGGACAAGTCGTCCGTGACGAAATTTTCAACACCTTTCTTGTCTTTGATCATTATGTCAAATTCTTGCAAAAGAAGGATCCACCGTATTAGTCGCGCCTTAGCATCCTTTTTGGAAAGGAGATATTTCAAGGCGGAGTGATCTGTGAAGATTGTAATAGGTGATCCAATCAAATAAGATCAGAATTTGTCAAGAGCAAAGACGACGACAAGCAGCTCTTTTTCAATAGTGGAATAGTTCATTTGAGCATTATTGAGAGTTCGGCTTGCATAGTAGACAACAAAGGGTTTCCCCTCTCTTCGTTGTCCTAACACAGCTCCTACAACAAAGTTGCTGGCGTCACACATGATCTCGAAAGGAAGACACCAATCGGATGACTAAATGATGGGAGCGGAAGTGAGTGAATTGACAAGCATTCGAAATGATTCCTCACACTTAGGTGTCCATTAAAAAGTGACATCTTTGGCGAGGAGGTTGCTTAGCGGATGCGCAATCATTGAAATTTTTGTATGAACCTCCTATAGAAACCAGCATGACCAAGGAATGACCTAACGTCTTTGACAATCTTAGGAGTAGGCAAGTTGGAGATAAGGTCGACTTTGGATTGATCAACCTCAATTCCTCTTTCAGAAACAATGTGGCCTAAGACTATGCCAGAAGATACCATGAAGTGACATTTCTCCCAATTGAGCACAAGTCCTTTCTCAATACACCGTTTTAAAACAACTTCAAGATGAAGAAGACATGTGTCAAAGGAATTTCTAAAAACGGTTAGGTCATCCATGAATACTTCCATTGATTTTTCAATCATGTCACTAAAGATGCTCATCATGCTTCTTTGGAAAGTGGCTGGTGCATTACACAAGCCAAATGGCATATGTCGGAAAGCAAAAGTGCCAAAGGGACAAGTTAAAGTGGTCTTATCTTAATCCTCTAATGCAATCTCAATTTGATAATAACCAGAATAGCCATCAAGAAAGCAATAGAATGGATGACCAGCTACACGTTCAAGGATTTGATCAGTGAATGGGAGTGGAAAATGATCTTTGCGGGAGGCGGCATTTAATTTTCTATAATCAATGCACATGCGCCACTCTGTCACAGTTTTTGTGGGGACAAGGACCCTTTTTTCATTTTGGATCACGATGACACCAGATTTCTTGGGCACGACTTGAGTTGGGCTGACCCATTTGCTATCCGCTACTGGGTAAATAATACCAGCGTCTAGCAATTTCAAAACTTCATTTTTTACAACTTCTTTCATTGTGGGGTTCAGTCGCCTTTGAGGGTCTCTTCGAGGGATAGCCTCGTCCTCTAGATTGATTTGATGGGAGCAAATTAAAGGGCTAATACCTTTGATATCAGCAAGCGTCCAACCTATCGCAGATTTATGCGTTCGCAGTAGCTCGAGTAACTGCAATTCTTGAGAATTTTGAAGGTTGGACGAGATGATAACTGGAAAGGTTTCACCTTCTCCCAAGAAGTCATGTTTCAAACCCTCGGAAAGTTGGGTCAATTGAAGAATTGGAACCTCTTCGGCTGAAGTTTTTGGCTGTGACCTCTCATGTGGTAGCTCTTCAAAGCGAGGTTGCCAAAACTGAGTCCTTCTACTGCGTAAGTCGGTTATAGAATGTGGCTACTACTTGAATTCTCTAATATGCACATATGAGCTTTCGTTTTCCATTCCATGAAATGTGGGCAAGAGTTGAATCATGCCAGGTTTAAATTCTAATGCGGGCATATTAGGAGGGAAGATAATGCATTAAGGTGTGGAAGTACGAGTAGGATTGAGGTAGTCATTGAGAGTTCTTGGTTGGATTTTATCATTGCGAGCCATTCGCGAATGGATTATTATCAGCTAAAGTTTGTGGAGAAGCATGATTGGTGGAAGGAGTTCCGGAAGGAGTGGTGGATGAATTGGAAGAAGTGTCACTAGAAGTTTCGTGATGATTCATCCATTCTTAGAAATCAGAATTAGATTTATTTTTTATTTTATTTTATTTGTTTGATTTTTTTTTAATTTTTTTTTTGTTAAACTTGTTCCCAGGTAGATTTGGAGGTTTTGAGGTGATCTCCAACGCCTTACTAGAACTCCCCGAGGTTACTGAGTAAGTATGGTGGATCACAAGTTAACCTTTTCGACCAAACAACCTTTAAGCATAGTGAAATTGAGTATTTTGATAGAACAAGCTTGGTTTTCTTATAGTAATAAGTTCAACAATGTAATAGTGCAAAGGTATATGCTCGAAATGTTCCCAGGCTGATTGGGAAGGTTGCCAAGGTACCGCTTTAGACCCACACTTGCCTAGACAGAACTCCCTAGGTAAGTGTGGAGGGTAACGCTATCACAAACCTTATTTAACAACCAATCTTTCTAGACAGAACAATATCGGTTTCTACCATTTGTAATATTACACAATTGTTCCCAATACTAAGCGTTTTATGATTGAAATTTTATGAACAATTTTATGCAATTTTATGTTATTTTTTTTTCTTTTGGAAAACCTAAATTCTAAGGAAAACTAAGACAAATAAAGAAACGCCTAAACTAAGGAACCTAAAGCAACAAAATAATCAACACGAAAAATACAGTAAAGAAGGAAAAAAAAAAAGAATTGAAGTGAGGATAAAATATCAAGCTTAATCTTTTTTTTTGTTTTCAAATATTTATTAAAATAAAAAAATAAAAATAAAAATAAATTAAGAAGGAGAAAAGGAATACAAATTAACTAAAAAGAAAATTTATATATATTTATATGATTCTTTTTTTGTAACCAAAGAAAGGAAAATGAAAAAAAAAAAATTGTTGTACCCAGTTTTCGAGCCATGTTAAATGTGACCTTGAAAGCTGAATTCGCAGCGAATGAACTCGTACAGTTTGAAGCATGCTCCAGGATTAAATATCGAGCCTGAAAAACTGAGACGACCTCGATTATGGTGACCTCGAAATATTTACGATCTCGAAAGGTAGTTTCCGAGACGCATCTATCTTCAGGAATGACCTCGAATCAGGGGTTCCGAGCCCTGACGCGCATACGATCTCGAAAGACATGTGACCTCGGGAGATGTCATTAGCTCGAAAGCTGATGAGGAAACTGAGGGACTAAGGTCTTAGAGAGACATGATTATGACTTTGAATATCCACAAGTGTTATCCACAAGAGACGCAGTCTGCATTTATTGTTGTAAATCCCATAATATCATGGGATATTATTTGGTTAGTTATACGCCCCTTGGTCTTCAGGGGACGTTTCCTTTTATATCTGATTATAGGCATTTAAAGCCATTTATTTTATTTACACAAAAAGAGTAACTACCCAAAATATGTGGGATAGTATTTTGCAGCCTTCTCTATAAATAGAGAGGTCATGCACCATTGTAAGGGACTGAAATTCTGAACCTTGAGAGAAAACTCTGAAGAATTCATGCTTAAGAATTTTTAGAGATAATCTTGAGTTTAATAACAGAGACTCGTGGACTAGGCAGATTTAACTGCTGAACCACGTAAAAATCGTATGTTTGTATTGTCATAATTTAATTGGCCATTATCAGTTATTGTTTACGTGCTCTCCTTTCACTGTTGACGAAAAACGGCGTCAACAGTTTGGTGCTTTCATTGAGAGCCTTAAGCATTCATCCCTGAAAAAGTCATGGCCACAAAAAATCAGAACATACCTGAAGAAAATTACCCAAGACGTCCTGGAAAACAGCCAATGGAGAACCTGGACGTTGAAGAGAGAAGTGGGTCTTCTGATTCCCGGGGACCACCTCCTCCACCAAGAGATGAGGATATGTACTACAATCCTGAGCGGTACGTTCCTATTGTGGAACTTGAAAACCGGCAGTTGAAACAGCTATTGGCAGAGGCCAACAAACGGAATGAAGAGTTGACAAGGATAGCCGCAGAGGCACAGGTGGCTCAGCCCCCGCCTCCGCGCGAAAACCAAGTCCCTCCTCCAAGGGACGTGCATGTTCCTCCCCGGAGACCCCGTGGGCGTCCACGATAAGATGCTGCCACAAGGAGGCCGACTCAACCTCCGGCACCAGCAGAGCCATCCGCTCCACCTACGCCCCAGAGGAGTACTTGGGCTCGGGCCCCGGCTAACCCGCCTGTGGAAGTGCCTGCAGGAACTGAGAATAACTGAACCCCTGCAGAGGCTCGGACTCAGGTACCTGGGAGCGCACCAAATGCGACCGGACCATCTCGGGCGAATTCTGGACCCTCTAGGCCGCGACAAGGGTGGCAGCCATCGTCACCTATACGGTTTCCTCCGTCACCCATAAGATATCCTTCGCCCCCCCGCAGGAACACTCAACCCGTTCGAGATTAGAATGAAGGGCGTGCGGGAGAAAGACAAGGAAATAGGGAGACTTTCCAGGAGCGGAGAGGCGCCCCGTCTGAGAAAAGTCAGACATCTCGGTCTCGCACTGCGGAGACGAGGCGACGTGGGAAGAATCCATCACGAAATAACCAAGCAATGAGTTTTACCAGTGAAGATTCTGGAGATACCAGGTCAGTCAGTAAGCATGACCGAGGTTGTAAGAATACCGGAAGTCGCAAAAATCATCACGACCTGCGAGACCACCTGAATCAGAGTCGGGGTAATGGTGACCAAAAGAATCCTAACTTGAGGAATTGCTTGAATAGGCGTAGAGACCCCTCGCGGAGACCCGAGCCTGGAATCACGATCAATGACAATCAATTCCAGACAGTACCTTCTATTGACCCAGTCCAAGAAAGAATCGATCAGCTCGAAAGAGCCTTTAGGCTTTTAAAGAATGAACGAGGAAATGGTCGATATGAGGACTCTGACGAGGAGCTCGAGCCGTTTGCTCCCCATATTTCCAACACTCAACTTCCTCAAGGGTTTCGGATCCCTCACGTCCCAACGTTTGAAGGAAAAACCGACCCGTGTAGTCACCTGAGCACGTTCAACACTATCATGAGAGCCAGTAACGTGGGTTACGAGCTCCGGTGCATGTTGTTTCCAACATCATTGGCAGGACCTGCCAAAAGTTGGTTCGAAAAATATAAGAGACACTCAATAACCTCATGGGAGCAGTTGTCTAAAGACTTTAAGAAGCAGTTCAGAGCAATGATGGGGGTCAGACCATAAGCATCCACCTTAACTAACGTCTGGCAACAACCGGGCGAAACACTAAAAAGTTACCTAACAAGATTTAATCTGGAAGTAGCCCGAGCTCAGGACATAGATGACAGTGGGCACCTAATGGCTATCCGAGCTGGTGTATTACCGGGAAGTGACCTTTGGGACGACATGCAAGGGAAACCGGTAAGGTCAATAACTGAGTTTAACAGACGAGCGCAGAGGTTTGTCAATGTAGAGGAAGCGAGGTCGACGCTCAAAGCGACTCCCCAGTCCGATACTACAACGATAAACATCAACTCTGCCTCAACCTTGGCGGACCCAGCAGCTCCAAAGCCTGCCACGGAGAACCCCTCCAAGAGAAAAAAGAACGAAGGAAGTAACCTCGAAGCCGAGGGAGGAAAGAAGAAGAAAGGGGAGAGGTATTTCTCCGTGTATAGGGTATACACCGAGCTCAATGAGTCTCGGGAGAACATATACCTGGCTAATGAAAACCAGGTCCCCTTTAGGCGCCCGGACCCGATGAGAAATCAAAAATCCAAGAGGGATTCCAGTAAATATTGCCGGCTCCACAGAGACACCGGGCATACAACAGATGAATGTCGACAATTGAAGTACGAGATCGAAGGGTTGATCTCGAGAGGTTACTTCCGGAAATATGTCAAAAACCAGAGTACTGGTCAGGCGGCCGCGAGCCAGAGAGTAGCCGCACCTCCGACGACACAAAACAATAACTCCCGAGCTCAGGAAAAGGACAGGCCCCGCCGATAGATGGAGAGGATGTAATAACCATCTCGGGAGGGCCTCATCTCGCAGGAGGGGGCAGGAATGCCCAAAAGAGGTATGTTAATGAGTTGAAGACAGGGGACGGGTCTCCTTATGAACCCGAACCTAGGGCACCAAAAAGCCAGAGGATTGAAACACAACCAATAACCTTCACCGAGGAAGACGCCTCCCATGTTCAGTTCCCTCATCATGATCCGCTGGTCATTACTCTTTAGTTGGCCAATAAAAGGGTCCACCGAGTTCTCATAGATAATGGGAGCTCAGTCAACATCCTTTATAAAGCAACCCTCGAGAAGATGGGACTCTCCCTTCGCGACCTTAAAGCATGTGCAACTACTTTGTACGGCTTTTCAGGGGAAGGAACTGCCTGTATGGGATCCATTGAGCTCCCCGTGACCTTGGGAGACTATCCAGTCTCGGTGACCAAGATAATGGAGTTCGTGGTAGTAGATTTACCATCTGCCTATAATGTGCTGCTCGGGAGACCCGCCCTGGTCGGGCTGGGGGCAGTTTCATCAGTAAGGCATCTGGCCCTTAAGTTCCCAACCCCTAGCGGAGTCGGGACATTAAAAGGAGACCAATTGGCAGGGAGGGAATGCTATAGAATCTCCCTGAGGGGAAAGAAACAAACGAGCGTTCAAGCACTCGTTATTGTACAAAACAAAGACGGAGCAGTCTTAGAAATTGATGAGGAGATTGATCCGAGGATTGAGGAGAAAGTTGACCTCGAACCCTTAGAGGAGCTTGAAGAAATTCAGCTCGAGGAAGCTGATCCCTCGAAGAAGGTGAAGGTCGGAAAACACCTCCAGGACGAGGCAAAATAGCAATTAATTTGTTTTTTAAAGAAAAACCTAGATGTCTTCGCGTGGTCACACTCAGACATGGTGGGGATAAGCCCGAATGTAGCAAGCCACGCGCTAAACATAGACAAAAGCTTTCCTCCAAAGCAACAAAAGTGAAGACAGCTGGACGAAGACAGGAAGAAGGCGCTAAAGGAGGAGGTCGACAGGTTAAAGGCCAACCGATTCATTAGGGATGCCTTTTACCCTGACTGGGTAGCCAATCCGGTGTTGGTCCCAAAGCCCAATGGGACGTGGAGAACCTGTATTGACTACTCAGATCTCAACAAAGCTTGCCCAAAAGACTGTTTTCCGTTACCAAGGATTGACCAGCTCGTGGATGCCACGGCGGGGCACGGCCTAATGTCGTTCATGGATGCATATTCTAGATATAACCAGATTCCCATGTATGCCCTCGACCAAGAACATACGAGCTTCATCACGGATAAAGGGCTATACTGCTATAATGTCATGCCATTCGGGCTCAAGAATGCTGGAGCCACATACCAGCGGCTCGTAAACATGATGCTTTCAGAACAAATAGGGAACAACATGGAAGTTTATGTTGATGACATGCTTGTAAAGTCTCAACTCAACAAGAACCATGTTGATGACCTCGAAGAGTGCTTCAGCGTGCTCAGGAAGTATAACATGAAGCTAAATCCTCAAAAGTGCACTTTCGGGGTATCTTCAGGAAAATTTCTGGGCTTTATTGTGAACTCTCGAGGAATCGAGGCTAACCCCGACAAGATCAAGGACCTGATTGACATGCCCTCACCTCGAAGGCACAAAGATGTCCAAAGTCTGACTGGCAGGATGGCAGCCCTAAGCAAATTCATCTCGAAATCTACGGATCGTGGTCTTCCATTTTTCAACTTACTGAGAGGAGGTAAGAAGTTTGAATGGACAGAGGAATGCGAGCTGGCCTTTCAGGAGCTCAAAAAGCACCTAGCGGAACCACCCATCCTGTCAAAACCTGAAACGGGAGAAGTATTGTACCTATACCTTTCAACCACCGCACACTTGATAAGCGCAGTGCTCGTTCGAGAAGAAGAGAGGGTGCAAAGACCCGTTTACTACATCAGTAAAAGATTACTGGGGGCAGAGTCAAGATATCCATTGATGGAGAAACTCGCACTCAGTCTAATTCATTCATCCCGTAAGCTCCGCCCCTACTTTCAGGCACATCCCATCCATGTGCTGACTGATCAACCACTTAGGCAAGTCCTGTCTAAACTAGAAGCTTCAGGTCGACTTCTTAAATGGGTTGTTGAGCTCGGACAGTTCGAGATCACCTACCACCCGAGAACGACCATTAAGGCACAGGCATTGGCGGACTTTATAGTGGAATGTACTGGTATAGCCGACGATGAGGTAATAACCACGGCCCACGAGCTGTGGAAACTTTACGTCGACGGCTCGTCAAATGAAAATGGAGCAGGGGCAGGGGTCATTTTGGTTACCCCCGCAGGAAGCAGATTTCATTTTGCCCTAAGATTTGGCTTCAAAGCGTCGAATAATGAGGCCGAATACGAGGCTTTGCTCGCGGGACTTCGTATAGCTAAGGAGCTCAAAGCTAAAGCTATACATTGCTACAGTGACTCCCAGCTCGTGGTTAATCAAATCCTAGGAGAATACCAGGCTCGTGGCACTAAAATGGCAACTTATCTAGAAAAGGAAAAATCCGCATTGGAGTATTTCGAGTTTTATGCAATCGAACAGGTTCCCCGAGAACGGAACTCAAATGCAGATGCCTTAGCTCGACTCGCCACATCCGCCGAAAATGAAGAGCTGAATGTTGTACCCATAGAACACCTATCAGCACCTAGCATTAACGAGCCAGAAAGGGGAAGATGTGTGTATGATCGAAACAGAGCCGACCTGGATGACCCCAATAGTTGATTATCTCGAAAATGGAACTCTTCCAAAAGATCGGAACCAGGCTCGAAAGTTGATGTATCAACTTCCCCGTTACACCATTTTGGACGGAAAGCTATACCGAAGGGGATATTCCATGCCATTACTTAGGTGCGTAACCCCTCCCGAAGCTAAGAAAATCATTGAAGAAATTCATGAAGGGTTCTGTGGAGACCACACCGGGGGGCATAGCCTGTCCAAGAAGATCATACGCCAGGGATATTTCTGGCCAACCATTAAAATAAATTATTTCGAGTATGTGAAGAAATGCGACAAATGCCAGAGATTCGCCACGATACCCCGAGCCCCACCATCCGAGCTGACCATGTTGACATCCCCATGGCCTTTCGCGGTATGGGGCATCGACCTCATAGGCTCTCTCCCAACTGGCAAAGGCGGAGTGAAATATGCTGTAGTCGCCGTGGATTACTTCACAAAATGGACGGAGGATGAACCATTGGCAACTATAATCTCAAAGAAGATCCTTGATTTCGTTGTAAAGAGCATCGTGTGCCGATACGGAGTGCCGAGGAAGATCGTATCCGACAACGGAACCTAGTTCGATTGCGACTTGTTCACCAACTTTTGTGAAAAGAACGGTATAATAAAGAGTTTTTCATCAGTGGCTCACCCTCAAGCGAATGGCCAGGTCGAAGTTGTGAACAAAACTCTCAAAAGTTCTTTAAAGAAAAAGTTGGAGGAAGCAAAGGGACGGTGGCCCGAAGAATTTCCCCAAGTCCTTTGGGGATACAGGACCACAGCTCGAACCTCAACAGGACATACCCCGTTCTCTCTAGCATATGACTGCGAGGCAATGTTGCCTATTGAGGTAGAAATCCTAACGATCCGAACTCAGATTTACGATCAAAGTTCAAACCACACTTAGCTCGAAGAAACCCTAGATTTGATTGAAGAAAAAAGAGAAGAGGCTCAGCTGAGAAATGCTGCCTACCAGCAACGAACTACCAGATATTTCAACAAGAGGGTTCGAGATCGAAAGTTCGGAATGGGAGATCTGGTGTTGAGACACGTATTCTTGGCAACCCGAGATCCAGCAGCTGTAGTGCTCGGGCCGAACTGGGAAGGACCGTACCAGATAGAGTCAATCATCCATCCTGGTGTGTACAAACTTGCGAGATTGGACGGGAGCCTAGTACCACGAGCATGGAATGGCGAACACCTTAGACCTTACTATCAGTAGTGTAGGAAAAGTGTTGCCTATAACCATGAGTTTTTATTTGTATTAGTTTGTTTGCCTTTTGATTACCATCAAATAAAGATTTATTTCATTCAGTATATTATCTCTTTTTATTTTTTATTTTTGCAATCTCTCTTAATTTAATAACGTATGGTCACACTCATAGGATATTAAGGGGGCATCATTGGTATATATACCATCAGCTTAAAAAATAAAAAATATATGAAGCATTTGGATATAACCAGATGCGCGAGCTTAGATAGTTCGGACATAACCGAGTTATCAAAAACATGAAGCATTTGGATATAACCAGATGCGCGAGCTTAGATAGTTTGGACATAACCGAATTATCAAAAACAGAAAACGTTTGGAATTAACCAAATGTGCAAACTCAACAGGTTTGGAACAAACCGGCAAAAAAAAAAAAACTAATCGACGATAAGTAGGAACCTAAACCTACGTCGGGATAAGTCGAGATCGAGGCTGGAATATCTTAAAGAAAAATAGTTTCAAACTCTTAACCTTGGAATGAAAACCGAGGACGAGGAAAAGTAACTAAGCAAAAAAAAAGATATAACCAAACCATTCACGTTACATATCATATAAGTACTTTCGAGTTCATGGTTAAAGTAACATCCGACTTTGATGAATAATGAGGTCGGGAGCGGATAATTTGAACAAACTGTGCATGAATGCATTGAGCTTTGAACCTAAATCCACAATATGTTTGTATGAATAAATAAACATAAATGATTCATCCATAAAAAATGTGCAAAATATTTCGAGCCAAGAAATGTAAAGCATATGAAAGTCAATGTTAAAAGAAATTGTATCAGCCCCATGGGCATAAATTAAAAAGTTACAAAAATCAGGGGACGCAGCCTCAATAAGTGATTTCCCCGAGATCAGATTTAAGGAAGAGGAGTCTCCTTGGCCTTCTCAGCATCAGTAGCACCGGACCCCCCAGGACGAATAGCATGACTATCCTTCTGAGCAGCCTCTCGAGCAGCTTCACTCGCCTCAAGACGGGCATTCCACCGCTCAAGATATTTGGCCTCGAGAGGGCCCAGGAAGCTGGTATCGAGGTCAGCATTATCAGCCCAAAGTTTGTACATGGCTTGGTCGACCGCTTTCTCCTTCTGCTCCTTAAACTCATCCAGGAGGCGGGCCTTCTCGCTCTCCACGATGTCGAAGGTGGCAGATTTCTCCTCTTCGAGCTTGGCATTGGCCTTCTCAAGACGAGTCTTCGCCTGTTCAAGCTCGGCATTCGTCTTCTCCAGCTCCTCGAGACGGGTCTTCATTTTTTCAAGTTCAGACTTCGAGTCCTTGAGTTCGTCAGCCATTTTAAGCTCGAGATCCTTCGAATTTTGGGCCAGAGACATGCTCGTGTGTACCTCGTTGGTCAGCTTATAGTTAAGTTGTGCTGAGACGACAAGGGCCTGAAATACGAAGAACGAATTAGATCGCGAGCTGAGATAAAAACATTTAAAGGAGAGTTGCGAAGGTTACCGCGGCAGTAAGTTCGATACTCTTATCATAAAGAGTATTGCTGTCCGAGGCCTTGTACACGAGGTCCCAATGGTCGGCGCCGAAGCCTGAAAAGCTCTGACCCACTCGAGAGAGGACATCCGAGCTGAGCATAGCCCCTTGGGTCCCAGAAGTGCCATCAAGCACCAACTCCTCAATATGAGGTTGGGTCGTCGGCAGCTGGACCTTGGAGACAGAAGGTTTCTTCGGGGGCCGACCGACTGTTATTTGAGTATCGGTCGGAGGAAGCGAGAGGGGCGCGGTCGAGCCAGACGCATCAACCTGGACAGTCGGTTCCGCGGTTGTGCTCGCAGTAGTCTGGGCCGTTGGGGTCGTCTCGTGGCGTCTGGGGATCTTGGATGGTCGGTTAGACCTCCGCGATATTCTCGGACGTTTACTCTTCTGAGCTCCGGCTCCCCCATCGCTAAAAATCACAGCGTCGAGATCGGGATCCATGGCACCTGCGCAGTTCCAATCTAAGTTAGACAATGATAATAAGTTTGGAAAGAGAAAAGAAAACCAGGTAAAGAAAAGACCTAACTGGAACTCTTCCCCGAACTAGAGCTCGGGGACCATGAAATTCCCCCATCTTCAGAAGAAGCAGGGGGAGGACCTTCCCTATAGGTGGGTGATAACCTCGAAAGGTCCCTATAATCGTTGGTCCCGTACTGAACAGTTATCCCGTTCCACACCTCGTCCGTAGTATACATGGTGTCGTACTTCCCGAGCCCACTATCAAACCTATGAACACAGTTGTCTACCCAACTCCATATGTAGAAGTGGTATCTATCCTGTGGGCATGAGACTAACCTATTGGGCTTATGCTTTAGTAGAGTGGGGGACCACATTCTCGAGGTAGGGAGGGCTGTACCTTCATCCGAATCTGGGCTCGAGGCTTCGTCATTGGCCTCGTTCCCTGACGGCGGACTCCTCCTACGGACTGGAAGTAGGGGCCTTGCCTCTCTCCTCGGAGGAAGGACACCTGTGGGCAGAGGCACCTGCTCCCAAAGTTCATACTTTTTATTGGACCAGTCAGAGGTGGACTGGCCCTCCCCCAAAAGTCTGCACTTTCGGAGCCTATCCTCGTGTAAAAGGTATAAGAGAGACCTCCTGCCATGGGGGAGTTGGAGCAGGGTCTCTCTATGCTCCTTCATTGTCTCGTCAGGAGTGGGACGCTGAAAATTGGCTGAAAGACAAGACATATTTCTACTAAGTACGGATCTAAGAGCTAAAATCTCGAGCACAGAAATAAAGATAACAAGAATACTTACGAATCCGCCTGAATGAGTAGTGTCGAGACGGGGACAGACCGTCTGTCCAGAAGAAGGCCCTTTTGAAATCAGGCGGATGATTGGGAAGATCTTCAAAGACCTTCTTCTCCTTGGGATAGCTCAAGAGATAATAAAAGCCATCCCCTCCCCGAGCTCAGGAGGGGTTACTTTTCAGACAAAAGAGATACAAAATCTCTTGAGGCGAAGGTCCTTTCCACCCCATCTCGTGGTATAAGGACCTCAGGGCAGACAACACCCTGTAAGAATTGGTGTTGAGTTGGAACGGGGCCAACCCAATGAAATCCGTGAAGTTCTTGAAAAAAGACTTCAAGGGCAACAGTGCTCCCGCCCTCATGTGTTCCTGGCTCCACGCCGCGTACTTCAACCTGGCGTCATGGCCCCCAGGGGCAAAACAGCTTCGTTCATGGTCGGCCGGAGCTCGACACTTCAAGGAGCCTGACAGGCTGAGGCCGTGGAAAGCCAGGATTTTAGCTATCTGATTGGTTGTGGTAACCGAGCTCCAATAGTGCTCGGCCTCAAACATTTCTCTCCTCGGCTGCGAGGAAGAAGGTTCCCCCATTAGTGAAAATTGGAGCTCTCCTGGATGGTATGCAACAGTGACCTTTAGTGTAGGGTCGAGGGGAATCGGCCTAGGTACTGAATTGGATTCCGGATAGAGGGCCTCCCGAAGAACTCTCCTCTTCCCCTCTATGACCTTGTCTATCTGGTGGCGGTAATGAGCTCGAATATCCTCCTGCTCGCGCGCAAGCTTGTACTCGCTTATCCGACGCTGATTCCGGGCGAACATCGATTCTGGGCTCGGGGTTTTTGGCTCGTAAGGGATTGCCAGCAACGACCCCCATCGTCTTTCCAGATTCTGTGACATCTAGCGAGAAAGAAAAAATGGTGAGGGCCATGCATGCAAGAGTTGCGAGCTCGAAGTTACGAGCTCGGGGATTAGGAACAAAACAAGCTATATATTAAGGCCCTTATTAAAGAGTCAGGACGTGCGTTCCACGAGAAAGGAAGGAGAGTGGATAATTTTTTGAAAATCTCGAAAATCAAGGGAAAAAAGAGTGGCGGTTAACCAGAAAAGGCTGCCTTGGGTTTCGTGCATTTGTCAAGGCCAATGTTTTTTACCCGAAATCTTGGTGTACAAGAAACGTCTCTTAAAATTTTAAACCCAGAAAACAGTAATCTTGTTCAAACATCAAAACTGGATATGAACCAGTGATGTAAATTCTATGTTGGGAGTCTAAAAAAGCACAAGAAGCCTATCGGATAGAAATCTCCTATCGTATTATGCTAAGAATGTAAACTAGTACATACACAGACACAGCAAGAACAGCATGAACAAAAACTAACAAAATGAAAAACAAAGATTGCATACTTACACAATAATGGCGATTGCAGAGAGATTGTCGATTGAAGGAGAGATTGCAAATAAGAACTCACGGACTCGAACAAACCAGGGTTTCTTTGTTTTTTTGGCTGAGAAAACATGCACAGGATAGAAACTTTACAGGAAGGTCTCTGGTTTCATTTTTTCTTCTTTTCTTGCTTCTGGTGAACGAAAATAAAAAAGAAGATGAAGAGTGGGGTCTCGTATATATAGATGGAAAAAGGGGGATTAATCCGGGGCGTTGAATGAAATCCTTGCTAGATCCAACGGATGGGGATCAATGACAAGATGGCGCCGAAAAGGTCGCAGACGGATAATCGTGGGCATGTTTCCAAGGTACTCAAGTACCAAAAATGAGCAATACCTGGCTGACGCGTGTCCATTTTCAAAAAATGTATGACGGTATGGTTCCCGAGGAAAGTAGTTCAAAAGTTTCCTTCTCTTAGGATTCGAACAAATACTTTTGAGGGGGCAAGATGTTGTACCCAGTTTTAGAGCCATGTTAAATGTGACCTCGAAAGCTGGATTCGCAGCGAATGAACTCGTACAGTTTGAAGCATGCTCCAGGATTAAATATCAAGCCTGCAAAACTGAGACGACCTCAATTATGGTGACCTCGAAATATTTACGATCTCGAAAGGTAGTTTCCGAGACGCATCTATCTTCAGGAATGACCTCGGATCAGGGGTTCCGAGCCCTGACGCGCATACGATCTCGAAAGACATGTGACCTCGGGAGATGTCATTAGCTCGAAAGCTGATGAGGAATCTGAGGGACTAAGGTCTTAGAGAGACATGATTATGACTTTGAATATCCACAAGTGTTATCCACAAGAGACGCAGTCTGCATTTATTGTTGTAAATCCCATAATATCATGGGATATTATTTGGTTAGTTATACGCCCCCTGGTCTTCAGGGGACGTTTCCTTTTATATCTGATTATAGGCATTTAAAGCCATTTATTTTATTTACACAAAAAGAGTAACTACCCAAAATATGTGGGATAGTATTCTGCAGCATTCTCTATAAATAGAGAGGCCATGCACCATTGTAAGGGACCGAAATTCTGAACCTTGAGAGAAAACTCTGAAGAATTCATTCTTAAGAATTTTCAAAGATAATCTTGAGTTTAATAACAGAGACTCGTGGACTAGGCAGATTTAACTGCTGAACCACGTAAAAATCGTGTGTTTGTATTGTCATATTTTAATTGGCCATTATCAGTTATTGTTTACATGCTCTCCTTTCACTGTTGACGAAAAACGGCGTCAACATAAATATATATTTTTTTACGTTTGTTTTATATATATATATACGAATAATTATATTTATAAGATTTTCTCTTTTTTTTTTGTTTATTTTGTTTTACCGAAAAATAAAGAAAAGAAAGAAAGAAAAAATATATAAATATTTCGATTTTTTTTTAATAATTTTTAGTTCTTTTTTTTTTCGTTACAATAATAACCCAATTAACTAAAAAATAGCAAATTAAAAAAACTATACTAACACAATATTCATACTAACAAAAATACAAATAAAGTTACTAACATTTTGGTAAAAATTCACAAAACCTTTGAAAACTACCTCCTTGGCAATGGCGCCAAAATTTGTTTAACGCTCAAAATGTGACTACCACTAAGCGGTAGTTGTAATGAAATCGGGCGGTCGATCCACAAGGATGTAACCTAAAACCAAAAGATTAGTAAAAAATAACACAAAAAGTTAGTAACATGAAATAAATAAAAAATGGAAATGAAACGAGATTTGAGATTTTGGTATTGTCTTTTTGATGAAATGATAAAGTGAGATAAGTGAAATAAAAGTAAGGTGTAATCAAGAGTTTGAGAAATAGAAATGTTTCAAGAATCATCCATATGCTTGTTTGGTTACTTAGTTACTTGATTTACAAAAATACACAAGTAAATAGTTCACATCCCAACATTTACTTGGAAAATCTAACATTAAAGTCCATATTCTTTTCTAACAAAAGTTCATTTGAGTTATAAAGTTCTTTACTTTAGGAGCACAATGTTAATCTTATGAAAAATCTAAAAATGACAAAATACCCAAGGGCAATAATGCAATAGAAGATTAAACAAAAAATTATGTATCAATATTACTTTTACTAATTAGAAGCACATAGAAAGAGCTTGACTAATCATATATACTATTAGCACAAGTAAATAAAGATAATAAAATAGAGATAGGGATGAAAGAACGTAAATAACTCAAATACATTACATTAAGAACATAGTAAATCAAAGTAGCAAAATAACATCACTAGAATATGGAATCATCCATAACCTTCCTAGGAAGATAGGCCATTATGCTCATGATTCTCATAAAATTCTAAGAAGAAAATATGAGAAGAAAGTGAGTAGAAATTTTTCTATAGTTTATTTACTCTAAAAAAATTACATACTAATTGTGAAGAAAGAGTCCCTATTTATAGAGGGGGGAAATGACTAAAAAGAAATTAAACAACAAAATGGGTTTGACAACATAAATCTGAAATATTTGTAATAAAATATGATTTTGAAAAAAAATCAAATCTTATTACATATATTAACCTAGTTATTTTGGAGCATGGTCAATATGTCCTTTTTCTAAAACACCAAAAAAAGTGAGCTTTGAAGCTCAAAATAGTAACGTGCAAGGCTTAATACCCACAAAACATGGGTTGAAGGTGGCTGGTGGCAGAGGAGGGTTTTGAGCCATTCCCAGCCAATGGGGAGGCGCGATGTGGATGCTGGCTGAAGGGAAAGGAGAAGGGCCTTCGGATTGGGCTGCTGGAGGCGCTGGGCCTACGTTGGTGGGAGTTTCGGAGTGGGCTGCTGGAGGTGCTGGGCCTGTGTTGGGCCTGGAGGGTTGCTAGGCCTGCTGGGGTGCTGAATGGTGTGGACACGTGGCGCAAGGAGGCATCAGGCGGCTTGCGGATGGCTTCGACTCGGTGGTTTGCTGGCTTCGGCTCGGTGGCTGGCTGGGCCTGGACTCATAGGCCAAATTCTGGGCCTATTTGTTTGCTTCAAGAATGCCATTTTTTCAATTGATTTTCAGATTTAACTCTTTATTTCTTCTTTCTTTTTCTTTATGCCAAAATGCAACTTTGATTCTTACAAAATAACAATAAATTAGATCATAATCATATATTTTCATTTATAAAATAAATTATATTAATTCAATGAAAATATTAATTAAACTTAATTTATTTTGGCCATTAAAATCAATAAATATGCAGTTTTCACCACTAATCAAGGCACGAGCAAGCTCAACTTCGAGTGGTAGCTTATCAGCAAAAGGTGGCTCAATATTTTAACTCTAAAGTACGAGAAAGAAAGTTTAATGTGGGAGATTCAGTAGTTAGATGAGTTGTTCTCAACACTCGCGATCAAGTTGCCGGAGTGCTCAGACCTAACTGGGAGGGTCCGTATGAGATTGTAGAAGTTCTTCAACCAGGCATATATAAACTTGCTCGCTTAAATGGAAAACACATGCACAAGTATTATCAATAAACAGTTCTTTTTAAAGAACTGGCTTGTATTAATTTTACTTTTTACAAGTTTATGAATAAGGGTTGGTCAATTATATGACTGGTCGCTTACAAGTGTAAGATCAATTTTCGATCGCTTGTAAAAACACGATTTTTTCCATTTATTACGAGAAATAAAAGGAACTATGCGCAGCCAGTTATTCTTGCCAATTATTGTAGTTATTACAAGTATTTGCTCATTACGTGTGTTGTTTTGCTATATTATCTTTTTTATTATAAATACGCGAGCAGTAATGTTCGAATAGGGCTTTGTCATGGCAAGTGACCGAGCACCTTAAAATCCTCAATCACTTAGGGGGCATATAAGACACTAATCGTGCAAAGCATATCAACAGGTATATGTAAACACGCGAGAAAAATAAGGGAAAGCATACTAAGACACTTAGAGTATTTTTCAAATTTTTTGGATTTTGTAAGAAGAAAACAAAGTGCTATGCTAAGTTCGTTCATACCAGCATATGTTATAATAAATAGCAAATATTATAATATTAAAATGAAATGTTTTACACCGCGAGCAGTTGCTGCTCGGATGTAATTAGTGATTAAAAGGAAGCTGCCCTACGCAGCAAAAAATTGTCTCGACATTACGAACCGTAGTTCGTATGTCCCAGTTACAAAAAAAAAAATATAAATAAAAAATAAAGGGATAAATCATTGCACAGGAGGATCTGGCAAGGATTGTTGGTTGACTGTGGTCCCCGCCTCTTCTTCAACACCCTCAATGCATGTTGCCAAGGAGATTTCAGGAGATTCCCAGGCTTTCTCCTCTTCTAGGTGAGTAGCGTATCTCATCAACTCGAGTTGCCTTGCATGATCAGGATGGTAGTCAAAGTTTGCCTCTGGATTATTCTTCCAGAATAGGTAGAAGCCGTTGAAAGTTGCCCCTTTGAACTTCTCCAGGTTCCGAGCATTTGTTTCCTTGAGCAGCTTTACTCGCCCCTCCAGCTCGGTGACTTCTTGCCGGTAGGCCACCAGCTCATCCTGATGTTTGGACGCTTCTTTGAATTTAATCTCCGAAGCTTCCTTAAACTGGTTTTTGCTAGCAGTAATTTTGACTATCACTTATTGGCTCTTTCTCAGCTCTTTGCTTAGACAGGCGACCTGCTCTTCGAATGCTTTGGCCTTCTCTTCACACACTTTAGCCCTCTCCTCGCATGCTTTGATCTCCTCAGCATGCTTGACATCAGTCTCCTTAGAGTGACGCCAACCAATACTCATGGTCAAAACACCCTGTGATCAGAGAGAAAGTAACGCTGTTAGTATATGTGAAAGGGCGAGCTAGTCAGCTAAAACACAGCAAAGGTTGCAACTTACACTGAGTATTTCATTTAGTGTGCGGCTAAGAATCTGATTGGTCTTCATGGTGGGGATGTTGCTGAAAGCTTCCTGGCTATGATGGTGTCTTGACAGTTTCTTCAGCATGTCGTTAGTCGAGCTATATGCGGTGTTCAAGATAACCTCGACCTGGGTTTTTCCTGACTGCTCAGGAGGAGTTGTGTCGCGAAGAGCTGGAGGAGTCGTGTTGCGGGGAGTTGGAGGAGGGGTCGTGTCCTTGGAGGGTGTTGGTGTTAGAGGGTCCTCTGTTCGAGCCCTTTTCTTGGAGGGGTCGCTACTACTCTCCCCAGGGTGTCGTTTGCTTCCTCTCTTCTTGCTTGCAGGAGCTTCGGCGTCGATGTTAGTGTAGATGTCGAAGGCTTCTTCGGAAGGCATGACTACAAAATAGAAACAAACAATCAGATAAAGAATTAAAGAAGCAATAAAATATTAGAAAGGGAAATTCTAAGTAGTATACCCGAGCAATTATTACTGGTCGCTATATTATCTATAGAACTACAACTACACTCACTCTTTGCCTTGAAGAAATCCGAATTAAAATTTCAGGCTGTAAAATTAAAATTTCCATCCCTATCGAATAGATGATAAGGGATGGGCAAGCTATCTAAAAGCGAGAGATCTATACCATTCTCGTCAGAGGATTTAGATATAGTGTCGGTGTATTCCGGCAATTTTTGTTTCCCCCTCCCATGTTGGGCAGGGGTAGCAGCAGCTCGAGTGTTGCTGGGTGGTTCTCGGATGGTCACACCCGTTGGTCATCGCCTTTGGGATTATGATACATCTTGCTGCTGCTCGGGGATTTCTGGTTCGGTACCCTCTCCAGTGGCACTCCTCACGGTGGACTCCCTCACTTCCTGGTGAGGTGCCAGAAGGCCTACCAGCCTAATGTTGCTTTCAGTAACTAGCTCCTTGATGATTTTTTCGACGTTCGTCATGCTGGCCAATGCTGCAGCCCTGATCTCCATCTCTGGAGTGGGGTTTGGTCAGTACCATGGGCCTAGATACAACACTAATGCTCTAAGGATAGTGAAGGAAAAAACGATAAGAAAACACACGACCAGAAATTGAGAAATTTACCTCTTTGCGTGAAGGCCAGATTGTCAATGACCAGGTCTGTCGTGAGGAAGTACTCCTGGAAGTATTTTCCCACATTGGATTTATGGGTAACGTCACTCAGAAATACTCAACCAATTTCCTGGTGGCAGAAGTGGAAGAACCCCGTATTGTTCTGGTTAGGGTTAGATTTGAGATCAAATAGGTAATTGATCTCGTGGGGTGTTGGCACAAGCCAATTTTTTATGGTTGTAGAGGATATAGAGTGCTAATAGTACTTTCTACCCGATGGGTATTATTTGGAAAGGGGTGACCTCGAAGTAGTTGGCCACCCCTTGGAAGTAGTCGTGCAAAGGTAGGATTTCCCCTGCCTCGATATGAAACCTCGACCAGGCGTTGAAGGCGCCCCCAGGAAAGTTTGCCCTCTGGTCGGGTGTAGGCTTAATTAATGTAATCCTAGGAAGGCCATACTTCTTGAGATATTTCGTTACCGTCCTAGCTGATATAACACTAGGAGGTGCAAGATACCACTTGACTTCGTCTTCTGCTTCGAGGGCCATCGTGAGGCCTGTCTTTGGGTTGAATGTTAGGCAGTGCGAAGTTTACAGGTTGAGGATTAGTTGAAGGGTCCTCGGCGCGAGTGGTAGATTGGTTAGAAGGCGAGTTGGTTGTTTTCTTCTTTCTACGAGCAGTGTATTTCACGTGACCCATGTTAGGTTGACTGGTCGAAGGGCTGGTCGGAGGATTGTACAGTTAAGATGGGAATTCAGAGAACAAAAGTGAAGGCTGTTCTTGGTCCTCGAATAGTAGCGCAAGAAGGCCATCTGCTATTGGCCTCTCACCTCCCCAAGGATCGTGCATGAAGATCTGAGAAGAATAAAGGGGAAGTGAGAATCTACGACCAATAGATAGAAGAAGAAGTATTAGGATAACGTTGCTCATGTATAAAAATTAAGCTTTTATACGCCTAACAACATCCTAATATAAACAATCTAAACATGCGAGTAGTTTGGAAAAATAGATTAAAAAGTGGAAGTAAAAAGTTATTTCAGAAAAACTTTTCGACTCCGAAAACAGGCGGGAAAAACTCAGTTTTTATCCGAGAACATAAAAATTGAATCTTCACTTCGATTTTGGGCCCTAAAATAGTATTTCTACTTCCCACACCAATTTATAAGTCTCACTTAATATTTTTTACTGCTTAAAATTCCTATCCTATCATGTTTTCGCATACGAGCCCGATTTCCCAATTTTTTTTCTCAAGTACATTCAAAACTCACACTAGAAAACTCGTGAAATTAATTTTTAATTGTATAATAGAGACAAGGAGTTCAAAAGCTTACTTGGATTGCAGATTGCGAAGGAGTCATGGGTGTCGTTGCTGGAGGTTGATCGAACACGTCTCAGATCACCGAGGCTTTTTGGGTTTCCCTTGAGAGTTCTTCTGAGTTCTTGAGAGAAAAGGATTTGGTAAAAGGTAAAAAGTGGGAAAAGTGACTTATTTATACTGATCGTGGCGCGGTTAAAGAAGTAATGATGGGGGTAAGTTTTCGATGTGTGGAAAATCGTGTTAGCCGTTGAAATATTTTTGGGAAACTGTAATAGTCATGATTATTTACTTTTTCGAAAAGGTGCTGACAAACATGACAGGTCCGACGGAAAGGTGGTCGATTAAGTTTATTATATGCTGGTCGCAGTAAAATAAACTTGGGGGCAAATGTTTACCCAAAAAAGATTTACCTAATGACGTGGCTGAATTAACATGCATGTGGGATACACGTGACCGTTTAAGTGAGTATGTTCCGTTCGACCATCGACCAGAAGAGAATTCACTCAGCAGACGACATATTTTATGGGGCGACCAGTCTGGTTGCAGTATTTCAGATATTTTCTACAGATTTGTAATTTCGCATTTATGTAATAATTGTGATTTCTATTATTATTTAGATACGCTTGTATTAAATGTAATTAAGGCCCATCAGCCTATGAAGAACTCCTTGAGCCTATAAATAAGACTCAAAGGGCTCAAGCGAAGGGACTTTTTGGATTTATCCGTCCAATTTGTATTCTTCTCCAAGCTTGTGAAACTCGTGAACCCTAGTTCATTGATCACGGTTTTTGGAGTTCCATATTAATAAGAACACTAAGTGGATGCAGGTTGTTACCATTACTTGGGGCCGAACCACTCTAAAAATTTGGTGTCATTTATCTTTTTGGCTTGAATTCATCTTGTTTTTATTGTTTTAGATGACTCCGTGTCGTTGACCAAATCAAGGGTCAACAGTGTCAATGTCCTTTTGGATGTTACTAGTCCACCGGGCCATGCCTAGAGATAAGATCTATTAATAAAGTTTCTCAAAAATACAAAGTATTTGACTTAAGCAAAGATTAGACTCCCTTTAATTTTATGCTGCAAGCTTGATGTATTTTCCACTTGATGAATGGACCTTGTTGAAACTTCAAGAGCTCGAACTCCCTTCGATTTGCTTGAAGAATGCTTGCTTCCTCCCGAGGCAAGACTAGGATGGACCTTCTCCCGAAGGTTTGCTCTTGTTCTTCTCTTTGTTGAATTGTTTCAATACACAAAACACATACAAAGACACAAAATAATTGAGGTATAGTCGAACCACTAACCTCTACAAAATAAACACTCTTTTTCTAAAGATGTAAAAGAATAGACCAAAGAATTAACCTAGACAAGACTGCTATGGTAAGTATTTATACACAAATATACTCACATAAGACAGCATTTACTAGGTTTGAACGCACACAACTCACTAGGAAATATTTCCTTAAATAATCAATCAATTTCATTGAATCATTCGAGATTTGAGGAAACAAACAGATTGTCTGTAACTACAAATCATGTTCGAATCTGAGCTGTCATTGCAAGATCCTATCTTCAGGTTTAATGAGGATCAAACTGATCCTATTTGTTGAAATTTGGTCATAAGAATCAAGTTGTCAAATGAAATCAACCAGATATAAAATAAATCAACATTTATTATTTGATTCATATGTTAAAAGCTAAGTATATTGTCAACCTTCTATAAATAGAATATATTGATATAATTAGCTTTTTATATAACCATAACATAAATGTGAATAGAATAAAAATGAAATAATCTTCTATTGAATGCCGAGATTACAAGAATAAATCAAAAAATATTTTGTCAAATATAATTTTCTAGAAATGGAATTTACAATCTCCCCCTTTGCACTTTGATTGACAAAATATTTTAGATTTAAATACCCAAGAAGAATATGCAATTAAGAAATGTTAGAAATAATGAGAGTATACAATACTCCCCATACGCATAAGAGTTACTAACACATAAAACAAACAAACTTGTTAACTTTTAAAGAAAAAAGTTTAACACAACAACTCCCCCTGAAAATAGGGTCTAGAGTTGGAACTAACAACAAAAATAAACACTACTCCCCATTTTTGTCTATCAATAGGCCAATGAAAAACAAAAAAATAAAAGACAAGACCAAATAAAAACACAAGGTTCAACAAGACAGAAATACTAATCATGCAGTAAGAAACTTCTGAATTGAACTGAGGTGTTGAAGAATGGAAGCTTGACCTTCCTCCAATTTACCCAAACGAGTGGTAACCCTGGCAATTTCTGTCAGAACAGATTGAAAAGCTGGAGCTACAGACGGTGATTCTGAATCTGCAGGAGAATCAGCACGCACAGGTCGCAAAAATATTCCTTTAGGATGCTTAGAAGATTCAAACTTCTCAGAGGGTTTGAAAGTCATTCCAGACACATAGGGCTCTTTAGATTCAGTGTCCAAGATTAGCTCCTTCTGTGAAGACAACACTTTATATATCAAGTTAGGAAAAAGAAAATTTAATTTCCTATAATTTCCCTTGCGCAAGGCCACAATCTGATATAAAATCAAGTCAGATAGATCAATTTGAGTATCAGTTGTGAGCTTAAACAGCAAGAAGGCTAATTCTTGAGAGACCGCAACCATGTTGGAAGATGGCAACAAATTAGAAAGAGCAAGCCTCATTAGTGCAGCATGTTGATATGTGAGATGGCCAATATGAACAGTATCATGAGTATTCTAAGTAACAATTTGTCCAATAATTTCGTACAAAACCGCATCTTTGTCAAATGGCACCTCGGTGGACTCTACATCTGCAGGAAGACTGAGTGCAGCAACAATATCTTGAACAATAAAAGAATACCAATGACCTTTAACATAGACTTTCCCAAACATGCAAGAATTTTTGGCAAGAAATTCATCATTTAGATTAGCATATAATTCTTTGACCACCCTATCAACATAACCAGTAAAGCCATTTATAGTATTCATCCAACCCCTCGAAATTTTTTTAGAACCCCATAAACCCTATGAGCATCAATATCAAAAATTTTCTCAACAATGAATTTTTGAGAAGCATAAAGACTCATGTGCCTTTCATTGTCTTTAAAGCTGAAAAAATGAAAATGTGGAGAAAAATCTTCGAGTTTACCAGACTTTCAGGCCTTTTTAGAGATAGGAGCAGAGGGAGGAATTTCTAGAAGTCGTTTGCTTGTAGATTTATGCTTATCCAGACTAGGGAGCCCTGGAGACACATCTTTAGGTTCTGAAGCTACAGTTCGGTCTTTTGAAGGCTCACTTTCACCAAGAGTCTCTTCTTCCTCAGGTTGGGTTTCTGTATTCAAGCCCTCACTAGGATCAGATTTAGCTCCTGAGTCACTCTTATCGCCACCCTCACTAGTCTCTTCTTCCTCAGGTTGGGTTTCTGTATTCAAGCCCTCACTAGGATCAGATTTAGCTCCTGAGTCACTCTTATCGCCACCCTCAAATTCAGTTGTTGACACAGAAAGTGGATTTAGTTTGAGACGAGCAGCCAGGGGAGTTGAGACATCCACACCATGTTTAGATCGTCTGATAGATCGATGAGAAGAGATCGTTTTAGATGCAGAAAGAGGTGGAGAGGATACTTGTAGGGAGACTTTAGTGCTGGGTTTTGCGCCTCCAGAACCGCAGACCGAGATGCAGAAGCCTCCTTTGAAGATGAAGACTTAGGACTTGAGTGCGCAGATGAGGAGGTCTTTTGAGGGTCATCAGCACCCAGACCCATAGTAGCAGAAGCAATTAGAGAGGCGATATGAGATGGCTTCTCATTCAGGTTAAGGACTTTTTTCCGAGCTTGACCCCTTATTTTTCCCGAAGGGTTTGCAGTAGCAGGAGGGTCGATTGGGGCTTTGACCGAGGGTTTTGCACGAGCAGGACGCCTGGAACAGCCAACTGATTTGGTTTTAGCCATTCCTAAAAAACAAAAACAAAAAAACAAAGAACTAGAGAAAGCACAAGCACACGAGAAGAGAAGGTGAAACTAAGAAGATGAAACAAAAAATGAGAATGATAGATGTGATCGTGGGTTAGGGGTTTAAAAAGAGAACGAGTGGGTAGTTACCTAAAATGAGAAATCAAGAAAATGAAACTAAATATGTGCAATAAAGGGACACAAATTAGGTAACTATCAATTAAGAATTTTTTTTTCATTTCCCAAATCCCACACAATCTGATTATCTCAATTAGAAAACCTAAAAAGGAAAACAAAAGATTATTAACAAAATAACCATAAAAAACTTACCAGCCGAAGCCTTCCTTTTTTTTTTTATATATATTTTGCAAAATTTTATTATTATTATTTTAAATTTTCGACCTCTTTTTTTTATTTTTCCTTTTTTTAGTATTTTTTTTAAATGACAACAAAAAAGGACAAGACATTTGTCATACTCAGAGCGAAAATGCTAGTTTATGAAATAAAATTAAACCAAGACAAAAAAATACAATATTTTTAATGAAGCACTTAAAATGGTCAAAACATTTTTTTGTATTATTATATATATATATATATAAACCACAGACCTTGTTAATTTTTCCAACCAATTGAATCAACTATTCTGCTTGCTTTTGTTCCTGATGAAAGAATCAAAATCGTAAGAAAATACAAATATTATATTAACAAGCTAATTATCTATTGCACTAAAATCATAAAAGTTATGCAGGAAAATAATTTACTCAGTCACAGATAAATATTTTAAGTAGTTCAATCAGTATGTAATAACGTTTGAGACCATGTTTTTATTTATTTGAAAATGTGTCAAGCATTTGTGTGTGAAAGTGAAAGCAGGGAACATAGCCCAAAATTTTCAAAGAGAATTTTTCTGAGAATTGTAACCAATGGAGACGCTATCACACTACCTCAATGGTAGCCCTTTTCAATGGTAGCGTGTCCACTACATAACTGCTAATTACATAGTATCAACTTACTCATAGATGGCTTTCACACATTGAGACAGGTAGCTCTATTCTTCCAATGTAGCTCGAAACACTTTTTTATTTATATTTTGTTATTAAACAAACAATGGTAGCTTGAACATAACATTGATTGAAAAAATCAAATATTTGTAGGAGGAGTAAATTAATTTTCCTAAACTAAACTTGTATGAAAAAATAAACTAGAGAAATTAGCAAGTAACATAATAATATGTATTTCTTTTGAGTTTGACAACTTCTTCTAGAACAAGAACAAGACAAGACTTTTTGATCAATACAATCAAGGCAACAATATCAAGATACACATGCTACACAAATTTAAATGGAACAAACCCCTAAGGATTTCCTTATAGAATTAAAACAGACCGACTCAAGAGCTTTAGTAAAGATATTTGCAATTTGTTTGCACGTTTCAACATATTCCAAGACTAGAATTTTATTTTCCGCAAGCTCTCTAATAAAGTGATGACGGATATCTATGTGCTTAGTGCGTGAGTGTTGAACAATATTTTTTGAAATATTTATAGCACTAGTGTTGTCACAAACAATGGTTAAAGTTTTCAAATCAAATCCCTACTCTACCATCATTTGTTTCATCCATAGTAGTTGGGTACAACATCTACCCGCAACAATGTACTCAGCTTCTGCAGTTGACAGAGAAATTGAGTTTTGGTTTATGCTGTGCCAAGAAACAAGATTGTTTCCCAGATAGAAAAATCCTCCACTAGCATTTTTTCAATCATCAACATTACCTGCCCAATCAACATCACTAAACAAGTTAAAATTGGTATCCTTGGAAAACCAAATCCCAAAATCAAGAGTGCTATTTACATAGAGAATGATTCTTTTCACAGCAGTAATATGAGAATCCATGGTATTTCCTTGATAACGAGCACACACACTAACACTAAAACAAATATCAAGACGACTAGCAGTAAGATAAAGCAAACTACCAATCATACTTCTATATAGTGTTGGATCTACCTTTGCTCCATGTTCATCTTTGGATAATTTTACTGTTGTACTCATTGGAGTATTGGTATTGTATGCCCTGATTTTCCCACGGGCTGATTAGCAGGACGAGCCTCGGACTAATCAGGTTTAGTCCGAGGTGCCCACAGGACGAAGATCCTATTTCTAGGACGGATCTTCTCAGCTCGAGAGGGGGCATCAGAAGGTCACGCCAGGAGAACAGCTCGTAATACGAGCTGTTCGTGTCACGAGGAGCCCAGGAAGCTCTGAGCCTTTATGAAGTCAACGCACGCAAGATAAACGTGCATATATCTGACATCACGTGTCTGATATCCCCCTGACTTCTCGGACACGCAGCAGGAACGTGCGTGTCAGACACCCACGGATGGGTTGGGCCGTGCGGCCCATTATCTCCTTCCATGCTGATTAGACCACACTTATGTGTCAGGTTTAGGAATTAATCATGAATGCCACAGAGTTGATATGAAAAATGGTAAGGTCACGGGATGACCTCCCTACCAACTTCCAGGTGCCTTCTCCTATAAATATGGAGACCCTGGAAGTTGATAGGGGTTGGGAAAAATAGTCTTTGAAGAACTATATACTTTGTAAACCAAATACCCAGAGAGGATGAATAATATTGACTAGTGGAGTAGAAGGATTTTAACCTTCGAACCACTTAAAAACGTGTCTTGAGTCACCTAGTTCATTATATAAGATTTCATATCTGTGACGGTTCTACCTTGAGTGCTAATCTCTTTCTCTTCTCCTCTTAATTACCTGTTGCCGAAGAACCGCGTCAATAGTTTGGTGCTTTCATTGAGAGCAAGTTCGATTAGTACTACCGCAAACATCCAACTATGGTGACCACTCGATCAACATCATGATGGGCAGGAGGCCCACCAGGTTGCCATCCCTGATGAGCAAGCTCCTGAAGTCCAGCAGAGGCCAGGAAAGCAGCCGGCGGGCCAAGACGACACTAGTAGTTCAGCGCCCCGGCCGCCTAATCCGAATCCATGTTATTATTCTGCGGTGGAGATGGAGAATGTTCAGCTGAGGAGCCAGTTAGCAGCAGCTGGTTAGCAAATCCAGGATATTCTGAGCCGACTACCCCCTCTCACAACCAACGGTAACGTTGGAGAGAGGCAAGGCGAGGCTCCTAAGTCTCGCCGGAGTAATCGGTCCAGGCATAGCCGTTCGGGTAGACTTCCTGCAGCCAACTCCACCCCTTCATCACACCATCAGGAGGCAAACTTCAGGGAAATGCCTCGAACCGGACAGCAGCAGTACAGCTGTTCGGTTAGGACGTCAACCCCTAGCTCTCAGCCTTCCTCGAGGACGCCCAGAAGAGATCGAGGAAATTCCCGAAGAAGGGCCGAGGAAGGCCAGAGACGTCAGCCCGTCCCCGAAGAACGTCCAGTTCCTCGTACAGCTCGCCCAGCGCGAGACCAGCAAGCTGGCAGGGCCGAGAGGCCCCCACCAAATTTAGTCCGTCCGGACGGCACTAGGATCGCCTCCCCGATCAGGCATCCTCCTTCTCCCATCAGATATCCGTCTCCTCAGCCCGTCTGAGACATCCCGACCTATGGAAATAGTAGGAGAGACCCGCCGTCAGCCGGACCCTCCTGGCGCAGCAGGGTGCCGGAGGAAGGATCAGGTCGTAACCGCCAAAGACGCACCCCGAGCCTGTCCAGCAGGAGTCACTGGACCGGTAGTGGACGGAGTGATCTCTCGGGAGGAGACCTGCGCCAGCGACTAAGTTCAGCACAAAGTCACTATACTACCCAGGGAGGCGACCTTCGAGATCGCCTCAATTCTCACAGAGAGGATCGAGTTAGGGATGGTAGCCAGGACCACTTAGTGGGGGTTCGATCCGAAGTACGTAACGGTGGAAATGTCCCAAATAACCTATCTCAAGATAGGAGGGGCAACAACCCACCTAATATGTACAATGGGTCCGGAGCTGTTGAACAGCCCCGAAATAACCCAGGATCTCAGGACAAAACCCTAGAGCGCCTAACTCAGATGGAGGAGCTGATGAAGAAGCTCCTATCGGAAAAAGAAAAAGACGAATATGATTCAAGGGACGAGATGGAACTCTTCGCCCCCAATATAGCAGCAACGGCATACCCTTCTGGCTTTCGCATGCCCCACTTGTCAAAGTTCAATGGGGATGGAGACCCATTTGACCACTTAGGGATGTTCACCACCCTAATGATGGCCCATAACATCGGCCCGGAGCTGCGTTACTTGATCTTTCCCTCCACCCTTACTGGACCTGCCAGGCAGTGGTTCAAGCAGAGTAAAAGGCAGTCAATCAGCTCCTGGAAGACCTTCTCGGCGGACTTCAAGAGGGCATTCCGTGCCTCTCAGGCCGCTCGAGTCCAGGCCGATTCTTTAGCTAACGTGAGGCAGCAGCCCGGTGAGACGTTGAAAGCCTACTTGAGCAGATTTGCAAATGTCGCTGCTCGAGCAAGGGATGCTGACGATAGCTCCAAACTCATGGCCATGAGGACCGGGATCCTAGTCGGCGGAGACCTGTGGAAAGATATTCAAAGGAGGGGAGTCAGCTCGGTTAGCGAATTCCTTTACAGAGCCCAAAAGTGGATAAACTTGGAAGAAGCTGAAGCTTCGGCCGCCGGTACCAGCCAGGTCCCCGAGAAGACCGCTGGGACGGGGACGGAGATCGTAGTGGCGACTCCCGACGTCGCACAGAATAACCAGCCCGGTGGTAGCAAAAGAAAAGGACATGGTGAAAAAAACCAGCACGGCCAGAAGAAGAATAAGTCTGTGGATAAGTTCAAGCCCGTGTTCACAACCTATGCTGAGCTCACCCAGACCAGGGAAAATATTTTCCTGGCTAACGCTACTCGGGTCCCTTGGAAGAGGCCGGAGCCATTGAAGCACCCTAAGGGAAAGAGAGACGCTTCCAAATTCTGCCGTTTTCATAACGACGTCGGGCACAATACCGACGACTGCAGGCACCTCAAAGATGAAATCGAGACTCTCATCCGAGCAGGTCCATTGGCGCAATACTTGCGGAACAGGGTCCCGGCAAGTCGACCCGTTCCGGAGGTCCCAGCCAGTCAGCCCGGGCGTCGGGCAGATCAGGACGTCCTTCCCCCCGTGGTCGAGGGAGAGATATCCACCATCTCTGGAGGACCACACATGGCTGGCACGAGTAGGGGCGCCCAGAAGAGGTATGTGAATGAATTAAAGGCCCACAACGGAGCGGAGTTCGCCCCGGAACAACGTCAATAAAAACAGCAACGATTAGAGAAACAACCGATAACTTTCATGGAGGAAGACGCAGGCCATGTCCAATTCCCTCATAACGATCCCTTGGTCGTAGCAGTCCAGCTCGCCAACCGGAAAGTAAGGAGAGTGTTGGTGGACAATGGGAGCTCGGTGAACCTCCTGTTCCGATCCACCTTAGAAAAAATGGGTCTGACTGTTGCCGAGCTGAAGGCAACCTCGATGATGCTATATGGTTTTTCAGGAGAAGGATCAGCAGCGATAGGGACAATCGAGCTGGTGATCACCCTAGGAGAGGAGTCCCGAATAGTGTCCAAACTACTCGAATTCGTGGTCATTGACTGCTCCGCTGCCTACAATGCCATTTTGGGCCGACCTATGCTCATAGCCTTCGAGGCTATCACTTCCATCCGGCACCTCGCCATGAAGTTCCCTACTTCAACAGGGGTCTGTACTATCAAGGGCAATCAGCTCGCTGCCAGGGAACGCTACAGCATTTCCATGAAGGGAAAATCTAAACCCGGGCAGGTGACGATGGCCATTCAGGATGAAGAGGAATCTCAGGGACCCAAGGCGGCTCCTGAGATTGAAAAACCTCAGATTTCCAAAGACGAAAAGCTCGCCCTAAGTGAGGATATTGACCCCCGTGTAGGCGAGGACAGGTCCGAGCTACAAGCTATTGAGGAGCTCGAGGAGGTGAGCATCGATAAACAAAACCCATCACGGATGGTTAAGCTCGGAAAGAACCTCTGCGACAAAAGAAAGGCGGAGCTGACTACGTTTCTGCAGAAGAACCTAGACGTATTCGCATGGTCGCACGAGGACATGATAGGAATCAACCTGAGCATCATCATGCACACGCTCCACCTGGATAAAAGCGTTCCTGCCAAGTCTAAAAAACAGAGGCGTCTGGGAACAACCCGAGCCGAAGCCCTCGAAGAAGAAGTGGCCCGGCTCAAAAAATGTGGCTTTATTCGTGAAGCCAAATTTCCAATTTGGGTCGCCAATCCCGTGCTAGTTCCAAAGCCCAACGGGAAGTGGCAGACCTGTATTGACTTCTCCGACCTGAATAAAGCCTGCCCCAAGGATTGCTTTCCATTACCAAGGATCGATCAATTGGTGGATGCCACGGCGGGGCACGAGCTCATGTCCTTCATGGATGCGTACTCAAGCTACAATCAGATCGCGATGAATCCGGCAGACCAGGAACATACCAGCTTCATGACCCCGACTAATGTCTATTTCTATAAGGTCATGCCGTTTGGCCTGAAGAATGCCGGAGCGACCTACCAAAGGTTAGTAAACAGAATGTTCGCGGACCAGATCGGAAAAAACATGGAAGTGTACGTCGATGACATGCTTGTCAAGTCAAAGACTGCCGACAACCACGTTGCCGACCTGGAAGAATTTTTTAACATACTGCGAGAATATGGCATGAGGCTCAATCCTCATAAATGCACTTTCGGTGTCGCATCGGGGAAATTCTTGGGTTTCATAGTCAATACCCGAGGAATCGAGGCAAACCCCGACAAGATCAGGTCACTACTCGAGCTTCCTTCCCCCAGGTCGCGGAAAGATGTCCAAGGCCTCACAGGAAGAGTGGCAGCACTGAACCGGTTCATTTCCAAGTCGACCGATAAGTGTTTTCCCTTCTACAACCTGCTCCGGGGAAACAAGAAATTCGAATGGACAGTAGAGTGCGAAAGCGCATTCCTCGACCTAAAAGCGCATTTGGCTTAACCGCCTGTGCTATTAAAACCCAAGGTAGGAGAACCTCTTTTCCTCTACATGGCCGTCATTGAGGATGCAGCTAGTGCCGTTCTGGTGCGAGAAGAGGACCAGGCTCAGAAACCGGTCTATTACATCAGCAAGAGACTCCTCGGAGCTGAATCAAGATATCCAATGATGGAAAAACTGGCTTTCTGCCTAATCACGGCCTCGCGAAAGCTCAGGCCATACTTCCAGTCCCACTCTATACACGTCATGACCGATCAGCCTTTAAGGCAGGTTTTGCAAAAGCCTGAAGCATCGGGACGCTTGCTAAAGTGGGCGGTCGAACTCAGTCAGTTCGAGATTTTCTATACTCCCCGAACTACCATAAAAAGTCAGGCCTTGGCCGACTTCGTGGCGGAATGCACGGGATTCCATCAGGAGACTCACCTCAGGTCGCCTCCCCACACTCGTCGTGGAAGATCTTCGTTGATGGATCATCTAACGAGAACGGCTCCGGGGCCGGAATCATTCTGATATCCCCAGAGGGACATAGATTCCACTCGGCGCTAAGGTTCGGGTTCAAGGCGTCTAACTACGAGGCAGAGTACGAGGCTTTATTGGCTGGACTTAGGATAGCTGGTGAGCTAAAGGCAAGCTCTGTCCAGTGCTTCAGCGATTCCCAGCTCGTGGTGAATCAGGTTCTAGGCGAATATCAGGCGCGGGGACCAAAGATGGCCGCCTATTTGGCAAAGGTAAAGTCCGAGCTGTCTGCGTTTGGGCGAGGGTCAATCGAACAGATACCTCTGGAGCAGAACGCCAACGCAGATGCTCTCGCCAAGCTCGCCGCCTCGGGGGAGACAGAAACCCTGGGGTTGGTGCCAGTTGAGTTCTTGGAGAAACCTAGCATAGACGGGGATCGGGCAGAAATTGAAATGATTGACATCAGGACGACCTGGATGACTCCCATTATTGAGTATCTCGTCGAGGGCAAGTTACCCGAAGGGCCCAATGACGTACGGTGAGTCCTTTATCAAGCTCCGAGATATACGCTAGTCGAAGGGGTGTTGTACCGACGTGGGCATTCCCTACCTCTCCTCCGGTGCGTTCTTCCAAGTGAAGTGAAGGCCATCCTGCAAGAAGTTCATGAAGGATTCTGCGGAGACCACACTGGGGGGCAAAGCCTGGCCTTAAAGGTTCTCAGGCAAGGTTATTACTGGCCGACTTTGTCCAAAGACTCAATCTCATATGTAAAAAGGTGCGACAAGTGTCAGCGATTCGCTGCGGTTGCCCGAGCTCCTCCGGTCGAGCTAAAAATGATTTTGTCTCCCTGGCCATTTGTCGTTTGGGGGATAGATCTAGTAGGCGCCCTGCCTACGGGAAAGGGCGGGGTCCGTTACGCCGTAGTAGCCATTGACTACTTCACCAAGTGGGCCGAAGCAGAGCCGTTGGCAAAAATAACATCGAAAAAGGTGTTAGACTTCGTGGTTAAGAACATCATATGTCGATTTGGCCTACCTAAGAAAATCGTCTCCGATAACGGCACTCAATTTGATAGCGATCTGTTCATCGAATTTTGCGAAAGGCACAGAATTGTGAAAAGCTTCTCGTCCGTGGCCTATCCCCAGGCGAACGGCCAGGTCGAGGCTGTCAACAAAACTCTGAAGGCGAACCTCAAGAAGAGGCTAGATGAGGCAAAGGGGATCTGGCCAGAACAGCTCCCCCAAGTCCTGTGGGCATACCGGACCTCACATCGGACTCCCACGGGTCACACGCCTTTCTCCCTAACCTTTGGGAGTGAAGCAGTCCTCCCTGTGGAGGTTAAAGTTCTGTCACATAGGGTCCAGTCCTATGACCAAGACAGGAACCACGAGCTCTTATGACATTCCCTAGACTTAGTGGATGAAAGGCGAGAAGATTCACAACTCCAGCTCGCCCATTATCAACAGAAGATCACTCGCTACTTCAACACTAAGGTCAAAAGACGTGCCTTTAGCGTCGGCGATTTAGTCTTAAGGAGAGTTTTCCTAGCCGGGAAAGATCCCAAAGATGGGGTTTTGGGACCAAACTGGGAAGGACCATACCAGGTCATCGAAGTTGTCAAAGAGGGAACTTATAAGTTAGCTCGACTTGGTGGAGGGGCGGTCCCGCGGACTTGGAATGCCATCCACCTAAAGAAATACTATCAATGATCCACTTGTAAGGCCCAGTTACTTGAGGGGCATATGGTACCTGGATATAACCAGGTCTCCTTAACGACTTAGGTGTTAATTTTTATCTATGGATAAGAGTTATCACAAACTAAGTCCTATCCTGGTTTTAACCAGGTCATAAAACTTAGAAGTTAACTAAAATTTATTGACCGTGGTTCTTCTTTAAAAGAGCCCGGGATATGGATAAAAGTTGACGCGAACTAAGTTTTCAAAATAAGTTCCTGGTTTTAACCAGGTCATAAAACTTAGAAGTTAACTAAAATTTATTGACCGTGGTTCTTCTTTAAAAGAGCCCGGGATATGGATAAAAGTTGACGCGAACTAAGTTTTCAAAATAAGTTCCTGGTTATAACCAGGTCATAAAACTTAGAAGTTAACTAAAATTTATTGACCGTGGTTCTTCTTTAAAAGAGCCCGGGATATGGATAAAAGTTGACGCGAACTAAGTTTTCAAAATAAGTTCCTGGTTTTAACCAGGTCATAAAACTTAGAAGTTAACTAAAATTTATTTACCATGGTTCTTCTTTAAAAGAGCCCGGGATATGGGTAAAAGTTGACGCGAACTAAGTTTTCAAAATAAGTTCCTGGTTTTAACCAGGTCATAAAACTTAGAAGTTAACTAAAATTTATTGACCGCGGTTCTTCTTTAAAAGAGCCCGGATATGGATAAAAGTTGACGCGAACTAAGTTTTCAAAATAAGTTCCTGGTTTTGACCAGGTCATAAAACTTAGAAGTTAACTAAAATTTATTGACCGCGGTTCTTCTTTAAAAGAGCCCGGGATATGGATAAAAGTTGACGCGAACTAAGTTTTCAAAATAAGTTCCTGGTTTTAACCAGGTCATAAAACTTAGGGGTTAACTTTAACTTTGATTGTGGCTCTTCTTTAAAAGCCCGAGATATAAATAACGGTTAACCCGAACTAAGTTCATAAAAATAAAGAGATGAATTGTAGCCAAAAGCATATAAAATATATATATATGTTAAAGTTGCTGAGCAAATTGTCTCAAGGTGGAAACACCTCATGAAAAAATTACAATGGAAAATAAAATAGTTCAAAATGCCCAAAGAGAAGCATCCTAAGCCCCATCAGTTGGCCCTTTGGAGGTCGCGGTCTCATCCTGCTCCGCCGTGACAGAGGCCTCTCCAGTCTCCGAGGGAGGTACCTCTTTATTTAGGCGGGCTTGGAGCTTCGGCAGCAAAAACGCCCAGAGGTCCGGCGGCATGAAAGAAAAGTCCGCATTCGGGTTGTGGGACCAGCAGTGATAGAACAGGTCTTGCAGGGACTGCTCCGAGACGGCCCGCTCGGCTTCCACGGTGGCCTGGGCCTCGGTCTTCGCTACCTCGAGATCTGTCCGCGATGCGGCCAGGGAGTTTTTAAGCTCTCGGTTCTTGGAGCGGATCTTCTCTAGCTCGGCTTTAGAGGCCGCCAGCGCATCTTTCGCCTCCTGAGCCTCCTGAAGGGCGGTCTGGTGCTCAGCCTCCATACCCTCGAGCTGGGCCTTGGTCCTAGCGATGCCTCTGTATGCGACAGCAATGCCCTTCAAGAAAGGAAGGATAAATTAACTAACTGGAAGAAAAAAGGCGGCGTGTGAGTGTTAAAGCTTTAAAAGAATGGGGCAGTTTACCGTTAGGGTCATGTCCATCGAAGACTCTATAACTCGGACCGGGCTCATTGTTTCGATGGCCCGGAGCTCCTTCTCTCTGAGCTTGTAGAAATGGCTGACGGCATAGCTCGACGACTCATACACCATCCCCCAGAATGCTTCTGGCATCTTCTCCAGATCCTGGGGATCGACCGGGATGCGCACATCCGGGGCTGCCGCGGCCGGATTCCCGACCTCCATTACCCCGTCCTGGACGGCTAATGGAGATCGTTGGGGTGGCGGGGGCATGGGTCCTGTCCTGACGACAGGAAGGATCGCCCCCGCGACCTGGGATGGAGGGGCTTTCTCCTTCTCCTTAGCCGGGGATTTGGTGGAGGTCCCAGCCGAGCTCTTGGACTCTCGAAGCCTTTTCAACCTTGGCCCCGCTGGGGGGTTCCCGCCGAAGACCACGCCCCGCAGATTACCTCCGGGATGAGACATCTCTTCTGCCAAGAACATAAAAAAACATGGTTATCACAAGGTAGCAATCATGCAGAAATAGAGGCAAAAGGTTTAAAGGCAATAAATAAGCGAATACTAAGGGAACCCTACCCCCCGAGCTGGAAGAGCCTAAGACGATTATCTCACGAACTGGCGCAGGTTCTAGGTCCGGTTCTGACTCGGGGCTAGACTCTTCTACATACTGCCTAATCCCCGGAGCATAGATGCCCCTTTGGAGCGCCGGCCACGTGCGTAAGTTGGTCCCATACTCCTAAAAAAGGATCAACCTAAAAGCTAGGGTGTTATCTACTACTACGGTCCCCCTAGGCCGACTCTCTTGGTGATCCAGCACGAGCCGGTCAACACAATGGAGCAAGAGCGTATCCAGGTCCGGATTCCTCTGGTGACGATGGACGAGCTGCCTAGGATTGAACCTAACCAGCCGGGGGTCTGCAGTGGCCCTATCTACATTCTTAAATAAGTAAGGATTACCTTGGCCGGAGGGACCCGCGGCTGCTCCGGATTGGACCCTCTCCTCGTCCATCATCTGGGCGACCTCCAAGGTCCTCTTCCTACTCCTCACGAGAGGAACTTCGTCATCCTCTTCCTCACCTTCGTCGTCTGCGATCTCCTCCGCGACGATCGGTCTGTTGTCGCGAGCTGGGGGCGGCCCCCGGGGCCTCTTCAAATTCAAAGTCTGATTTGGGAAAATCAGCTTGCAGAAGACCATCGTCTCGTCAATCACAAGCACGCAGTAGTCTTTCTCACTGGGGGGCAAGCTCGCCAGTGTGTCGTATTGACCCCCGAGGGTCGCGGACTTTTCGGTCATCGCGTAGATGGCTGCAAGATTGGTTGAAGTCAGAAGTGGGATAAGGAGGGAACTAAAATAAGATAACCCTTAAAAGGCGGGCTAAGGTCAAGGATCACTTACGAGGGCGGTTAAAGTAATGATGATCGCAGTTGCGGAACCCAGTTGACATGAAAAACTTGTCCTTGAAGTCATTCGGGTGGCTCGGCAGCTCGATGACCGCCGCTGTATTAGGGAAACGGGTTAAGTAATAGAACCCGTCGCCTCGCCCCCGCTGGTCTGGGCTGGCTTTGAGGCAAAATAAGTATAGAATATCAGCAGGAGTGGGGACCTCCCACTCGTGCTTTTGAAATAAATACCTCAACCCCGCCAGCAGACGGTAGGAGTTGGGAGGGAGCTGAAATGGGGCCAACCCCACATAATTCAGGAAGTCGGCGAAGTACTGGTCCAGGGGGAGGAAGGCCCCTGCCTTGAAGTGTTCACCGCTCCAGGCCGCGAACGATTCATCGAGCGGCGTGCAGCTCCGCTCGCCCTCTGCGGCAGGTCGGGCAATCACTGAGGCTTTCCCCAAGGGAATGTTGTGGGTGATGAAGAGTTTGGTGACCTTTGCCTGCTCGGTTATCTTCGAGACGATTCTCTCTGCCTCGAAAAACGCGTCAGGGGCCACCTCGGCCTGTTTCTCCACGGCCGGGCCAAAGTGGGGAATCGGCGAGCTGGGCATCACCGCCTTTCCTTTATCTTGTTGGGAGGCCGAACTTCCCACGTTCTTCTGGGGCAGGTTCTTCTTCGAGGCCATCTTGTCGCCTATCGAACAAAAGAAAACACTTTAGAAAAGGCGACCCAAGCAGAAGGATGAAGCAAGTATTAGTTACACGAGCTGGGGTAAGCCCAGCCCGTGGAGAGTGGAACCACGCGGTTCAATGAACACGCGCCTATACCCTCAACAGATCCCAGATTACTCGGAATTCCGTTGTCAGGGGGCTCAGAGTAAAAATTTGCCTTGGGGGGAAAGTTTCAACAGGCAAAACGTTGCAAAATCGCTTTTGAGGCGTATTCCCTAAGCTACCCAGTTTTGCACCCAAAATTCCTAAAGGTCCTACCCAGAAATTGTCCCTGAAGAAACACCTTGAAACCCATATTCTAAAACGATTTCCTGCAACAGGCGTGCCCTAATCTAAGAAGGGCTGTCACCCTCCATATCCACGCAACCCAGAAAACCCCTGCATGTGGCTACAGTGAAATTTTTTACCTAAGCTACAGTGGCATGCTTTCAAAATAAACTGGGTCAGAAAACTTACAGTGTATGGCTGGATGGTGAGCGAGATTGCTGCGCTGGTAGGAGCTTCGTTGGTACAGTGGCTTCCAAGGCTTTGAAGAAACTCATACGCTTAGGCTTCGTGAACGGAGAAGATGAAAACAGCAGAGATGAGGGTTTCGTCCTTCAGAAAGTCAGAGAAGGAAGAAGGAAATTTGAGAAATTTTTTAATGATAAGATGGCCCGTGCGTAGGGTGGCCACCCCCTTTTTTATACAAGGGATGGATCACGTGTAAAAGGCTCTTGGGAGACCCTCCACTCGAAATGTGAAACGACGGCTGGTCAGTAGGCTAGGCCATTTAATGCGGTTCTCGTAGAGTGTACCGTCGCCACCCACGACGTTCCACGTATCAGACGCCTGTGAAGAGAATGGAATGCGAAGGGTTGTGGGGGAAGCCTAAAAGCCCCTACTGTGATCTCCTATATATGACGTCATATACCACGAGCAAGAGCTTGGGGGGCAGATGTACGCCCTGATTTTCCCACGGGCTGATTAGCAGGACGAGCCTCGGACTAATCAAGTTTAGTCCGAGGTGCCCACAGGAAGAAGATCCTATTTCCAGGACGGATCTTCTCAGCTCGAGAGGGGGCATCAGAAGGTCACGCCAGGAGAACAGCTCGTAATACGAGCTGTTCGTGTCACGAGGAGCCCAGGAAGCTCTGAGCCTTTATGAAGTCAACGCACGCAAGATAAACGTGCATATATTTGACATCACGTGTCTGATATCCCCCTGACTTCTCGGACACGCAGCAGGAACGTGCGTGTCAGACACCCACGGATGGGTTGGGCCGTGCGGCCCATTATCTCCTTCCATGCTGATTAGACCACACTTATGTGTCAGGTTTAGGAATTAATCATGAATGCCACAGAGTTGATATGACAAATGGTAAGGTCACGGGATGACCTCCCTACCAACTTCCAGGTGCCTTCTCCTATAAATATGGAGACCCTGGGAGTTGATAGGGGTTGGGAAAAATAGTCTTTGAAGAACTATATACTTTGTAAACCAAATACCTAGAGAGGATGAATAATATTGACTAGTGGAGTAGAAGGATTTTAACCTTCGAACCACTTAAAAACGTGTCTTGAGTCACCTAGTTCATTATATAAGATTTCATATCTGTGACGGTTCTACCTTGAGTGCTAATCTCTTTCTCTTCTCCTCTTAATTACCTGTTGCCGAAGAACCGCGTCAACAGGTATGTTTGGCATTTTCAAGACCAAATTTTTTCACCAAGTTTTTTGCATATTGACTTTGCAAAACAAAAGTACCATCCTCAGATTGCTTAACCTGAAGACCCAAAATATAGGTGAGTTCACCTACCATACTAATTTCAAATTCATCTTGCATTTGCTGAACAAAAACCTGCACTTCAGAGTTAGATGTAGAGCCAAAGACTATATCATCAACATAAATTTGAGCAACAATAACATCATAATTCATTTTTTTGATAAACAGTGTCTTGTCTACACTACCTCTTTGATAACCATGTGAAATTAGAAATTGAGTTAAACGCTCATACCAAGCTCGTGGAACTTGTTTAAAACCATATAATGCTTTGTCTAATTTGTAAACATGGTTAGGAAAATGAGGGTCCTCAAACCATTTAGGTTGCTCAACAAAAACTTCTTCATTCAAAATGCCATTTAAAAAAGTGGACTTAACATCCATTTGGTGCAATTTAAATCCAATAACACAAGCAATAGATAGAAGTAACCTTATGGATTCAAGTCTTGCCACTGGTGCAAATGTTTCATTAAAATCAATACCTTCAACTTTTGTGTATCCTTGAGCCACCAATCTTTCTTTGTTCCTCACAATGGTGCCAAATTCATCACTCTTGTTTTTGAATATCCATTTTGTTCCAATGACATTGGCATGGCTCAGTCTAGGAACAAGAGTCCAAACTTCATTGTGAGAAAACTGATCCAACTCCTCTTGCATTGCATGAATCCATGATTCATCCGTCAAAGTTTCCTTCACATTTTTAGGCTCAAAAGATGAAGTAAAACATGAAAATAGAACCAAATTTGCATACCTTCTTCGAGTAACCATGCTTTCTTCCATATTTCCAAGAATGAGGTCAGTAGGGTGATTCTTTTTTACTCTGGAAGATGGTTCTTTCTAAACTGGATCTGTGATGATGTTTGATGTTTGATTTATTTCATTCTTTGATGTAGAATTTGGAAAATCATTAGTTGTAGCTACAGAATCCGAAGTTGTTGCATCAGATGCAGATTCTGATAGCTCAATCAAATCCTCTGTCAGTGCAGGAGATTTTTCCAGCAAGTCTTCTATGTTGACTTTTGTAGAAAACTTAGAAAAATCCTTGAAATCATCAACAACAACATTAGTAGACTCCATTACAGTTTTAGTTCTCATGTTATACACACGATATGCCCTGCTGTTAATAGAATATCCAATAAAAACACCAACGTCACTCTTAGCATCAAACTTTCCAGTGTTTTCACGATCTCTTAGAATATAGCAAGCACAACCAGACACATGAAAATGACTTACATTGGTTTTCTTACCTTTCCAGATTTCATAAGGTGTCTTAAGAGTACCTGGACGAAGAAACACTATGTTTATGATATAACAAGCTGTGTTGATTACTTTAGACCATAATCGCTTGGAAAGCTTTTTTCCATTTAACATCACCCTGGCCATATCTGTAAGGTGCGGTTCTTTCTTTTCACAACTCCATTTTGCTGAGGAGTTTTAGGAGCAGAAAATTCATGAGAAATACATGTAGACTTACAAAACTCATCATAAACATCATTTTCAAATTATTTCCCGTGATCACTACTAATTCAAACTATTTTGCCAATATTGCAGTCTTTTTCAATTTTTAGTTTCAAACAAAGAGATTTAAAAGCATCAGAAGTATAAGATTTTTCTCTTAAGAAATCAACCCATATTAAACGAGAGAAATCATCAACACGGACAAAAATATATCTCTTACCATTCAAAATTTCAACTTGAATTGGACCCATCAGATCCGTGTGGAGTAATTCAAGAACCTTGGTGGTATTAACATTAGAAATGCATTTGTGGGTAACTTTCAATTGCTTACCAAGCTGGCTCACATTTACTCTAATATTCTTTACCTAATTTAGGCATCCCTCGAACAATCCCTGCATTTGACAACTTTTTCAAATTTTTGTAGTTTACGTGCCCAAGTTTTTAATGACATAGATCAATGGTGTTATCTATGGCTGAGTGACATGTAAGAACAGGAGTGACAGTGTAACAATTATCAGTAGATCTAAAACCTTGTAAAATACATTGTTTATCACTGTTGAGAACATAACAATGATCACTATCAAAATTGACAGTATACCCTTGATCACAGATTTGACGAACACTAAATAAATTAGCTTTTAGTCCTTCAACTAACAGCACATTTTTTAGTTTTGGTAAGCCTTCAAAATTCAGGATTCACATCCCAAAAAAATTTCTAGCTAAATCATTTCTAAATTTCACTCCACCACATTGCATAGGTTGAATATTGACAAGAAAGTCTCTGTTACCTGTCATGTGTCTAAATCAACTACTGTCAAAATACCACATTTGAGAAGCAGTAGTTTTAAAGCAAGAAAAACCAACACGACATTTTTCTTTCTTTATCCATATTTGTTTTGGTAAAAAAATGTTATTATGCTTTTTATTGGTTTTTCCAAAATAATTGGACCTAAACATATTGTGCAAAATAAAGCATTTAGGTCGAATGTGACCTCTTACACCACAAAAATGACAAAAGAGAACAAATTTTCTAGATTGTTCACGACATCTGTCATCCTTACCTGATCGCTTCTACTTTGTAGGTGCAGAAGACCTACTTGCAGTATGAAACACCTGTAATGTTAGATCAGAATATCCAGGACGTATTTTCTCAGATTTAAAATTTTTTGTGTCTATTTTATTTTGAGATTCAAAAAATCCCAACCCAGCATGACTTCTTTGCCCTGTGTTCTGAATTTCTTCAAAAATAGACGAACCTAGATTTAACATATTAACATTTCTTTTCAGATTTTCAAGTTCTTTTGTTAAATAATTAATTTCATTCCTTTTTAACACAATTCAGATTCACAACTTTTGTTTTTCATCTCAAGTTCTATGATGCAATGAGACAAAATTTTATTAATTTTTGTCAATGAACGATTTTCAGCATAAACTTGTACCCACTTACCATACATTACCTTGTAAGATTCAGCCAGTGAATCCTCATTGATTTCTGACTCATCAGAATCTGAGACTACACCATAAATATTGCTTTCCGTGATAGTGTTGTTCAAACACGCAAGTTTTTCCTGAAAAACACTAGACAAAATAGAGGTTAAAGCAACATTTCCCTCATCTTCTTCACTGCTTTCGGTCTCATCATCACTCCAAGTGACATTTAGCCCTTTTTTGTTCTTTTTCAACATATTGGCACATTCTGATTGAATATGACCAAAACCTCCACACTCTCTGCATTGGATACCCTTTTTGTTAGTAGAACCAAAACATTTAGAAGATGTGTTACTTTTAGGGAATTTTGATAGATTATTTTTGTTGCTAACCTTTTTCATGAATTTTTGGAAATTCCTTATCAACAAGGCCATTTCTTCATCCTCTTCATTATTATAAAAGATTTTAGAAGTCTAAAAAGCAATACCTTTATTTTTCTCACCTGAGGATTTCGGCTTATCTTTTTTCTTGATCGGTTGGTTTAGTTCAAACGTTCTCAAAGAGCATATTAGCTCTTCAACCTTCATTTTGCCAAAATACTTTGCTTCTTCCATTTCCAGAAGCTTTATGTCAAATCTATCTAGAAGCACACGAACTATTTTTTGAACTAAAGCAGATTCATCAAGTTTCTCACCAAAAGCAAAAAACTCGTTAGCAATGTCAAACAATTTTTCATAAAACTCAGATAAAGTTTCAGATTCTAACATTCTCAATTCATCAAATTTAGTTTGTAACATGGTAAAATGTGATCTTTTGACATTAACAGTCCCTTGAAATTGAGTTTGAAGGATTTTCCATGCCTCTTTTGCAGACTCACAATAGGAAATCAATTTCATAAATCCTTCACCAACTCCATTAAAGATCGCATGCAAAGCCTTATTATTGTAACAAGATAATTTTCCATCTTCAATAGACCACTTGAGTTCAGACTTTACCTTAGTATTACCTTCTTTGTCTTTATCAGTTGGTGGAGTCCATCTAGATAGTATAGATCTCCAAGCCCTTTCATTTTGTGACTTGATAAATGCCCTCATTTTGACTTTCCAATAAGGATAGTTAGTATCATTCAGTAGAGGAGGTCTAGTTATGGAACTTCCTTCTGCAAAGAAAGAAATCTTACACAAAACAAATTAAACGGAAAAATAACCACAAGATCTCACTAAGAGTATTTAGTGAATTGCTCTGATACCAAATTAAATTTCATATTTTAATGTAACCAACTTTATATTAAATTAAATTAACTAATTAAATGCGGAATAAAAAGTTGGTATTGGAACAGATATTCTGTAGCTATAGACAGAGATTCTGTAACTACAAAAATACACAACAGAAGGATAAAACAGAAAAATAAAAAACACACAAAGTTTTTTTATGTGGTGTCAATATCCTTTCAGATATTACTAGTCCACGTGGCCACGCCTAGAGATAAGATCCATTAATAAAGTTTCTCAAAAATACAAAGTATTTGACTTAAGCAAATATTAGACTCCCTCTAATTTTATGCCGCAAACTTGATGTATTTTCCACTTGATGAATGAACCTTGCTGAAACTTCAAGAACTTGAACTCTCTTTGATTTGCTTGAAGAACACTTGCTTCCTCCCGAGGCAAGACTAGGATGAACCTTCTCCTGAAGGTTTGCTCTTGTTCTTCTCTTTGTTGAATTGTTTCAATGCACAAAACACATACAAAGTCACAAAATAACAGAGGTATAGTCGAACCACTAACCTCTACAAAATAAACACTATTTTTCTAAAGATGTAAAAGAATAGACCAAAGAGTTAACCTAGACAAGAATGCTATGGTAAGTATTTATACACAAATATACGCACATAAGACATCATTTACTAGGTCTGAACGCACACAACTCACTAGGAAATGTTTCCTTAAATAATCAATCAATTTCATTGAATCATCCGAGATTTGAGGAAACAGACAGACTGTCTATAGCTACAAATCAATCTAAATCTGAGCTGTCATTGCAAGATCCTATCTTCGGTTTTATTGAGGATCAAACTGATCCTATTTGTTGAAATCTGGTCAGAAGAATCAAGTTTCCAAATTAAATCAGCCATATATAAAATAAATCAACATTTATTATTTGATTCATATGTTAAAAGCTAAGTATATTGTCAAACTTTCTATAAATAGAATAGATTGATATAATTAGCTTTTTATATAATCATAACATAAATGTGAATAGAATAAAAATGAAATAATCTTCTATTGAATGCTAATATTACAAGAATAAATCAAATTTTTTTTTGCCAAATATAATTTTCCAAAAATGAAACTTACAGAAACATGTTAGGGAATGATTTATGGTAATTAATTGAGGTTTGATCATGTTTTAAAGAGGTGTTGTGAGGTTGAAGTTGAAGTTAGGGTTCTTGAACCCTAACTATGCATTTATGAGAATTCTTGAATGCATGCAAGAGATTAATGATGGATTGATGTTATAATGTTATGATTGGTTAAATACAAATGATAAGTGTTGTTATACGAGTTAGGTACAGAACACTCAGTAAATTTCACATAGTACAGATGTGAAATTTAAGTTTCAATTGTAGGCACTTAAAAACTGTGTTTTTTGGTCCAAAGTGATTCATGGAGGTATCTAAAGATCCCCAAAATTTTTGGTAGCATTTGGAGTAATTTCAGGACCATTGGAGAGGTCACAAGTCAGAGTAGGTGGCAATGTGTCGCCTCCTTGGACATGTTGCATCGCCTGAATGCAAAGGGGCTCAAAAGCCCCACTAGGTGATACATCGCCTGCTAGTAGGAGACATATTGCCTAGCAGGCAATATATTGCCTACATGCAGGCGATGTATCACCTGACGTGTCCGTACGGACATGTGTTTTAAGCTCCAAATGATGAGTTCTTTGTTTCTAATCCTATTGGTTAGACCTAATGACAGTGCTTACACTATAAAATGGTCCTCATAGAGTTTTGGAAGAAATATTCTCTCTCTCAAATCTCTCTCTAACCCTTTCTCTCTAGATTTCAAGATTCTCAAGTTTTCTCCAAGAAACTCATAAAGAAAGTGATTGACATTAAGGCTTGTTCAATTTCAATTCTCATTTCCTCTCACTACTACAATCTCGACGTCAGCCATCGATCATGAGAAGTTGGTTCTGCTTAAACCGACTTTTAACTCATGTTCATTAGTTGGTTCACATTGAACCGACCTATCATGTATGTCAAAGGTAAGTATGGTAGGTCGCTTGCGCGCGAACTGACCTTCCATGCTTGTAAAAGACATAGTAGGTCGGTTCATGCAAAACTGACTTACCATGTTGACATGGTAGGTCAGTGCTGTGTGAACCGACTTGTCACGTCACATAATTATTTATTTTACATTATTTGAATTTTAAAATATATTAATTTATTTAAACTATCAATATATATATAAGTTATTAGTGTATAAAATAAATGTAAAAAATTTATATATATTAATATTACATTATAATATTTTGAAATATAAACATAAATGAGTTGAATTAATCAACTATTTGTAATTTAAAAAAAGTAACTACTTTATAAATATATATAATTTTTTTGTTTATAATTAGTTGTAATAAATTTATAGTGATAAATATTACTTTTTGTTAAAAGAAATTTATATTATATTTTTAAAATTTTAAAATAAATTATATTTTTATTAAATATTATAATAAATTAAATTAAATAACTTGGAGATTTATAATTTTAAAATAAAATACAACAATTTAAAATTATATATTTTTTAATTTTAACATCATAGGTCGGTTCTAGAACAGACTTATCATGCTACATTATAGGTCGGTTTTGGAACAAACTTATCATGCTGCATTATAGGTCGGTTCTGGAACAGACTTATCCTGCAATCATCATATGTCGGTTATACTACAAATGACTTATGCCGTAAACATAATTTGAATTTTAAAATTATTTTTATTTTTTTATCATAGATTTATAAATTCGTTCTTAGTTAATTTAACTCTTAAATATATATATATATATAATTTGTTTGTGTATAATTAGTTGTGATAAATTTATAGTGATTAGTATTACTTTATAATTTTGTTAAAATAAATTGAAATTATATATTTTTAAAATTTCAAAATAAATAAAATAAATTACATATTTATAAATATTAGATTAAATTAAATCAAATAAGTTGGAGATTTATAATTTTAAAATAAAATATCAACAATTTAAAATTTTATATTTTTTAATTTTAACATCATATGTCGGTTTTAGAACAGACTTATCATGCTACATTATAGGTCGGTTCTGGAACAAACTTATCATGCTGCATTATAGGTCAGTTCTGGAACAGACTTATCATGCAAGCATCATAGGTCAGTTATACTACAAACGACTTGTGGCATAAACATAATTTGAATTTTGAAATTATTTTTATTTTTTTATCATAAACTTATAAATTTGTTCTCAGTTAATTTAACTCATAAATATATATGATTTTTTTGTGTATAATTAATTTTGATAAATTTATAGTAATTAATATTACTTTATAATTTTGTTAAAACAAATTGAAATTATATATATTTTAAATTTAAAATTAAATAAAATAAATTACATATTTTTAAATATTAGAATAAATTAAATTAAATAAGTTAGAGATTTATAATTTTAAAATAAAATATCAAAAAATTAAAATGATATATTTTTTAATTTTAACATCATAGGTTGGTTCTAGAACAGACTTATCATGCTGCAGTATAGGTCAGTTCTGGAACAGACTTATCATGTTGCATTATAGGTTAGTCTTGGAACAAACTTATCATGCAAGCATCATTGGTCAGTTATTGTTGACGTTGTTTTTCATCAACTTAAATAGTAGAGCAATTAAGCAAATGGAAAATGGAGCGAATGAATTTAAAGAGGAAGATAAGAAGGTTTTTACATGGTTCAACAATTAATTCTGCCTAGTCCACGAGTCTATGTTATTAAGACTTGGAGTTTTCTGTGAATTCTTCAAAGATGATTTACCTAGAGCTTTCTCCCAAGAAATCAAAAATCAGAATTCGATCCCTTGCAAGTGGTGATTCCTTCTCTATTTATAGGGAATGTTACAGAGTTCATTCCCACATATTTCGGGAAGATATTCTGTATATCAATTGAAATAATGATATTAAATGCATTATCTCCTATATACACGGAAACGTCCCATGAAAATCGGGAACGGATAACAGCTTAAATGATATCCCTTAAATTAAGGGATTAAATAACAATAAACATGTTCACACGTAATGGGTTATTTCAGATGATATCCAATCTTCGAGATCGGCCATTAACATTGACTCTGTCGAGACCAAGAGTCAATCACGAGCTTGCCACCCCAACTTCGTGCTATGCTCAGGACATGTGGATGCCGACGAAGCTGTTACATCCGAGCTTGTACTTCCCGAGTTTGAGCTATCTAGCTTGAAGGCAATTGGCGAAATATATGTTTAAGTGTCATGCCGTGCGAGCTCAGAACATATTCGAGGCTACACATCTTTGAGCTTTCGAGGTTGGCAATTACAGCAGAGTGGTTTGACTGAAGGATCAAATGACGACCATGCATACTTTGAGCTCACACTTGACGAGCCCAGCTTTCGGGATCATGACTCCTTATCTCAAAATCTGGGTATAACATTTTGCCCCCTCAAAAGTATTAGTTCGAATCCCATGAGAAGGAAACTTTTTAACTGCCCTTTTGGGAAACTGTGCCATCCTTTGTACTTAAGTGTGGACACACGTTAGGTGGATATTGAAATATCAGAATACTTGAGTGTGTTTTCACCACACCACGTCCTTTCAGTTTTCAGCTTTTGCCGCCATTGTGACATTCGCACCTGACCATTGGATCAAATACCAAATCAAGCCAAAGGCCCAGATTATCTCGACCTTTGACCTTCTCTTGGGACGCATATATATATATATATAATAGTGTCACCCCTTTCCTCTTCATTCTTACTTTAAGTTTCAGAAAAAGAAAAAACCAGAGCCGAGAACTTCTTCTTTTTTTCTTTGCATGTTCTCTAAACCAAGAAGACAAAACAAGCTTGGCCTTTTCGACTCCGTGGGATCATTCTTGTAGCCGCTTCCCAGTCGTCCATTTCTCTGTTTCCAGCATCTTCATTGTGTAAGTATTTATTTTTGGTCTCATATGTTCGTGTATATGTTATGTCTTTCCATGCATGTTTACTGTTGCAGTAGCGTTTATGTACATTTTACTTGTTTTATGCTAGAATGCTTCGACCAATGCCATGTAGTTTTTAGGCTCTTCTGTTAGGATTTTTTGAACACAAATTTTTGCATTTCAATGGGTTATCTTTATTTCCAACTATCGTATCGTGTAGACCAAGAAACTCGTACAAGATTAGGGTTTTCAAATTGCACGTTTCCCAAAAATTTCACTTTTTGGGTAATCGCCAACTTTTTTCCCTGAAAATCAGGGATTCTAAAAAAAATAAATCCAATTTTTCCCTTTATGTGGAATACACGCCATAAGCCTAATCTCGCTCTTATGATTAAGCTTGTTCCATAGTCTTGAGCATTCGAGCTCAGACTATTTTGATTTTTGCTATTATTCTTGTCCGTCTGACCCTCACCCTTTTTCTCTCTTGTTAGATGTCGCAGAATTTGGAAAAGCGGTGGGGGTCGAAAATCGCGATTCCTTACTCACCGGTAACTCTGAGCCCGGAGTCACCTTTTACTCAGAATCAACGCTTGATTCGGGAGCACGAACTAAGGTGTGAGCAAGAAGACACCCGAGCCCACTTTTGACGTCATATCGAGGAGGTCGAAGAAGGAAAAAGGAAGAGGCTTGGGGTCGCCATCTACCCAGATCCAGACCCCAAGCCTAGACCAATCCCCCTCGATACCACACTTAAAGTGACAGTCACCTTCAGGCCAGGTGATCTCCATTTTTCACTGATGGGAGAGCCATCAAATCTCCCTTCTACCTCACAGCCAACCTCCATTTCCACCTCGAAGAGAGAATTTTTTGAGGCCGAGCATTACTGGAGCTCGGTTTCTTCATTGGGGCAGATCTCTGACATCTTGGCCTTCCATAATATTGGACTGTCGGGCTCGCTGAGGTGTCGAGCTCCGACCTCCCACGAGCGAAGCTGCCGCGCCCCGGGAAATGGTAATCCCGACAACAAGCTAAGATATGCTACTTGGAGTCAGGAGCACATGAAGGCAGGGGCTTTATTGCCCTTAAAGTCCTTTTTCAAGGACTTATTGGATTTCATCGGGCTTGCTCCTTTACAGTTCAACACCAACTCTTACAAGGTTTTTTCAGCCTCGAGGTCGATTTACCACGAGCTAAAGTGGGAAGGACCTTCACCATAGGAGATCTTGCATCTCTTTTGCTTGAAAAGCAATCCCTACCGAGCTCGGGGAGGGGACGACTTCTACTACCTTTCGAGCTATCCCAAGGAGAAGAAAATCTTTGAGGATTTACCCAACAATCCCCCCGATTTGAAGAAGGCTTTCTTTTGGAAAGATGGCCTGGCCCCTTCCAGATACTATTCGTTCAGACGAATTCGTAAGTATAAATAATCTCTTCTTTTTGTGCTCAAATTTTTTGCTTATGCTCGAATCACTCATGATATGTTTATTTCTCCAGCCAATTATCATCAGCCTACTCCCTCCAAGAAGATGAAATAACACAAGGAGGCTTTGCTCCAATTACCTTACGGTAGGCGTTCCCTTTCCTATCTTCTTCATGAAGATATGCTTCAAGCTTGTGGCCTCCTAGAAAAGGGTTAGTCTACAAATGACTAGTCCATCAAGAAATATACCAAGTGGGAGTTCATGCCTCTCCCAACTAGCAGCCTCCCTCCGAGGCGCAATTTTAAGCCACAACCTCTAGCTCGACATCCCAGGAGTCCGCAATCAGGGAACGAGGCCAATGACGATGCCTCAAGATTGAGCGACAGAGGTATAGTCATCCTTAGCTCAGACTTATGGTCTCCCTCATTACTTAAGCATAAGCCAGACAAATTAGTCTTGTGTGAAGATGATAAGGACCACTTTTATGTATGGTCCTGGGTGGATGAGAGAGTACATAGGTTCGATAGTTGGCTAGGGAAATACGATACCATGTATAGCCTGAACGAGGTATGGGACGGAATAGCCGTTCAAAACGAGACAAATGATTATAGGGACCTTTCGAGGTTGACTTCCACTTATAGGGAAGCGACTCCCCCTGCCTCTTCTAAAGATGGGGGAATTACGTGGTCACCGAGCATGAGCTCGGGGGAGAGTTCCAGTTAGGTTCCTCTTTACTTGTCTTTTATTCTGTGCTTGTCTGCATTGTATTGACTTTTTTATGTCTGGGATTTTCTTATAATGTGGTGTAACTATGCAGGTGCCATGTACTCTGATCTCGACACTGTGCTCGCCAGTGGCGAGGGGGCTCAAAGGAGTAAGCGCCCGAGGGGCTCGCTGAGGTCAGATCGGTCTGCCAAAGTCCTTAAGCGGACCACTGTTATGAGCTCAGCCATGGACCCTGCTTCCCAGGTCAAAGCTTCCACCATAGATGCCCCTCATGTGCCTCCTATTATCATGGTCCGCCCAACTCTCGGCCCTCCTCTGAAGAAGCCAGCGTCGAAAGAGCGCTTGTTGTCGATTTCTACTCATGTTGATGAGTATGTCGTCGACAGCGCCGCTGGGACTCATGGAGCTACTCTCGGCTCGGACATCTTGTCTCGAGTAGGCCAGAGTATCAGCAACTTCGAGGCTCCCCAGTGGCAGTTTTTGAACAATGCTCGGGACTGCAACACCCTTTATGACAAGAGTATCGAGCTTGCTACTGTGGTAATTTCTCTCACTTTACCATTTATTGTACTTATGCTTAGCATGTGTTCTAATTGGTTTTGTTTGTGTTTCAGTCTCTTGCTGCCGTTGCTCAGCTTAACTATAAGATGAGCAACGAGGTCCACTCGAGCATGTCCTATGCCCAAGAGGCTAAGAATCTTCAGCTTAAGCTTACTGATGAATATAAGGTTGCAAAGGCGAAGATGGAAGCTGAAGCTGACCAGATGAAGGCCAGGATAGCCAAGCTTAAGAAGATCAATGCCAAGCTTGAGGAGGAGAAAGTGACCACTTTCGAGATAAGGGAGAGCGAAAAGGCTCGTCGCCTCGTAGAGTTTAAGGAGAAAAAGGATTGGGTGGTCAACCTGGCCATGTATAGGATTTGGGCCAGTAATGCCGATCTTGATACCAGCTTCCTAGGCTCTTTCGAGGTAGAACTCGTGGCCAAATGGCAGGCTCGGCTCGACGCAGAGGAGGCTGCTTGGGAGGAGGCAGAGAGAGCCAAGGAGGATGTTGAGAAGGCTAAGTAGGATGCTCCTCCCTCCTAAATCTCGACCCGGGGCTGCGTCCCTTTGAACCTTTTGTAATAGTTTTTGTTGACCCAAGATTTGGCCAGCTGACACGGAGTCAAAATATGCTTGATATGAATGAAAGAGATGGGAATAACGTAATGACAAAAGTAAATAAGACACAGCAATTTATAGTGGTTCGGCCCCATGATCTGGTAATGACCTACTTCCACTTAGAATGGTATTGATATAAAAATCAGAAGAGTGATCAAAGAACTGGGGTTCAATGAGTTTCACTAATCTCTGAAGAACGATACAAGTTTACTAGGAGAATTACTATAGTCTCAAGTGATTCAAAAGCAAAAAGTCCCCTCCCTTGAGCTATCTCTAGCTATTTATAGGCTCAAGGGGGATTACAAAAGATTGTTACAGATATTCTTTCCTGAATAATCGGATACCCAGAAGATTGTATGAGATAAATTCAGGATTCATAAAGATCTTCCCATAAATGTCGCCTTGTACACGGAACCATCGACCAGACTGGTCGCGGGTAAGATAGGCTTACACTGCTTCTAATGTGTCCTCTGGTCGATACTCTAGCAGACGCTTCCAAGTGTCAGCCACGTGTCCAGGGATTACTTGCCACGTCATCAATGCTAATTTTATGGATAACATTTGCCCCCCAAGTTTATTTATCACGAGCAGTAAATAAAATTTTGGACGAACGACTCTTCGGTAACCCCGCCTGACGTGTTAGATACCTTCGTGTGTTCTTGAAAAAAGTAACCCACTTCTGTCTAATCATGTCCTCTCGGTTCCCCAGAAATGATTTCGATGGCCATCGCGTTTCCCGATACTTTGAAAAAGGAAAACTAATGATTACACTTTTTAATGTCAGAGACAAACTTATATAAGACCTTCGAAGCCTCCTTTTTCTTTTTACGCACGCCACTGTTTTTGCAAGAAACCCTAAAAACCAGAGTTTTAAACTTTCCTGGAGACCGTTTTCCTGCACTTCCAAGACTCAGACTGTGAGCTTGATCTCCAAAGACCTTTCTTCCACCTCCATGATCACTCTTCTTGGTAAGTTTTCGAAATCCCATGCTTCTAATTTTTCGTGGTGCATGCTTCTGAATGTGGACTGCTTGAGATTATCGGTTTCTGGTTTGAGGTACTTGTAAACAGAATGTTTTGTAGGCAAAGTAGAGTTACGAGTTAGTTTAAAATCCAGGATCATGCTTTTTAGAACATAAAATCGAAGTAAAAATTCGATCTTTAGGCTAGTTGAAAAATAAATTTTTCCCGCCCTAAGGGGAGTTGAAAAAGCTTTTTCAGAAAAACTTTTTACTTTCACCCTTTGATCCGTTTTTCAAAATGTTCGTGTAGAAAGATTTAGCTTCTTGTTAGAATGCTGTTGTATAAAAACTTAATTTTTATACTCGACCAACGTTATTCTAAAAAGCTTTTAAAAGTTTTCTATCCTCACCTCCCCATTCTTCTGTATGTAGATTTTAATGCCAGATTTGTGGGGAGGTGAAAGGCCTATTGGCGACGACCTTCTCGCCCAACTGCTCGAGGGAGAAGATCAACCAGCTGACTGTGTCAGGGAGATCCCTTTTTCGTGATCCTCTTCTAGATCCCATCCTTCTCCTTCAATGGCCCGTTCCAAATCTTCAGGCAAGAAAAGACCCGAGTTTGAAAACAACCCAAATTCTCCTGCCCGTCCTGATTCGCAGGCAAGGGCTCCCTCGACCAGTGGTCGAGAAAATCTTGCTCCTGACCCTAATATCCAAATTAGGGCCAGCCCTCGGCATCAGAACTTGCCTGATGTCGAGTGGTATACTTCCCCCGCCAGTTCAGTAACTCTTCGAATGATTGCTAACTGCTTCAGAAAATTCCCCCTCACAGGGGTTTCCATTATACAACCTGCCGCAGACCAGAGGGCTAACCTCCCCGGAGGTGTCAACAGCGCCTGGTCTCGGTATCATATTGAGGCGGGAGCTTATCTCCCTCTTCAACCCTTTTTTGTGGGGGTGGCCAATTATTTTGGTGTCGCCCCCTTCCAAATAACTTCAAACAGATATAGAATGCTGGCCGCACTCTATATCCTGTATAAACTTAAGAAATGGCCAGAACCTTCGCCCCACGAGGTCAACTATCTCTTTGACCTCAAGTCTAACCCGCAACAACACGAAAAGGGTTTCTTCCATTTTTGTCACCAGGAAACCAGTCAAACATTCCTGAGTGACACAACACACATATCGAACGTGGGGCAATATAATAAGGAGTACTTCCTCACCCCGGACATATCCAGCTACAACCTGGCCTTCGTACGAGGAGGTAAGCACCGTTCCTGACTGGTTGATACTTTTACTCAAGGTGTCTCCTTTCGTTGTTCTTAAACCATATTATGTTTTTCAGGCCCTTGGTTACGTCCAACCCCAACACCAGACATGGTGTTGAGGTCTAACACTTTGGCCAGGATGTCCGACGCAGCAAAAAGCGTCAAGATCCTGGTGACTGAAGAAAACTTGAGGCGGTCTGGCCTCTTGGCTCCTCGCCATGAAAATAGAGGGTCCGTGGTGGACGAAGCCACTGCCGAGGGGGTTCCCAAGCAGCAACTTCCCGTGTCTCCTCGGAGGAGGAGGCCAACGGGGATTACTATTAGGGAGTCCACGGGCAATCCTTCCGCAGAAAGGCCTTCTGCTCCCCAAGGCAAGGGGAAACAAAAGGCCAAAGAACCAGCTGTGGACTTGGGAGAGTCCTTTGATGATAATGGTAACACAATTTTACTTTTAAATGGTTTGCCAATTCCCTATCATTTGTTCGATGGGGAGGGCAATTTTACGTATACTCCAAAATTAGGGCCAGACTTCTTCATGCCAGATAATGAGTATATGACTAATAGAGTCAATAGTGAAGCGACCAGTAGTTGTAGCTCGGGTATTCACTTTGTTGCCTTTCTTTTGTTGCATATAATATATTTTCATCTGCCTCTTATTCTTATCAGTTTCCTGTGTTTACTTGCATGCAGATATGGCTACTCCCAATATCTTCGACATGTACCAAGCCGAGGAAGAAGAGGAGGTTCCCCAACTCCAACGGAGATCCAAGAGGAGAACTGGCGAATCCAGCCGAGGCCCTCCAGCCAAGAAGGGTCGAACAGAAGACCTTCCCAAGGACGCGCCAACTGGGCAGACTCCTGGGCCAACGGGGCAAACTCATCCACCAGCTTCAACTGAGAAGAGGACTACTCCTGCCCCACCGAATCCTCCGGCTGCACCCTCCAGAGATGAAATTGTTCGTGACGAAGCTCTCGGGGCTAAACTCATGAGCCGCACCCTTCGATCAGCCAGGGATTGCTTTGACCGCATTGGCAAAGGTGACCGTGTCAGGGATGCAATGGTCGAGGCTGAAAACTTGGGGGCTGACCAGGTTCTGAATAGGGCCCTGAATGAAATCTCCAGTGTGAGTACTTCTTCACTTTTTTAGACCTTAGTCTTTTATCCTTCACGGCAGGCTCTGACTTTTTCCTTTGTTCACAGGCTTTGCTATCTGCTATCACTGCTCGCACCCGTATCCAGGCTTCCATCGAGCAGGCCAAGGCAAAGGCCACTGAGAGTCATCAAGTGAAGGCAGCTGAGGAGCTTTCGGCTGCCAAGGCCAGGCACGCCAAAGAGTTGGAGGCACTGGCTCGAGAGAGGGATGCTGCGGTGACCAAACTGTCAGAGGCTGAAGCAGCAAAAGATGCTGCCGTGAAGTTGAGGCAAGAGTATCGAGAGTTCAATCAAGCTCATCTTCGCGAGATCAAGCATCTGGGAGAGACACTCAAGTCCAAGGATGAGGCTATTGCCACTCTTGGAGGCAAGGTGAAGTAGCTGGAGCTTGACAACTCCAAAAATCTTGAAAAGTACAAGAGGACGACGCTCCGATGTTTCTACAACTTCTGGAAACATAATCAGGGTGCCGACTTTAGCTATCTTTCGGAGGAAGTCAGGGCTGCTGAGTTGGCTCGCTACACCGCCCAACTGGCGGAGGAGGAGGCGAGATTGAGGATCCCTGCCTCTCCAAGCATCGTTGGTGTGAAAGAAGAAGAAGTTGTCGAGGACACGACCAACCAGGATGCTGCCCAGGACCCTTCGGCCCCAAATGCCTCTTAAACTTTCTCCTTTATTTTTTCTTTCTTTTTGGCTATACGACCCACGGGTCGTGGTGTAAAGACAAATAATTTCTTTTTAAACTTTGCTGCACGGGCAGTAAATCCTTTTTTCTTTTACTCGAACAGTTACATCCAAGCAGCGATGCTTGCGGTGTAAAAGCTTAAATCTTGATGCTATAATATCTTTATTTATTATAACATTTTTCCGTATGACCGAACTTAGCATAGTACTTTGGCATGACTTAATCAAAACATAAATTTTGAAAAATATTCTAAGTATTGTAGCATGCTTTCACTCATTTTGTTCATGTGTTTACATACCTTGCGAGTATGCTTTGCTATCGATGTGCCTTATATGCTCCCAAAGTGATCGAGGAGCTTTAGGTCCTTGGTCACTTGCCCTGACCGTGGCCTGTTCGAACATTCCTATTCGTGCGAAAAATGATACTTGTAATACAGCAAAACAACACACGTAATGAACAAATACTTGTAAATGTAAATTCACAATGGTTGGCAAGAATGACTGGCTGCGCACAGTCCCTTATAATCTCGTATTAAAAATGGACTAAACATGTCTTTACGAGCGATTCTATAATAGAACCTTACATATACGAGCAGTTAGCCATACAGCGTGGCTAACCCTCTTTGCAAAACTTGTAAAAATTAGAAAAAATTTAACACAAGCCAGTTCTTTAAAAAGGACTGTTCATTGATAATACTTGCGTAGGTGTTCTCCATTCCAGTAACGTGGAACGAGATCTCCGTTTAAGCGTGCAATTTTGTATGTGCCTAGGTGAAGGACTTCTTCAATCTGGTAAGGTCCCTCCCAATTAGGTCCGAGCACTCCAGCAGTAGGGTCGCGGGTATTTAAGAAAACTCGTCGTAGCACCAAATCTCCGACGTTGAATTTTCTTTCTTTAACTTTGGAGTTAAAGTACCGGGCGACTTTTTGCTGGTATGCACCAACTCGGAGTTGAGATTTCTCTCGTATCTCATCGATTGAGTCTAGGGACTCCATCATTAGTTGGCTATTCTGATCTTGGTCGTAAGTCAAACGCCGATGCGAGGGAGGATCTAACTCGACAGGTAACATGGTTTCATATCCGTAGGCTAGGGAAAATGGAGTATGTCCTGTCGCTGTACGGCGAGATGTTCTATACGACCAGAGGACTTCAGGCAACTGCTCTAGCCACGCTCCTTTAGCTTCTTCAAGTCTTTTCTTCAGGGTGTCTTTAAGAGTCTTGTTTACGGCTTCGACCTGCCCGTTTTCTTGGGGGTGTGCAACTAAAGAAAAGCTTTTAATAACTCCATGCTTCTCGCAGAAATATGTGAATAAGTCGCTGTCAAATTGGGTCCCGTTGTCTGAAACTATCTTCTTGGGCAAACCATATCTGCATACAATGTTCTTGATGACGAAGTCAAGAACTTTCTTGGTCGTGATGGTTGCGAGTGGTTCAGCTTCGGCCCATTTGGTGAAGTAATCAACTGCCACAACTACGTACTTTACTCCGCCTTTCCCTGTGGGCAGGGATCCAATCAAATCTATCCCCCATACTGCAAAAGGCCATGGGCTTTGCATCTACTTCAATTCGTTTGGAGCTGCTCGTGGAATCTTGGAGAACCTTTGACATTTATCCCATCTTCGTACATACTCCATCGAATCCTCGTTCATCGTTGGCCAGAAGTAGCCTTGCCTTAGAATCTTTTTTGCCAAACTCTGCCCCCTAGCGTGATCCCCGCAGAAGCCTTCATGCACCTCCTTCATGAGTTCCTTAGCCTTTTCTGGCGTAACGCACCTGAGTAGTGGCATTGAAAATCCTCTTCGGTACATAACTCCATCGACCAATACGTACCTAGCAGCTCGTCTTTGCAGAGTTCTAGCTTTGTTCCTGTTTGTTGGGAGCGTACCATTTGTCAGATACTCCAAGTAAGGCACCATCCATGTATCCTCCATTCGAATCTCCATACAGGACTTAGTTGCTTGTATGCTCGGCTTACTCAATTTTTCAACTGGCACAATGTTCAAGGTGTCAGCATCCTTCGCGCTCGCGAGTTTGGCTAAGGCATCCGCGTTTGAATTCTGATCTCGCAGGATCTGCTGGAGGGTGTACTTCGTGAACTGGGCTAGCAGGTCTTTTGCTTTATTTAAGTAGGCTACCATTTTCAAACCCCGCGCTTAATATTCTCCAAGGACCTGATTCACCACCAGCTGTGAATCACTGTAGATATCAAGCGTCTTTATGCTCATATCCTTTGCCATCCTCAATCCAGCGAGGAGTGCTTCATATTCTGCTTCATTGTTTGATGCAGTGAAGTCGAACCTGATGGCGTAGTGAAATCGATGCCCTTCTGGCGTTATCAATATCACTCCCGCTCCAGCGTGGGATTCGTTGGATGAACCATCCGTGAATAGCTTCCACGAAGGAGTTTTTTCTTGAGGCCCGGGCGCTTCAGGCTGTTCGCACTGCTCGCTATCTGGGAGTTCGATGAATTCTGCAATAAGATTGACTAAGACTTGTCCTTTTACTGTTGCTCGTGGTGAATAGGTTATGTCGAACTGCCCTAACTCGACTGCCCATTTCAACAATCACCCAGCCGCCTCGGGTTTTTGGAGGACTTGCCAAAGGGGCTGATCAGTTAGAACCGCGATAGGATGAGCTTGGAAGTAGGGGCACAGCTTTCTAGAGGCAAGGATCAAGCAATATGCTAACCTCTCGATTGGTGGATATCTCAATTCTGCCCCGATCAGTCTCTTGCTGACATAGTAGACTACTTTTTGTGCTCCCTCTTCCTCTCGCACTAGCACCGCGCTGGCGGCAACTTCAGTAATCGCTAGATAAATAAACAAAGTTTCTCCTTCGATCGGCTTTGATAAGATGGGAGGCTGTGCCATATGAGCTTTCAGCGCCTGGAATGCTTGCTCGCAGTGTTCTGTCCACTCAAATTTTTTATTCCCCCTAAGTAGATTGATGAACGGGACGCACTTGTCTGTTGATTTTGAAATGAATCTACTTAGGGATGCGATTCTTCCGGTCAAACTTTGTACATCTTTGATCCTTTCTGGCGACTTCATGTCGATCAGGGCTTTTATCTTGTCGGGGTTGGCCTCGATTCCCCTTGAATTTACGATAAACCCCAAAAACTTCCCTGATCCGACTCCAAAGGAACACTTGAGGGGATTTAATTTCATTTGGTACTTGTTTAACACATTAAAGCACTCTTGTAAATCCCTCACATGCCCTTCTGCTTTCTTAGACTTTACCAGCATGTCATCCACATATACCTCCATGTTTACTCCAATTTGTTCTTTGAACATGTGGTTGACCAGCCGTTGGTAAGTCGCACCTGTGTTTTTCAGTCCGAAGGGCATTACTCTGCAGCAATACAAGCCCGTATCGGTCCGAAAGCTGGTGTGATCCTCATCTGGGGGATGCATGCTAATCTGGTTATAGCCTGAATATGCATCCATGAATGAGAGGATCTCGTGCCCTGCAGTAGCATCGACCAGTTGGTCGATCCTTGGGAGTGGGAAGCAGTCTTTTGGACAGGCTTTATTGAGGTCTGTAAAATCAACACAGGTCCGCCACTTGCCGTTAGGCTTGGGGACCAGCACCGGGTTGGAGACCCACGATGGATAAAAAGCCACCCTTATGAATCCATTCTCCTTTAGCCTTTCCACTTCTTCTTTTAAGGCTCGTGATCTGTCTTTATCGAGCAGCCTTCTTTTTTGTTGCACGGGTGGAAAGGTCTTGTCTATATTCAGGACATGGCTGATTATTGCAGGATCTATCCCAACCATGTCTTTATGCGACCAGGCAAAAACTTCCTGGTTCTCTCGCAAGAATTCCACCAGGGCGTGCTTTGTGGAAGGCTCTAAGTTTTTCCCAACCTTTATGACTCTGGTTGGGTCTTCTTTGTCGAGTTGGACCTCCTCCAGGTCCTCGACGGGTCCAACATTTTCTTCAAAATCCCCAAAGCGAGGATCCAAATCTCCATCCTCACTTTGGGCAACACCCTATTTGGTGACTTCATCACCTGATTGGGCTTGCGCATCAACTGCCATCTGCAATCTATCTGGGGCAGTGCTCCTCGGTGTTCCGCTTTTCGCCTTTGTGATCGAGGCATTGTAGCACTCCCTGGCTTCTCTTTGGTTTCCCAAAACACGTCCTACCCCCGCGTCTGTTGGGAACTTCATGGCTAGGTGCCACATAGAGATGACGGCCCGTAGATCAACCAGTATGGGCCTTCCAATAACGGCGTTGTACGCCGAAGGACAATCGACCACTACAAAAGTGGCGAGTAATGTCCTTGTTGCAGGCGCTGTACCTGTCGTTACTGGGAGTTTGATCATTCCGGCTGGGGCGAGTCCTTCTCCAGAGAAGCCGTATATTGTTTGATTGTAGGGTTCTAAGTCTTTTACGGACAATTTCATGCATTCCAGTGTTGACTTATACAGGATGTTTACTGAACTTCCTGTATCGACCAGTACTCTCTTCACCATCATATTGGCCATCTGGATGTCCACGACCAGCGAATCAGAATGTGGGAATCGGACGTGTTGGGCATCGCTATCAGAGAAGGTTATCTCACCTTCCTCTGACCGAGCCTTTTTTGGTGCACGGTCTTCCACAGTCATCATCTTGATGTCCTGGTCGTGGCGCAGTATCCGAGCATATCGTTCTCTAGCTTTTCCGCTGTTTCCCATGAGGTGCAGGCCTCCACAGATGGTTAAGAGTGTTCCAGCCACGGGGGCAGGCTGTAATGGTGGCGAGCGTTGGCGTGTGGACGCCTGCTCGTTGCCACCTGGAGCTTCTCGTTGGGAATTTCCCGAGGCCCGTACGTATCTTCTCAAGTGTCCTTGTCTAATAAGGAACTCGATTTCGTCTTTTAACTGGTTGCATTCATTAGTGTCATGTCCGTAGTCGTTATGGTAACGACAGAACTTGGTAGTGTCTCTTTTTGAAATGTCCTTCCGAATGGGTCCAGGTTTCTTATATGGCACACTGGAGCTTGTGGACTGGTAAACCTCTCCTCGAGACTCAACGAGGGCAGTGTAGTTAGTGAACCGAGGCTCATAACGATTACCCTTAGCTCGTTTGTTGTCGGAGGTGGAAGGCTCGTTATACGGCCGTTTTCCACCATTCTTGCCATTACCATTGCCGTTCCCGTTGCCTTTGCCGTTGCCATTAGGTTTGGAACCATTGGCGGCTTTGGCGGGTTCGGCAGCCTTCTTACCCTTGTTCGAGGGTTTTCCATCATCAGCAATGGCTTCTTCGAGCTTGATGTAGCGGTCAGCTCGGTCTAAGAATTCTTGGGTAGTTCTCACTCCTTCTTTTCGGAGACTTTTCCAGAGGGGAGAGCAACGTTTAACCCCTGCGGTAATGGCCATCATCTTGCCTTCGTCTCCTACTGTTTTTGCTCCAGCCGCCGCTCGCATAAAGTGCTGGACGTAATCCTTTACCGACTCTCCGTCCTGCTGGTGAATTTTGACTAACTAGTTTGCTTCGGTTGGGTGCACATGACCAGCATAGAACTGTCCGTAGAACTCCCGTACGAACATTTCCCAGGAAACAATGCTCGCGGGAGGGAAATTAAAGAACCACTCCTGTGCAGCTTCAGAAAGTGTTGCAGGGAAGATCCTGCACCGAGCGTCTTCGGACACTTTCTGAATATCCATCTGAATTTCAAACTTATTGACGTGCGAGACTGGGTCTCCATACCCGTCAAAGTTTGGAAGTGTAGGCATCTTGAATTTGCTGGGAGTTTCGGCGTTAGCTATCCTTTGTACGAAAGGAGTGCCTTTCCTCCTATCTTGGTCGATGTATGAAGTCCTTCCCCCGACCAGTTGCTGCACAGCCTGGTTGAGGGCGTCTATCTGGGCCTGCACTGCGGTAGGAATTGCTGTGGCCTCTGTTGTTGGGGGAATGTTCTCGCCGTGCCGCTCGTGGTGATCGTTGAGTACGTCTCTTAAATCCTCGTCTCTTCTCCGCTGCTCGCTACCCCCGAGTCGGTTGAAGACATTATTTTGTCTGGGCTGCCCCCCAGCGTTCTGTCCATTTGGTTGGTCATATTAAGGTACTTGGCTTCTGCCTTTACCTCTTTCTCTATTCCTCCCACCGGCATTTCCTTTGCCTGAGTCGGCCTCATCGTATCCGTGGCCATCTCTGAACCTCGACTGGCTATGGTGAGATCGACTATTCCCTCGAGGTCCGTTCCTAGCTGAACCATCCCGAGCATTAGAGGATGGCCTGTGCTGGTCGTGGTGTCCCCGTGCATCATCGTGCCGTGGGGGGCCCCGGACCGCAGAGCCTAACTCTGAATCTCTCCTGTTGCCAGGAGGGTATTGACCTCTGTTCGGTAGGTTCGACCCATCATCCCTACGACATCTAGGGCCGTGAGGCTGATGCTCGACCCTATTCTGCCTCTGTTGCGGGGGGTTATCCCAAGCAGCTTGGGATGGTGGGTGTGCTTCAGGATCCTGTGGGACATCGTCATGGGGCATCTGAGGCTGCTCGGGCCTTTGCGGACTCGAAGGCTGGATCGGTGGGCTCGGATTAGGACCCCTTTGGGGTGGCCCATTCACCGGTTGGTCAGGCTGCGAGGCAGGTGCAGTCTGATTTCTGGCCAATAGCAAGGCTGCTTCAAGGGCTGCCATGGCTTCGTTCCGGCAGCGGTCCACCTCCGCCTGCCTTTAGCTCAATTCTGCACGCTACCGTTCAATCTCCTGCTGCTGCCGCGCCATAACTTCAGCGGCAGTCTCCTGACTGGCTCTCAAATTAGCCAGCTCTTCCTGCAACGCGCCCAGAGTACTCTTCAGCGTTGTATCATCCATTTCCTCCTCTTCAAAGTCCAGTTGTGGCTCATCCTCCGCCATGCTCGCAGGAGGAGGAGGAGGTGGCGGGTTTGACGGTGCAGCGGCGGCCGCCTGTCCAGTTTTCCTTCCAGCTTTTGCCATTAGTTTTCTCAACGACGATAAATCAAGCTCTCAACGAAAGCACCAGAATGTTGACCCAAGATTTGGCCAACTGACACGGAGTCAAAATATGCTTGATATGAATGAAAGAGATGAGAAGAACGTAATGACAAAAGTAAATAAGACACAGCAATTTATAGTGGTTCGGCCCCAGGATCTGGTAATGACCTACTTCCACTTAGAATGATATTGATATAAAAATCAGAAGAGTGATCAAAGAACTGGGGTTCAATGAGTTTCACTAATCTCTGAAGAACGATACAAGTTTACTAGGAGAATTACTATAGTCTCAAGTGATTCAAAAGCAAAAAGTCTCCTCCCTTGAGCTATCTCTTGCTATTTATAGGCTCAAGGGGGATTACAAAAGATTGTTACAGATATTCTTTCCTGAATAATCAAATACCCAGAAGATTGTATGAGATAAATTCGGGATTCATAAAGATCTTCCCATAAATGTCGCCTTGTACACGGAACCATCGACCAGACTGGTCGTGGGTAAGACAGGCTTACACTGCTTCTAATGTGTCCTCTGGTCGATACTCTAGCAGACGCTTCCAGGTGTCAGCCACGTGTCCAGGGATTACTTGCCACGTCATCAATGCTAATTTTATGGATAACAGTTTTTATCTTCTGTTTTTTATGCCCCTGGGGCCAAGACAATTTATAGCTAGTGTAAGAGTTATTTTTTTTATTTATGATATTTATAATACCGTTTTTGACTTTACTTTAATATTGCTTTACATTTCTTAAGATGAAACATTTCAAGCAATTTATATTAAAGAGTCCTTATGTCTGTTTATTCATACAAACATGTGGTGGATTTTAAGCTTGAGCTTCCATGCATTCATGCATAGTTTACTCGACGTATCTGTGTCCAATCTCGTTACTTGTCAAGGTCGGAACTTACTTTTACCATGCACCCGAAAGTACTAATATGGCGTGTAATATAGGTGGTTTAATTATATCCTATTTTTCTAGTTACTTTTCCATGTCCTCGGGTAGCTCCCCAAAGCTATGAGGTCGAAACTATCTTTTTGCAAGATACTCTAGCCTTGATCTTGACTTAACTTGAAGTAGGTGTATTCCAAATTTTTGTCGATTAATTTTAGCTGGTTTGGTTCCAAACCTATTGAGGTCATGCTTTTGGTTCGTAATCCACACAAATATTTTTTTGATCTAGTTATACCTAGATCGTGCATTCGGTTCTATCCAAATTATTTTGTCTCGCGCATTTGGTTATTTCCAAATACTTTTATTTTTTAATAATTTGGTTATGTCCAAACTATCTTAGATCGCGTATTTGGTTATTTCCAAAAACTTATTTTTTAATAATTTGGTTATGTCCAAACTATCTTAGCTCACGTAATTGGTTATTTCCAAACACTTATGTAACTCCCCAACTCCAGGGACCGTTACGGTGCACATTGCAAACAGTGCTAAACTCGCTAATCGAGTCATTTGGCCATAAACGTGTAACTAAGTATGATTAGAGGTTTAGGGATTAAAAATTTCGGTTAAGATGTAACGTTTCACTAGAACGATTACTGTATACATTGGGATCCCAAAAATATAATTTAAAGGTTTATTACAACAAAATATTTACAACCAGCCAATCTATGCGGCAAAACAGGGTTTATCCCTAGTTTCTCTCCTTCAAACCTCAGCCGTGGCGGTCGAGCAGCTGCATATGTACACATCGTCACCTGAGCTCTCCAACTCAAGGATGGTCCAGCTTTCTCTTGCCTTTACCTGCACCACATAGCACCCGTGAGCCGAAGCCCAGCAAGAAAACTCATATGCTCATGAACAGTCATATCATGATATCAAATCATATCTGGCATGCCTAGAAAACATAACTTTATTCAAGCATGCAAATAAGTTCAAACAATGCTGGGGTATCCAGGATAAGAAATCCTGCCCTTTCGAATGGATGACTATCAAGTCAATCCTAATCAGATGAGTGTTTCAACACTTGAGGTTCTGGTAAACCATGCTGAGTGACCAACAAGCAAGTCACCACGAGGCTCAGCACCCAAATCCATGCATATGATGATCAAAATGATCATACAGAGCTTATAGCTCTGATCAGATAAGTGAATATCACTTTGAGGTTCTAGAAAACCATACTGAGTGACTGACAAGCAAGTCACTAACTTAAATAGAAGAGTGGCTGCTGGGTAAGCCACTAGCCTTAAACAGATGAGAGACTGATGGGTAAGTTCCTAACTTAACAGATGAGTGACTGATGGGTAAGTCACACAAGCGCTTATAATATTCATCGAACTTGAGGTCGGTCCGGCATTAATGCTCTTTGAGTCATCCAATGCAGAATGTGGATTAGATCTAATATTTATTGACTTGCGTTGAACACGCTAAGGCCGTCCTGACTTATGAGTCAGCACCGTGTGACCAGTGCCCAGTACCACTGCCGAACCCGACTAATGAGTCACAGCTTCACAGTTGATACTGACACCTTTGCCAATCCCGACTAATGAGTCAGTACCATGCACAAGTAAGCAATGCTATCAATATGTATCATATGTCATTTATCCAAGAGTAGGGCATTCAGCATGCTTACTTAACAGTTGCCAGCATAATTATAATCATGCACAAACACAGAGACTCAAGCTCTGATTAATCTCACAGTCAATATTCACGGCATGCCCTAATCACATGTTTCTCATGCATCACATGCATCACACTTAATCATCCAGCATGCTTCAATAATAACAATATGCAAATGGGAAAGGTTTCCAAGCATTCAATATGCTATCCATGTTTACATTTAAACATCCAACATGCATCAAGAACTACCATGCATGTCACACATGGGGCATAGTTCTCTTACCTCTGGTTCGAGCGAGAATTAGAACAAGAACGACCCTTGAGAACGATCGATCCTTTAATCCTTTAGCGGTCACCTAGTCATAACCAAATATAATCTCCAATTAATGAAAATCAACAATGATAGGGTCTTGGTCTAAACCCCACTCTCGGGACCTCGAAACATACCCACACGGTGAGTAGATTCGATCCCGGGCCTTAAGGATTGAAACCCCGAGCCAAACACCCTTAAAAACACTTAAAACGGGGTTATGAAGAAATAGGGTAGCACTACAGCTCTGCCCTCCTAGCACACCAGCACTCAAAACAGAGCCAAATCGCCCTAGCCTCCTGTGCAGGTAGTGCTGTAGCACCCTACACTGGGCGCTGTAGCTCTACCTTCAGCTAGCTTCAGCCCAGAAATCTCCTCCTTCGATTCTACCATTTCCAACCCAAATCAAGAGCTTCCAAACATCACATTATGTCCAAAATGAACCCAAAAACCATCCTCACATGCCCCAAGCATCACAACCCCAAGAACCCTAGCAAAAACACCCATTGAAACTCAACTTTCCAACTCAAAAACCAGCTGGAACTTAACTCAGAAAATAGATCTAAAGCTATAGTTCTAATGGTTAAAAACTCACCTCAATCTCAGCAACACACCCTCTTCAGTGGTGGAGCATAACCCTCGCTTATCCCGGCTTGGTTCCTTGGCTTGATTCCTCAAACAAAGCTTGAAAATCCAGAGAGAAATGAAAGGAGAAAACCTATCGGGAGAGAAGGAGGAATGATACTCTATTTTTGCTACTCTTATACTGCCTTAATGGTTTATATCAATCTCTAAGGGTGAAAAGACCTAAATGCCCTTATGTCTAAAATAAAACCTTAACAACCACCAAGGGCAAAACCGTCCTTTCGCACCTATTTCGTTAATCATAATTAACACTCTCCAATTCCCGCTATTCTCAATATTCTCAAACACCAATAATCCATATCCCATTACCCTCTAATTCCCAATAATGCTCTAATCATTAAAACCACCCCGAGACTCACCCCGAGCCCCGAACTTAAACCCGTTATGACTAGACCGAACACTTGCATTTCATGATCGTCTCATGCCGAAAGGCTCAAACATATCTCCATAATGATGGGATCTCATTCACGAATCAAAAAATGCACCCAAATACACAATTATGCTCTAAACGGCCCAAATTGCTAAAACAACTTAATAAACAGTTGTGGACCCACATGCATGTATATAACATCATATTATAATATAATTCACATAAACATGCATATAATCATTGAGTAGCATAATAAATCAATTATGGCCCTCCCGGCCTCCTAATCAAGGTCCTAACCCTTATTAGGAAATTTGGGGCATTACAACTATCGCCTCCTTTTGGGAATTTCGTCCTCGAAATTTATCTGAACTGTCAGAATATCAACTCTGCACAACTAATTCTAGTTTCCCAGGTCGTTCCCTCGACCTCCCTGTCTTTGTAACATTACCTTAACTCAAGGTGCACTTCAGTCCTCATAATCTTATTCTTTCTGTCTCATATTTGGACTGGCTATTCTTTATATGATAACTTAGCCTCAATCCCTCGATTCTGATAACTTAACTCATGAGTTTCTTTCAACCCATGTCCTCAGCATGGAAATGCAAAATACACTGTATATACCTGACAGTGCCAAAACAAGATTGAATCAAGTCAACCTGACCAGTCCTATCGAGGACTCAAACTATTATACTTCTCTAGGGCTCAAATTGCCCTTAATTCATCACCCCTTTCCATGGTGATACTTTTGGAGAAGATATAACCTTCTACCTGGAACTCTATGTTCATGCTTTTCAATTCAACAAAACTTTTCCATTTACTTTGAGAAGTGAGCCTCGAAGCTCCAACCTCTAATAGTCTCAATGGTCCCTTGAACCATCTCATGATCCAGATACAACATCTCACCCATCTCATTCCAACGCATGGATGACGAATACACTCTACCATACCTTATTCACAAGGTACCATTTCAACACTGGATAACTCTTTTCTTCCCTCAAAGAGATTTAAGTACTGATCGGCTATGTCACTTATCCTTACTGACAAAAGCAAACTCATTTGGACTGTTGGCCCACATTCACTCAATGCCAACTCATATTGGCCCACTAACCTGGCCAATCTCACCGTGAAACCCATCCCGATGTTTTTTTTTATTTCCAATATAAAACACTCAAAAGGCTACCATGGCCTCACTAATTTCCAACACTCTGATCTGGCCTGCTAACATGGTAAGAACTTTACCACGCATTCCATCTTTGGCCACCATTATAAGACTTTCATATGCTACCACATTCCCATGATGCCTGAACGAAGGAAATAAAAGAGTAACATGAGATTCATCCAGAATCTCCCAATCAATCTCAATATCAATCGGATCCCAAGTCCGATCCTTACACCACAATAAACGCATACCTGATATTACAAAACCCTTAGTTAATCCAGCTAAGATTTCCATTCAATCTTTCTTATTTGTGGTTCACTTAGTTGTCTTTCCTTTTGATCTTCTTTGAGATAATAATCTCAAACAATAAATTGGCCACCTGGCCCACCAGAAACTCTACTCTAGTTCTGGTCAGACACTTTTAATCAACTTGTTGCTTAGGCAATTACTTTTCTCTGTCACTGAGATGTCATAACAACCCACTAACTGGTTCTGATCTGTAAGAAGACTCGGAACTATTTCCCAAGGCATTTGTAATATCCTTACCACCCAAGGACACTCCTGCCCCTAAGGCGTTCCTTGACCTTGGAAAATCTCTGCAGAGAAAATACCACAATATCATCGTCCAAGATAAACAAGCATGGTTACAGGTGTCATCGTTCCTACACTATTGATAGTAAGGTCGTAGATGCTCGCCATTCCATGCTCGTGTTACCAAATCCCCATTCAATCTTGCCAATTTGTAGGAGCCAAGTCGGATAACTGATTCGATCTGATAAGGTCCTTCCCAATTCGGCTCAAGCATGCCAGCAGCCAGGTCCCGTGTAGCCAAGAACACACGCCTCAGCACCAAATCTCCCACACCAAATTTTCTATCTCAAACCCTTTTATTGAAATACCTGGTAGCTCGCTGTTTGTATGCAACATTTTTTAGTTGAGCCTCGTCCCTTCTTTCTTCAATCAGGTCCAAACTTACTTCGAGCTGGAATTGGTTCGAGGCTTGGTCATAAGCGTGGGTTCGAATGGTGGGTATTTCGACCTCGATTGGCAACATAGCCTCACATCCATATCCCAGAGAAAAAGGGGTATGTCTTGTTGAAGTACGAGCTGTGGTTCGATATGCCCACAAAACTTGGGGCAACTCTTCGGGCCATTTCCCCTTAGCTTCTTCCAACTTTTTCTTCATAGAACTCTTCAGGGTATTATTTACAGCCTCGACTTGGCCATTCGTTTGGGGATGGGCCACAGAGGAGAAGCATTTTATTATACATTTTTCTCACAAAAGTTGGTAAACATGTCGCTATCGAATTGAGTACCGTTATCGGATACTATCTTCATTGGCATCCCATATCGGCAGATGATGTTTTTCACCACGAAGTCCAAGACTTTCTTCGAGGTAATTGTTGCTAGAGGTTCGGCCTTGGTCCACTTCGTAAAGTAATCTACCGCGACTACTGCATATTTAACTCTGCCTTTGCCGGTTGACAGGGAGCCTATGAGGTCAATTCCCCAGATTGCAAATGGCCATGGCGAGGTCATCATAGTTAGCTCGAAAGGTGGAGCTCGAGGGATTGTTGCTAACTGTTTGTAATGCCCCAAATTTCCTAAGAAGGTTTAAGACCTTGATTAGGAGGTCGGGAGGGCCATAATTGATTTATTATGCTATTTAATGATAATATGCATGCTTAGGTGTATTAAATATGCATGTGAACCCATTTGTGATTAATTGGGCGATTTTCATATTTTGGCCATTTCGGGCATTTTTGGCATATATGTGAAATGGGCGCGGGGCTTTATTATTATTTGGTTATGCCAGGGTTACCCAGCACAAGATGATCCTAGGAGGTAAGCTAGTGGGAAAGTCACAACGGGATTTAAGCTTGACTTGGAGTAAGTCAAGGGGTATTTAGAGCATTACCGAGTTATTGGGTAATGGGAATTAATATTTGGTGATAAATTGGGAGTTAGTAAGATCAGGGGGAAATTCTGGAGGGTTTGACTATTTTGTCCCCGGGGGTGTTTTTGGGACCCCGAGCATTAGGATTTGGTTGAGGCTACTTAAGCTTCAAGTAACCTTTTAAAAAGAATAAAAAGAACGTTCTATATGTTCTCTCTCCCTAAAAAGTTCCCTTTTTGTCTCCCGATCGCTTTTTCAAAGATAACTTGAGTTCTAGGACTCGGATTCAAGCGAGGATCGAGGCATAGTGATCCTAGGAAATATTAGAAGCTTATTAGCCAGAGGATTTAGTTGGAAACAACTCAGTTGGAGGTAATTCAAGTTTTAAGTTCTAAGTTTTTAAAGTTTTTAAGCTTGAATTGGATTTTATGTTTTGATGTGTTTTTGGGTGATTTGAGACTTGGGTTTTATGGGTTTTGGATCATGGGGATGTTTGGGAACTTTGATTTTTGAGTTTGGAGATGTTTGGATATGTTTATGAGAGGATTTTAGATGAAGAAATGGAGGATTTTTGGTTGGGTTCGAGGTTGAGCCGCGGCTCAGTTCTTGGGCGCTGCAGCTCAAGCTTGAAGAAGCTGCTGAAATGGTGCTGATGGGCTATTTGAGCTGCGGCTCTATGGGGTAGAGCTGAGGCTCTAATTGCTGTCAGAGAGTATTTTTGGGCCTGATTTGGGTGGGGCTGCGGCTCTAATGGATGGGGCCGCGGCTCATAAGAGGAAAAGTGACCAAAATGGGTTTTTAGTCATGGGAAATCAAACCTTAGGCCTCGGGATCATTCCTACTACCCGGATTAGTGAGGATTGATGTCTTGGAGGCTAAGTTTTAGTTCAAGGGTTGGTTTTAGAACTTGAACTCATTGGATCACCATTTGTGGTTGTGACTAGGTTAACACTAGAGGCTTGGAATCGGGATCGTGCTTGTGGCTCATTTGTTGGTAACATGTGCGTGGACCAAAGGTAAGAAAACTGCACCCTGTGTATATGAGACATGCATGGTTATCATTGAAGCATGTTGGTTGATTATTGAGTATGACATGCATGGTTATTATTGATGCATGATGGATGTTTAAATGTAAATGTTGATAGCATAGTGAATGCTTGGCAATCTTGCCCATTTGCATATGATTGTTGTTGAGGCATGCTGGATGATTAAGTGTGATGCATGTAATGCACGAGAAACATGTGATTAGGGCATGCCATGAATGATGAATATGAGATTGGTCAGAGCTTGAGTCTCTGAGTTTGTGCATGATCATGATTATGCTAGAAACTGTTTAGTAAGCATGCTGAATGCCCTATTCTTGGATAACTGGCATATGATACATATTGATAGCATTGCTTACTTGTGTATGGTACTGACTAATTAGTCAGATCGACAAAAGTGTTAGTATCAGCTGTGAAGCTGTGACTTATTTGTCAGGTTCGGCAGTGATACTGGACACAGGTCAGGTAGCGCTGACTTATTTGTCAGAACGGCCTTAGCGTGAATCACGCAAGCCAACAGAGATTAGATCTAATCGATTACTAGCATTGAATGACTCAAGGAGCATTAATGCCTGACCGACCCTGAGGGTCGATGAACAAAAACAGAGCTTGAAGGCTAGTGACTTACCTAACAGCCACTCTCCTGCTAAAAACAGAGCTTGAAGGCTAGTGGCTTACCTAACAGCCACTCTCCCGCTTTAAACAGAGCTTGATGGCTAGTGGCTTACCTAACAGCCACTCTCCCGCTAAAAACAGAGCTTGAAGGCTAGTGGCTTACTTAGCAGCCACTCTCCCGCTAGAAAACAGAGCTTGGAGGCTAGTGGCTTACCTAACAGCCACTCTCCCGCTAGAATCATGTGATGTTCACCCATTGGTTTGAAAGCTTTATATTCAGTGTGATTATAATGATAATCATTTGATAATGTTTATGAAAAGTGTTATGTTTTCTTGCTGGGCTTCGGCTCACGGGTGCTATGTGGTGCAGGTAAAGGCAAGAGGAAGCTGGACCACCCTTGAGTTAGAGAGCTTAGGTGATGACGTGTACATATGCAGCTGCTCGTCCGCCACGGTCGAGGTTTAAAGTGGAACTAGGGTTGAACCCTGTTTTGCCGCTTAGAACGACCTGTTGTAAATATTTTCTGTAATAAACTCTGAAATTTATATTTTCGGGATCCCAATGTATATATTAAACGTTCTAGTGAAACATTACACCCTAACCAAAATGTTTAATCCCTAAACCGCTTATCATACTTAGTTCACGATTTTTGCCAAATGACTCGATTAGCGAGTTTAGCACTGTTTACAAGGCACACCGTAACGGTCCCATGAGTTGGGGCGTTACACTGTTGACATTTATCGCACTTTTTGATGTAATGAAATGAGTCTGCTTTGATGGTGGGCCAGAAGTACCCTTGGCGTATAATCTTCTTAGATAGGCTATGCCCCCCAGTGTGGTCCCCACAGAACCCCTCATGAATCTCTTCTATGATCTTCTTAGCCTCGGGTGGAGTCACACACCAGAGTAATGGCATAGAGTATCCTCATTGATATAGCCTACCTTCCACAATAGTGTACCTGGGAATCTGATACATCAGTTTCTGAGCCTTGGATCGTTTTGCTGGGAGAATGCCAGTTTTGAGGTACTCAACTATCGGGGTCATCCATGTTGGCTCAGAGTTAATCATGCAGACATCCTCCTGTGCAGGCTTGCTTATACAGGGTGTTGATAGATGTTCGATTGGCACACCATTCAGCTCGTCGAACTTGGTGGATGATGCGAGCCTGGCTATGGCATCTGCATTTGAATTTTGCTCTCGCGGTGCCTGCTCTATCGTGTAAAACTCGAAATGTTCGAGTGCTGCTTTTGCTTTTTCCAGATATGCAGCCATTCTAGTCCCACGAGCCTGGTATTCCCCTAAGATTTGGTTGAACACCAACTGCGAGTCACTATAGCAATGTATCGCCTTAGCTTTGAGTTCCTTGGCTATTCGAAGTCCTGCCAGTAGAGCTTCGTATTCAGCCTCGTTATTTGACGCTTCGAAGTCAAATCTTAAAGCAGAGTGAAATCGACTCCCATTTGGCATGATCACTATTATTCCTGCCCCCGATCCATTTTCGTTGGAAGACCCATCGACATAAAGTTTCCACAGCTCGCGGGCCGGGGTTATAACTTCGTTGTCAGTCACTCCGGTGCATTCCACTATGAAGTCTGCCAGGGCCTGTCCTCTAATGGTTTTCCTTGGATGATAAGTGATCTCGAATTGTCCAAGCTCAACAACCCATTTCAATAATCGGCCCGAGGCCTCTGGCTTTGATAAGACTTGTCGTAGTGGTTGATCAATCAACACATGGATGGGGTGTGCTTGAAAGTAAGGTTAGAGCTTTCGAGACAAGTGAATTTGGCTGAGAGCTAATTTCTCCATTAAGGGGTATCTCGATTTTTCCCCCAATAACCTTTTGTTGACATAATACATTGGCTTTTGTACCTTCTGGTCTTCTCGGATCAGCACGGTGTTGATGTCATATTCGATTGTAGTGAGATATAGATATAAAATTTCTCCTGTGATAGGTTTCGAAAAGATAGGAGGCTCCGCGAGATGCTTCTTGAGTTCTTGGAATGCTAGCTCGCATTCTTCTGACCATTCAAACTTTTTGCCCTCTCTCAAAAGATTAAAAAATGGTAGACAGCGGTCTGTAGATTTCGAGATAAACCTACTTAATGCTTCCATCCGCCCAGTCAGACTCTGGACATCCATATGATTTCAAGGTGAGGGAATGTCAATTAATGCCTGGATCTTGTCAGGATTAGCCTCTATTCCTTGTGCGTTTACGATGAAACCGAGGAATTTTCCCGACGATACTCCAAAGGAGCATTTCTGGGTGTTGAGCTTCATGTTGTATTTTCGAAGTACGGCAAAGCATTCTTCGAGGTCGTCCACATGGTTGTTGTTATGTTTAGATTTGACCAACATATCATCAACATAAACTTCCATGTTATTTCCTATTTGCTCAGAGAGCATCATATTTACGAGTCGTTGGTATGTGGCTCCAACATTCTTGAGCCCGAACAGCATGACATTGTAGCAATACGATCCTTTGTCTGTTACAAAACTCGTATGTTCTTGATCCAGGGCATGCATGGAAATCTGGTTATATCCAGAATAGGCGTCCATGAACGACATAAGTCCATGCCCAGCTGTGGCATCTATGAGCTGGTCGATCCGAGGTAGGGGAAGTAGTCCTTAGGACATGATTTATTGAGGTCCGAGTAATCAATACAGGCTCGCCATGTTCTGTTAGGTTTCGAAACTAGCACCAGGTTAGTGACCCACTCCGGGTAGAAGGCGTCTCGTATAAATTGATTTGCCTTTAACTTGTCAACCTCTTCTTTCAGGGCTTTCTTTATGTCGTCGTCCAGGAGTCTCCGCTTTTGCTGCTTCGAGGGGAAGCTCTTGTTAATATTAAGAATGTGGCTTATCATATTCGGGCTTATTCCTACCATGTCCGAATGTGACCACGCGAAAACATCCTGGTTCTTTTTCAGAAAGCAAATTAATTGCTCTTTGGTTTCTTCCGAAAGGCTTTTCCCTACCTTTACTGTTTTCGAGGGGTCTACTTCTTCGAGTTTGACCTCTTCGAGCTCTTCTAATGGCTCAAGATCAACTCTTTCCTCTACCCTTGGATCAATTTCTTCGTATATCTCGAAGACTGTCCCATCCTTATTCTGAATTATGACAAGTGTTTGTGTACTTGTCTATTTTTTTCCTCTAACGGAAATGTTGTAACATTCCCTTCCCGCAAGCTGGTCTCCTTTCAGCATCCTGATGCCACTAGAATTTGGGAACTTGATGGCCAGGTGCCTAACAGACGATACTGCCCCCAGCCCTACCAGGGCGGGTCACCCGAGCAGTACATTGTAGGCTGATGGAAGATTCACTACTACAAACTCCATCATCTTGGTTGTCGAGAATGGGAAGTCTCCCAAGGTCACTGGAAGTTCAATGGATCCCACACAGACAATCTTTTCTCCTGTAAAATCGTACAACGTCGTTACACATGCCTTTAGGTCGCGAAGCGCGTGTCCCATCTTTTCTAAGGTGGCCTTATAAAGGATATTTATTGAGCTCCCATTATCAATCATGACTCTGTGTACCCTCTTATTCGTGAGCGGAAGGGTGATGACCAGTGGGACATTGTGAGGGAATTGTACATGAGACGCATCGTCCTCAGTAAATGTTATGGGTTGAGATTCCACCCTTTGCTGTTTTGGAGCTCTAGGCTCGGGTTCGTAAGGAGACCCATAACCTGTTTTCAGCTCATTCACATATCGTTTCTGGGTGTTCCTACCCGATTCTGTGATATGTGGTCCCCCTCAGATGGTTATGACGTCTTCTCTATCAATCGGAGGGGGTCGATTGTCCACCCTTGCTCGGGAATTGCTGTTCTGGGCAGGAGGTGCTGCTGCTGCTGCCCTTTGGTTGGTAGAAGCCTGATTAGGGTTTTGATTTCTAATATATTGCCTAAAATATCCTCTAGAGATCAGGCCTTCAATCTCATCTTTTAATTACCTGCATTCATCGGTTGTATGCCCGATATCTCTATGGCTGCAGTATTTGTTGGAGTCTCTTTTCCCTTTTTGGTTTCTCATGGGGTCCCGATGTCTGAAAGAGGCCTGGTTTTCATTAGCCAGGTAGATATTCTCCCGAGACTCATTAAGCTCAGTATACACTTTGTATACGGAGAAATATCTTTCCCCTTTCTTCTTCTTTCCCCCTTTCACCTCTGGATTATTCCCTTCATTCTTCTTTCTTTTAGAAGGGTTGTCCCCAGGGGGTTGTGAGGTCGTAGGTGTTGGGGTTTTATGCCCTAATTAAAACCCAAATTCTTTGTAATCTCATTTTATTATCAATAAAAGAATAGAAATCATTTTTTGACTTGGTCAATCACTTTGCTCACATGTTTTATTTTCATGATTATTTGTTTAATATAAACTTCTATTAAATCCCGAGCATATAGCTAATCTTATTTATAGTGACGTAATCACAGTGGAATATAAATATGATTATATGTTCAAAATAAGTTAGTCCTAAGATTAGTCAGTGCACCGGATTTACACTGACTTGCCAATCTACGATATGATCTACTTACACATTACAGTGTTATGTTCTTTCAAGAACATTAGCAAAGTAGATAAGATCGGATGTATATGTTACATCGGACAGGACCGATATTGACAGTTGATAAGATAAGTAAACATGCCGTTATTATTTATTCTAGTCATATCATATAGTTGACCATAGGTCAATTCAATCTCAATTCTGAGTGGTTAGTATTCTAACTGATTGTATTATTTGAGTTCTTTGACTTGTTCGTTACCAGCTTACCCTACGGACTAGCCCATACTTACATCTTGGGAACTCGGTAGTATAATTGAGTGGGAGTGTTAATCATAGATATGAACATCTATAGCTTCTGATGAAGAAGTGAAACGATGGTTTCCTTTTAGTTTGGTTCAAGGTGTTAAATGATAGAGATCTCATTTCAGTAATTAAATTAGTTTACTGAAATATCATTTACAAGGAACTAAGTGTTTTAAGGATAAAATACAATGAGGGGTAAAACGGTATTTTAGTCCTATCTCATTGTAGACCGTCTATAGAGGATTGAGTGACAATTATGGTTGTAACAATGGATAATTAATAGCGTATCTATATTTGTTATGGAGCGTTCTATGAATTCAAGAGTGCAATTCCAAGTCTATAGTGGAGTCACGAGGAATTAATAAGTTAGTAGATTTATTTGTTAGATTTATGATAACTTATTGGAGCTTGATTTCATAGGCCCATGGTCCCCATTGTACCTTGGATAAAATCATCTAGATAGTCTCAATTAATTGATTTAATCATCAATTAGAATTATCAAAGTTGACCAGGTCAATTTTGGATAGTTTCACAGAGTTGTGTAATTTTGAGAAGAAAAGAGAAATTATGGCAGATTTATTAATTAAGATAAATTGGTATCTAAATTAATAAATAAGTTTAAATCAAGGTTCAAATTATAAATAATTAATTTGATAAATGATTTAAATAATTATTTAATTAATTAAATCAATAGAAAATAATACAGGCCTTGATTTTAAGTCCAATGGGCTTATAATCAAATGGGAAATTTCACGGGCCTATAGCCCATGATAATTTCGACCTAGGGCTTCAAAATGGCTGTTATTTTATTGATTTTTTAATTAAATTAAATGGCTTAATTGAGTCTATAAAAGGAGTGCTTATAGAGAAGTCAAAACAAGGGTTTTTTATAAGTTAGATTTTCTGATAGTTTTATATTCTCTCTAAACACAAGTCCTTTTCTAAGCCTCTTTGTTATTTTCTCTTCTTCTCTCTATATCTATCTCATGTGTTGAGAATTGCCCACACTAGTCTAGGTGGTTCTAAGGATACATTGGAAGATCGTGAAGAAAATAGAAGATCGGTTCAGTTTCTTGATAATACTCTGCAACAGAGAGGATACAAGAGTTAGAGAAACTGAAGGAAGGACTCTTAATTCCGCTGCGTATACTGTAAGTATTATATTATTTGTTTCTCTTTGAATTCAATTTTAGAAACATGTTTTAGGCTATCTCGTATTAATTTGTTTAATATTAGATATACATGAAAATAAATAAAGATCCTGTATAAGCTTTTTCCAACAGTAGGATCCGCTGAGGTCGAAGCAGAGTTTGCGTTTGTTGTTATAGTTATGGGCTGAGAGGTCATATTAAATGCTGACCTTGCCTCTTCTACATTAACAAACCTCTAAGATCGTCGATTGAACTCAGTTAAGGACCTTACGAGTTTCCTCTGCATGTCCTCCCAGAGAGGAATTCCAGGCATTACTCCAGCTCGGACAGCCATAAAATTGCCACTGTCGTCTACGTCACGAGCTCGAGCGACTTCCAAATTAAACCTTTTTAGGTAACTTTTCAATGTTTCATTCGGCTGTTGTTGGACATTGGTCAAGGCAGACGCCTCGGGCCTAATTCCGACCATGGCTTTGAATCGATTCTCGAAATCTCTAGACAATTGATCCCAAGAAGCGATCGAATGTTTCTTATACTTCTCAAACCCGTTTTTTGCTGGCCCTGTGAGCGATGTTGGAAACGACATGCATCTGAGCTCGTAGCCCACATTACTCGCTCGCATGATTGTATTGAACGTACTCAAATGACTGTATGGATCAGAATTCCCATCAAATGGTGGGACATGAGGAATTCAGAATCCCTAAGGAAACGGGGTGCTGGAAATATGGGGGGTGAAGGGCTCGAGTTCTTCACTGAACTCTTCGTCCCGATCTCAACCTCGTTCATTTTGTAAGAGCCTGAATGCTCTTTCCAGTTGTTCAATCCTTTCTTGGACTGGATCCACGGGGGGTCTGACTTGAAACTGGTTATCATTGATCACAACCCCAGTTTCGCGCCTCCGCATAGGGTTCTTGCGTCCATTGAGATGATCCCTCAGATCTGGATTTAAGAGGTTACCATTACCCCGATTATGGTTAAGATATTCTCGTAAATCTGGGTGATCCCTTCGATTCCCAGTATTTCTGCGTCCCTGGTCATACATATTGACCGATCTAGTGTCTCCCGAGCCTTCACTGACATGGCTCATCGCGCGGTTGTTTCGAGATGGGTTCCTTGCTGGTTACCTTGTCTTAATAGTATGAGACTGAGACATTTGGCTTCTCGTGGGTTGGGTACCTCTATGCTCCCTAGCAGTCTCCCCATTCCAATGTCTTTGCCCAGCTCACCTTTTCCTATCACCTTGAGTCAGTTGCGTGTTTCTCCGAGTTAGTGAGGGATACCTTATTGGCGATGGTGGGTGCCTTATGGGTGATGGTGGCTGCCATCCATTACGAGGCCTAGAAGGTCCTGAGTTTGCTCGAACTGGTTTAGGAACGCTCTGTACGTTACCAGGATTTTGGGTCCGAGCCTCCGTGGGGGCTCGGTTATTCCCTATCTCGGCCAATGCCTCCGCAGTTGAGTTGGCAGGAGCTCCAGCTCGGGTACTTCTCCGGGGCCTTGATGGAGCAAGCTGTTCTGCTGGTGGCGGAGGTTGCTCCGTTCTCCAGGTGGCAACGTTTTTGCACGGTCACCCACGAGGCCTGCATGGTGGAACATGAACCTCTCGTGGAGGCAGAGCTTGGGCCTCTGGTGGAGGTGGGGCCTGAGCTGCCTGTGTCTCGGCAGCTATTCTGGCCAGCTCCTCATTATGTTTCTTGGCTTCTACCAACTGCTTTCACAGTTGACGATTTTCGAGCTCCATTATTGGGACATATCATTCTGGATTATAAAACATGTCCTCTTCGTCCCTGGGGACCGGTGGTCCCCGAGAGTAGGATGACCCACTCCTCTCATCAGGGTTCGAATTCACCACAGGCTGCTTTCCAGGGCATCGGGGGTAGTCAGCTTCATCTAAAATCTCCTCCTCTGGAACATTGGGATCATTCACTGCCATTGTTGATTCAGGGAGGCTTTTTTACTAGACTCACACGCGTACTGCATAATGCTCTTAATGAAAGCACCAATCTGTTGACGCCGTTTTTTGTCAACTTAAATAGTAGAGCAATTAAGCAAATGGAAAATGGAGCGAATGAATTTAAAGAGGAAAATAAGAAGGTTTTTACGTGGTTCAGCAGTTACTTCTGCCTAGTCCACGAGTCTATGTTATTAAGACTTGGAGTTTTATGAAATTCTTCAAAGATGAATTACCCAGAGATTTCTCCCAAGAAATCAAAAATCAGAATTCGATCCCTTACAAGTGGTGATTCCTTCTCTATTTATAGGGAAGGTTACAGAGTTCATTCCCACATATTTCGGGAAGATATTCTGTATATCAATTGAAATAATAATATTAAATGCATTATCTCCTATATACACGAAAACATCCCATGAAAATCGGAAACGGATAACAGATTAAATGATATCCCTTAAATTAGGGGATTAAATAACAATAAACATGTTCACACGTAATGGGTTATTTCAGATGAATTATCCAATCTTCGAGATCGACCATTAGCATTAACTCTGTCGAGACCAAGAGTCATTCATGAGCTTGCCACCCTAACTTCGTGCTATGCTCGGGACATTTGGATGCCGACGAAGCTGCTACATCTGAGCTTGTACTTCCCGAGTTCGAGCTGTCTCGCCTGAAGGCAATTGGCGAAATATATGTTTAAGTGTCATGCCGTGCGAGCTCAGAACATATTCGAGGCTACACATCTTCGAGCTTTCGATGTCGGCAATTACAGCAGAGCGGTCTGACAGAAGGATCAAATGACGACCATGCATACTTCGAGCTCACACCTGACGAGCCCAGCTTTCAGGATATGACTCCTTATCTCGAAATCTGGGTATACCAGTTATACTACAAACGACTTGTGGCGTGAACATAATTTTAATTTGAAATTATTTTTAATTTTTTTATCATAAATTTATAAATTTGTTCTTAGTTATTTTAACTCATAAATATGTATAATTAGTTGTGATAAATTTATAGTGATTAATATTACTTTATAAGTTTGTTAGAAGAAATTTAAATTATATATTTTTAATTTTTAAAATTAAATTAAATAAATTACATATTTATAAATATTAGAATAAATTAAATTAAATTAAATAAGTTGGAGATTTATAATTTTAAAATAAAATATCAATAATTTAAAATTATATATATTTATTTAATTTTAACATCATAGGTCGGTTCTAGAACTAACTTATAATGGGGCATTATAGGTTCGTTGCTCATGACCGACTTACCATGTTAAAATTAGGGCATACAAAATAAAAGCCCAAAATTTTATTAGGTCTCACACATTCTTCTTCTTCTTCTTCATCACTTCGCGCATTTCATCTTCTCTTTTTTAGCTTTTTCTCCATTGCTCACTCTGTCGCTCCCTCTCTTATCTTCTTCTTCTTCTCTCTCTCTCATTCTCCCTAACTCCCTTTTCTCCATTTGTTCCATCTCAATATACAGAGGCTTTAAAGAGTACGAAGAGTCATCGATTTTGAGAAGGCTTTTCTCTTTCACAGCTGTTGGAGGGCGATTCATAGGATTTTGCCATGTGTTTGTGTGAGCCTTCAACATTGGTTCTTAAATTTTCATTTTTGTGGTATTCAAAAGGTATTTGTTTTTGCACCTGTGTTTTCTTTTTCTTTTTTCCACTATAAATCATGATTTTGAACCCTAGAAATTAAAATGGCTAAGTTATTTGTTTTGAGCTACAATTATTGGTATATACTTTTGTTTTGTTGTCTCGAATTGGTTTAGTTTGGTTCATAACTATCTCTCTATATATATATTTATCAGAAATTCGTATAATTCTTAGCAAATGAGGTATTTGTAATCAGTAAATTGAGGTGGCTCAGCCTGGTGAGAACCAAATGGGCTTCAAAGATCAATTTCTTTTCTTTTAAAATGTTCAATGAAAAGCTTTTAGTAATGTATTGAATTCAATGTAGTGTCGGCGACATTTGTTGTCGTCCATGGTTAAGGAGTAGTGTACTGAACTAGGAATTTGGCTTGGAAAATATGTGTGATGCCCTACTAATCCAGGATCGTTACAACATGTGTTTAAAATAGTGTTGGACTCGCTAAGCGAGTCATTTGGACTTAAACGTGTAATTAAAGTAACTAATGGTTCAGGTATTAAAAATTTTGGTCAAAGGAGTAAACATTTTCATTAAAAAGTTTCAGTCTGTACATGGGATCCCAAAATAGAAGTAAAAAATTATTTAGAACTAAAAAGATTACAAAAATAAGCTGACCTAAGCGACAAAATAGGGTCCAACCCTAGTTCCTTCGTGATACCCCGGCTGTGGTAGTCGAGCAAACTTCATATGTACACGTCACCCCTAAAGCTCCCCAACTCATGGCTGGTCCAGACCTGCACCACATAGCACCTGTGAGCCAAGGCTCAACAAGAAAACTTAATTAAACATATTCAGATAGACAACAAAACATAAACAACATGCTTAGCAGTAATAACTGTACTCAAGTAGACACATTATTTGTGGGTTGTGACTAGGTTACCGCTAGGGCTTGGAAGAGGATCGTTCTTGGAAGTCGTGCTTGATTGCCTAACTATTTACAATCGGGCCAAAGGTAAGAAAACTATTTGTGCCCGTAGAGCAGGGCATGGCCCAATTATCTGTGTTTAGTGTTATGTATGAATGTTTATAATCATTATGCCATGTTTGTGTGTTTCATGACTGCTGGTGAAGGGCGAGTTTGGCAAAGGTCAGGATCTGCGAAGGCCGGATTCGGTGAAGGCCAGGAATGGAAATAAGCATGCTGAATGCAGGCCACCATGGCATGGACATCTAGGGTAGTGTATTCACCCACTCTGTGAAGATCGTGAACCTGGTGCCTGGTAAAGCTCCTTGGTCGGCATAGGCCGCTATGTGAATTGTCTGCTGTATCTTTTTAAATTATGTGTTTATTGAAATGAAATGTTATATGCTATGTTTGTGGAGTTTTCTTGCTGGGCCTTGGCTCATGGGTGCTCTATGGTGCAGGTAAGGGCAAGGGAAAGGCCGACCAAGCATGAGTTGGAGGGCGTGGAGCGGCGTGTACATGTTTGGCCCACCTAGCCGCCACGACCGGGGTAGTTTTGAGGAACACTGTGCAAAGGTTTGATTTTGTCGCTTAGGTCGATTGTACCCTAACTTTTGAGTTGTAAATGTGTTTTGAAACAATGTTTTGGGATCCCAATGTAACACTTTTATAGTTTGAATGAATGTCCAAACATTTTATATTAAAGTATCATTTAATGAGTCTTTACTTTAAATTAATCACACTTTTTTATCTGAAACCTCAATTAGTGAGCTAATGGCACATTTTAAAATCACATGGTAATGACTCTAGGGTAGTAGGGAGTTACAACTTTGTATTAGAGCATGCCAAGGTTTATGGTTCCTGGAGATTGACCAAACATGTATGCTCGCTACCAAAGACAAGTTTGACTCAGGATTGGTCGATATTAAGTGAAATATATGTGTTAATTGCTTGTCTGAATAGCTCTGCTTGCCTGATTGATATAAATAAAGCATGATGAGTTTATATAATGTTAGGGCATGCCCCTTTTGATTGCTATATGATTGTGCTGTGTGTGCATGGTGTTGGTTCGATATTTGTGTTTGGTTGGTTGAACTGGGAGGTGGTTTTCTTTGGATGTTGTTATCATGCCTGATGTGTGGCGTCATTGATTGCATGCATATTGACATTATGCCTCGGCGATCAACTAGATTCCGCGACAATATGGCCGAAGATAAGAACTAGGATCATGACCCTCCACCTACCCCACTGAACTGGCAACAAATGTTTGTAGAAATGCAAGTGAGACTTCAGAGAACTGAATATGAACTTCGAGAGCTGAGACAACAGGCTCCTCCTCGGGATGTTGAATTCTAAGCTCCACAGGCTATGGCACTAGTGCTAGCCCAGCCTGTGATGGGGAATAGGTGGGAACCTTTGTATGAGAGGTTCAGGAAGCAGCACCCTCCGAACTTTGAGGGCAGTCCAGACCCACTATGGGCAGAGCAGTGGATGACCATGACTTCTTCTATCCTTGATTTCATGAGGGTGGCTTGCGCCAGTTATATGTTGAGAGATGATGCCCGCATCTGGTGGCAAGTTGTGACTCAGTGGAGAGATGTGACTACCATGACTTGGGATGAATTCAGAAACATTTTTAATGAGAAGTACTACATTGTTGCAGTTCGAGCTGTAAAGGTGGATGAATTCACCAATTTGACCCAGAATAGGATGACTGTCATAGAGTATGCCTTGAAATTTGACTGGTTGGCTAAGTTCGCACCAGATTTGGTGCCTACTGACATGGCAAGGAGAGATCGATTTGTACGGGGGTTGAATGTGATGATAGCCCATGATTTTAAGATAACACTGGATCCGAGGACTACCACTTATGCTCAAGTGGTGGAAAAAGCCCTTATTGCTAAGGGTATTGATGATCAGATATGGAAAGAAGGCATTGCAAGGCGTGATGCTCGGAGGACGGTGGATCCCTTCACTGGTTCTGGCCGAGGTAGTTGCCCCAACGAGCATAAGAGAAAGGGCCCAAATTCTTTTTCTCCTGTTGGTTCAGATAGAAGGGCACAGGGCGCCTTTGATGGCCGCCAGGGATAGGGAGAGAGCTGGAGAAGCTTCCCAAAGTGTCCACGGTGCAGGCAACAACATCTGAGGGAGTGTAGAGTCAGAGCATGCTTCATCTGTGGGAGTGTCTGTAACGTCCTGCGTTTCGGGTACCTTAAAACGACTCGAGTTGGGATTGTTTTCCCCGAGTTAAGAATATTATTTTAAATAATATTATATTTTTTTTGGAATTTATTTCCATGAGTTATTGCTAGCCAAATTATGAATTTTGTGTTTAAAAGTCAAGATAAGACTTTAGGTCTTGGACCGACACAAAAACCCTGATCGGGTAAAAATATCGGAAAATAAAATGAAAAACTATGGAAAATATATTTTGGGCATAAAATACATTCATAAAATTTATAGTTTGGTCAAAAAAATAATAAACCTAAGGGAAAATGGAAATTTTAGGGCATTTTGTGTTAAATGCTTAATTTTACCAAATTTGGGAATTTTATTCCATGAATGGACCTTAGGTTAAAATTTATTGTGTGATTAATTAAATTAAATGTGAGAGACATTTAATTTAATTATTATGCGTTAAGTTTTGTTTTAAAAACTTAATAAAAGTGAAAAAGGTGATAGAAAAGTGATTAAGCTTTAATCACATTTGATTAATGTTAATGACACAAAGTGACATAAAGTAAAAACACTCAAGTGTTTTAGATATTTTTAGAGTTGTATAAACTCTTCTAACCCTCCCCAAAACCGACCCCCTCTCTCTCACAATCACTCTCATTTTTTTTTTGAAAACTCTCTCAAGTTTTCTCTCAATTTTCAACCTCAAGAACACTAAGAAGGCTTGGAAGCTTAAGCTTTGGTCTAGGAAGGGTTTCCCTAAGGTAAAGTTTAAAAAAACTAGACTTTTGTAAAATTTTAACCATAGATTTTTTAGTAGATAATTATATATGTTGTTAGGGGAGTTGGTGAAGGTTTTGAAAGGGCTTTGAAGGATCCAAAGCTAGTAGAAAGATCCAAACCTTAATCAAGAACAATAAGAGGTAAAACGTTTACTTTTTATGGTTGTTATTGTATGGTTTTCATTTTTTGAAGTATTATTTTGTATATTTAATGCTTAAAGTTTCTTACTAGTGATGGAATAAGGCTACGGTAGTTGCTTTATAATTTTTATGATGCTTGTGTGTTGATTTTTGAAAATAGGAACCAAAATCCCCAAGGGCTTTGTTGAATACCCTAAAACAAAAATATAAGTTTTGAGTTGTGACTTCCAAGGGATCAAGCATCAACTGTATATTGATTTTTTAAAATTTAATTGTACTGTGATGTTTTTGAGATGGAGTACATAAAATTTAACTTTTGAAACACTAAAAAATGTTTTGAAAGGGAAATTTCATGTTATATGCATAATAACATAGTGAAATTTTTTAATATGCTAACATAAGTTACTATCCCAAATATATGACAATTTCAATTTTTTAGACAAAAATACCCTTAACATTCAAACACCCATTTTCTCTCTCAATCCAAACTTTCTCTCTCTAACATCTCTTATTATCTCACTCTCTCTAAAATTCTAATCTTGTAGATCTCGAAAAAATACCAAAATTAAAAAAAAAAATCATTTGCAACAGACATTTGAGTAAAAAATATATGAACCTCAGAAGTTTTCGTCAAATTTCAGTGCAGAGCATCGAAATTGCATCGAAAAAGCATCGTTTTGGACAAAAATCAAGTTTTCATGATTGCATCGAAACATCATCGATGCACCATTGATTTTGCATCGAAATACCATCGATTTGGCATCGAAACACCATCGATTTTGCATCGAAAAGTCATCGTTTTTTGCCAAAAAACTAGTTTTCATGATTGCATCACAAGAGCGTTGAAACACCATTGATTTTGCATTGAAATTGCACCGAAACACCATAAAAAAAGCATCAAAATGATACATTTTCGATGCAAAATCGATGCAATTTCAATGCTCTTGCGATGCAATCATGAAACTTATTTTTGGCAAAAATATTGCATTTTCGATGCAATTTCGATGCAAAATCGATAGTGTTTCGATACAAAATCGATGGTGTTTCGATGCAAAATTGATGGTGTTTCGATGTTCTTGCGATGCAAACATGAAAACTTGTTTTTTCGCCAAAACGATGTTTTTTCAAAGCAAAATCGATGGTGTTTCCATGCAAAATTGATGGTGCATCGATGCTGTTATGATGCAATCATGAAGACTTGATTTTTGTCCAAAACAATGCTTTTTCGATGCAAAATCAATGGTGTTTCGATGCAATCAAAAAACTTATTTTTTTGGCCAAAACGATGTTTTTTCGATGCAAAATCGATGATGTTTCGATACAAAATCGATGGTACATCAATGATGTTTCGATGCAAAATCGATGTTATTTCAATGCTGTTGCGATGCAATAATGAAAATTTGATATTTTGCCAAAACGATGCTTTTTCGATGCAAAATCGATGCTCTGTACTGAAATTTGACGAAAACTTTGGAAGTTCATATTTTTTCACTCAAATGTCTGTTTTAGATTATTTTTTTAAAATTTTGATATTTTTACGAAATCTACAAGATTAGAATGAGAGAGAGAGAGTGAAAGAATGAGAGATGTTAGAGAGAGAGAGAGAGAGTTTGGATTGAGAAAGAAAATGGGTGTTTGAATGTTAGGGGTATTGTTGTCTAAAAAATTGAAATTGTCATATATTTGGGATAATAACCTATGTTGGTATATTAAAAAATTTCACTAAGTTATCATGCATATAACATAAAATTTCCCTTTAGAAATGAGTGAGTTATGCTATTTCAAAGTTTAGGAAAAAAAATTGTTTTTTCGTATTCTTAATTTCGGGACCAAGTTTGGACAGCCACTGTATAGGTCAAATGAACCCGGTTTTTTCTAAAAATTTGTGGACATATTCTTTCCATAACTAAGTATTCCACTGTAAAATTTGCTAACAAACTATTAAATGGTTTGAAAGTTATTAAGTGCCAAAGTTTGGAAAAAAATAAGGACTTGAAAATAAGGTCATTTTTACCTCATTGTTGGAAAATATTTTCACCAATAAAAAATTCTCCTTTCAACCTAATATTTTACAAAGACCTAAATGGTATACCAAAAATGGAATTGGGAAATTTTGGTAACAATTGAGTAAGTAAATTTTAAGTTATGACCTCACAAAGTTGTAGTTAAAAATGTTAAAAAATGACGTTTCCACTTTTAGTGTAAAAATGAGATTTTGGAACTTAAGGTAAAAAGTAAAATTTTGCTTATTGCAAGATAAAAACTTGGTAGGTCTTGAAAACATATTTTGACCTAAAATACCACTTCGAGATTAGTGAGAATTATTCTTATTAAAGAATTTTTATTCTTTCTAAAAAATAGAAGATTTAATTTATTAATAAGTTAATAAATTAAAAGAGGGTTTAAAACCCTATATTTTAACAAAATAATTAAGTAAATTATTTTTCTAGTAAGTAAACTCGATTAATTGACTTCAGAAAATTAACTAGTCAAGATAAGAAATTTTTAACGATTTTCCTAATTAAGTTAAAGTTAGGCTATTTCCTTAAACCATTTTTTAGAGATTAAAACCTTAAGAAAAATAAAAGAAAAATTAAGAGATTATTTTCTTGAAAAATAATTAAGGAATTTAATTAGTATTTTCTGGATATAATACCGGCTAAAATCTTTTGTATAATTAACCGACTTGTGAAAGTACGGGTTAATAGCGATACTTTTAAAGAATAAGATTTTTAGCGGATTGTGGGAAAATACTATTGTGATACCCGAGCCTAGGTGTCTAGACCATAGGATAGGTCTCCCCAAGACTTAGGGTTTAGTCTCATATTTTTTAGTATGAATTTCTTAAATGGGGTTGTATTTTCTAGTATTTTCTGGATCATTAATCCTTACAAATGATTTTTTTTTAAATGACCAAACTGGCCAAAATAATAATAATGAATTATGAAGTGCCATAATTAATCCGAGTATATTGTAGGGATAATTAGAGCATTGGCTAAGCATAACTGGATTATACATTGGAGGGTGAAATCTTGCTGAGGGCAAATGACTCCAAGTAAGTCAACTTATATTGTCTGGCTGCAACATGAAATGACTATTGTATTGTATGTTACTATAGAGACACATGCACATATATACACTGTCGTAGAAAGTTTGCTTAGAGGCGTTAGTCTAGTTGGTGCTGATTAAGAAAATATGACCGGTAGATATCCATCATATTCTAGACGGTTGATCCTTGTCACACTGCTTGATTTTATTATGTTTGGTTCATTACCGCGACGAGTGGCCAAGAGGTGAGGATTGTTGGTTTAAACCTAGGGGCACCAAAGTGAATGGGACCTAGGGGCCCTCATGCTTACTTAATCAGTGAACGATTAGAACCCAAGCAAGTGCTCTGATAAGTTATTCCCGGATAGTAGCCGTGAATATTGGCCATTTAGTGAGAGTGCCTAGAGATACTAGGGGTTGCCAAGATTGAGGGAGGCTGAACACCCTAGGGGCAGCTGCTCCAGCACCACTGATTAACATAGAAGTCTCTGTAAACCCGTGTAACTTCGATTACACTCTTGGAGAAGTAGTGATGCCTTAGATAACTTGATGGTTACCCTTGTGAGGGATTTACTCTTGGATAAGTAGTGATGCCCTAGGTAACTCGATAGTTACCCTTGATGGGGATATTTATTGGCTAGATCTTAGTGTTGAGACTTGGTTCTCTCTTACAGATTAGCATTTATGCTGAAGGGCGTGTTACGCTCGAATTGTTGGAAATTGTCGAGCGTTGGTCTCGAATTATATTGCTATATATTATATCTGCTTGCTCTGGGATTTTGTGAGTGCAGGGATTTATAGGTTTATATGAAATAGTTGTGCTATATTATATTTGCTTGCTCTAGATTTTTCTGAGTTCAGGGATTTATCTGTTTATAGGAAATAGTTTGCCATTGGTTATCAGGCATGACCATAAGTTTTCCAGGATGCTTTTACGTTCTTGAAATTGATTGCGTAGGGTCCGGATGGATCCGGAACCATAATTTTTGTGAGCTATTGTTATTTGTGGACAATAACTTGGTCAGTGACCACCTGTCTTCTCTGCATGCTTTTGTTTTTAAAGTTGAACTTACTAAGCGTTTTCGCTTACCTAGTTGTGTCCTGTTGTAGGTAAGAACAAGGGCAAGGCAGAGCAGTGAGCGCTGGAGTCTACCTTGCGAATGTACATGTGGACCGACCTTTTGGGAAGCCGTTTTATTTTTGGAAATGTTGTGTTATTTTCCTAAACTAGGCTCACTCTACTCTTTATAAAATATGTTTGTACTAAATGTTAAGTATGACCATACAAATTTTAAAAAGTTTTTTTTATACGGGTTTTTGAGACATTTGGTTAAATGGAAACATTTATATTTTCTCATTATCGAGTCTTAAAAATTCGGGTCGTTACAGTGTCAGTCACCTGAGGAAGGACTGCCCACAAGCTAGGAAAGAAGAACCAAAGAGGAGTGACAACCTCACTCTAGCCAGAGTGTTCACTTTGACCCAGACCGAGGCTGAGGCTAGTCCCTTGGTCATGACAGGTTAGATTTCTAGTGCTGGGGTTGTTCATTTATTGCATTGATTGATTCAGGAGCTACTCATTCATTTGTATCTGCTAGAGTGATAGAGCGTCTTTGTAGACCTTGTGATTTGTATGCTAGAGGATTTAGGACTTTGTTACCAACTGGGGGGCTGTTAGTCTCTAAGAGATTGGTTAGCGCATTACCAATTAAGATAGACAGTAGGGAGTTATCTGTGGATCTGATTTAACTAGTGATGGATGACTTTGATATGATTCTGGGAATGGACTGGTTGTCAAAGTATGGGGCAACAATAGACTGCAAGCGTAGGATGGTAACTTTTGAGCTTGAAGGAGAGGAACCTTTTGTACTTGTGGGGACAGTGAGTGGAACACGAGTACCTATGATCTTGACATTGAAGGCTAGAGACCTATTGCAAGAAGGTTGCGTAGGATTCCTAGAAAACATAGTGGATACCTCTAGAGTCGTTTCAGTTGGACTGGGTGAGACTAGGTTGGTGTGTGAGTTTTCTGATGTATTTCCAACAGACCTGCCAGGATTGCCACTGCACCGGGAGAACAAATTCGTCATAGAATTAGCACCGACAGCATAACCATTATCGAGGACACCTTATAGAATGGTGCCAGTAGAGTTAAAGGAACTGAAGATTCAGTTGCAGGAATTACTGGATCTAGGATTCATTAGACCCAGCTTTTCACCGTGGGGTGCTCCAGTGCTATTTGTCAAGAAGAAGGATGGGTCCTTAAGAATGTGCATTGATTATAGAGAGCTGAATAAGCAGACTACTAAGAATAAGTATCCACTACCTAGGATCGGCGACTTGTTTGACCATCTACAAGGGAAGACGATGTTCTCTAAGATTGACCTTTGGTCTAACTACCATCAGTTAAGGATTAAGGAGGAGGACATACCAAAGACCACATTTCGATTTCTCTAGATGATATTAAGAACTTATACCAAAGATCATACACTAGAATATGAATAAGGAATTTTCTAATATTGATTAATTATTATAAATAATAATTAACTTATTCATTTATAATATATTTGTATTCCATATATTTCACAATATATTATCTTTTTAACTCGCTTTTAGGGCATAAACCCTAATAATCTCCCACTTGCACTTAAAGCAAGTCCGGTACTTTCTAACCCTTAGAAGTTGTTCCTATATCTGACTATTCGGGCTAAGTCTTCAGATAAAGTCTAACAGATAATGTTACTTTGATGTTCTAACGACCATCGCACTATTTCTGTATAATATACAGACTTACTTTTGTATAACTTCCTTCTTTGTCACTTTTATTTCCGCTTAGGTTCTTTATCACTAGATTAACCAATGATCAATATTATTGATAATATTAGAACATTAAATCTATCTCAAGATTTGAAATTAATTTTGATTATTCCAGAACCTCTATTAGTCACAACTTGAGTATTCATTAATTATGATAATTAATGATTACTTGGTTCCCATGACTAATAATGAAAATTAAATAGATAGAAATCTATTTTGATTTTCTTATATGATTATACTGACTTTACTGATATGTAAATTATTGCCTTTTAATTTAAGATTTCGATCTCATATTCAATTAATAGGAATATTTATTTCTTGTTATTGCAACAATACTTTAATATATTCTTTTCATTAATTAAATAACTAAATCTCAAATTTCTAGTGTTTATGACTTCACGGTTCTATTTTATTGTTTATTCATGTTGGGTTCAAAATATACTAGGTAGTATATTTATTCCTCCCACCCAAACAAACAATTCTCTATCATTTATGTGCATATTCGTAAATTCAAAATGGAATGGTTTCAAATTTATTTTATAAAATTTAAGTATTTGGACACTTCCAATATAAATTCTAAAATTAACAAGTTTTTTTACATCTTCATAATAAAAACATGTAGAAAATAATGGATCTAGGTTCAAGTAAAACATTTAATGCAATATAATGCATGACTTTAAAATCCTAATTACATTTCTAAGATAACACTGGACTTATTTAAAATATTTTACACTATAAAATAAACTTGTGGCGTTCGTGGTCGATTTCTGGTTCATATGGCCCCCCACAATATACATACTTCATCTAGATAGGCTTCAACTCGCTGCACTCATAAGTAGACATTCAACTAATACCTGGAGGAAAAGTAAGAGAGTGAGCTCGAGAGCCCAATAAGGAAGAACATGAAAGCAAAACATTCTAATAATCATAGCCACTTTAAAAGCTAACATAAAATCATAACTTTCTCAGTTCATACAGTATTTTTTGGATGTGTTATTATTAATGTGATATTGACAAAACTGGAATTTTATTATGAATTATGTCGAATTATGTATTTTCGAAAAGATTGAATATTTAGGGCTTTACAATCCTTATTAGCTTCAAGTAAACTGAAGAAAATGCCTTATGATACCCTTATCATTCCTAATCCAAGACCGTTAGGCTGTGTATTTAAAATAGTGTTTGACTCGTTATGCGAGTCGTTTAAACTCAAAACTGTAATTAAAGTTAATTAAAGGTTTAGGTATTAAAATTTTTGGTCAAAAGGTATAAAATTTTCCATGAAAAATTTAAACACATACTAGGGATCTCAAAAAGAATTTTAAACAAAATACAATTACAACCAAAGTTTCAAAAATAGTCGGCCTAAGCAGAAAAACTGGACTTATATTATATGTCCCTCAAAATATCTCTACCACTGTGGTCGATCAAGTCGTACGTGTACGTGCTGCTCTAACATTCTCCAACTCATGGTTGGTCCACCTTTCCCTTGCCCTTGCCTGCACCATAGAGCACCCATGAGCTAAGGCCCATCAAGAAAACCCCACAGGCATAATAAATATCCAATTAATCATAAGCAATAAACAAAATGCTTCACATATGATAAATGTTAGGGTTTTATGCCCTAATTAAAACCCAATTTCTTTGTAATCTCATTTATTATCAATAAAAGAATAAAAATCATTTTTTGACTTGGTCAATCACTTTGCTCACATGTTTTATTTTCATGATTATTTGTTTAATATAAACTTCTATTAAATCCCGAGCATATAGCTAATCGTATTTAAAGTGATGTAATCACAATGGATATATAAATATGATTATATGTTCAAAATAAGTTAGTCCTAAGATTATTTAGTGCACAGGATGCCAATCTACGATAATCTACTTACACATTGTAGTGTTATGTTCTTTCCAGAACATTAGCAAAGTAAATAAGATCAAATGTATTTGTTACATCGGACTGGACCGATAATGACAGTAGATAGGATAAGTAAACATACCGTAAACATATCATATATTGACAGTAGAGACAATAAGAGAATACTTGATATTTTATCAAAACTTACTGCCCCAGGTACTCCGCAACAAAATGGCATAGTGGAACGCCGGAACAAAACTTTATTAGAAATGGTTAGATGTATGCTTAGTTACTCAACTCTACCAACTTCGTTCTGGGGACATGCAATTGAAACAGCGAATGACATTCTCAATGTCGTGCTTTCTAAATCAATCCCCAAAACACCTTTAGAATGTTGGACCCTTTATAGGGAGATGGTATTTGTGAAACCTTGCAAGCGCCTATTTTCAAGGCCTTTTTTCCCTCGGTAAGGCGACTCAGTCGATCTAGACTTAGGGATCTCTTTGGGCTCCCCTTTGGTCTTCTGTGATATGGTCCTTTTATAGGGTGCATGTGTTCGTGGAGAGGTAACTTTTGAGTGACCTTTTGACTTTCTTAGATTCTATAAGGGTAGCTAGTCCTTATAGATTCAACTGTTATCTTATAAGTTCACCACTCATACATACATGTATTATAAGTACTTACATATATATTTTATGAGGCTAGACACCCATTTCAAACTTCGCCCGGAACCTATTGAGGCTTGCGTGGCTAGGCACCTATTTTGCACATGGCTAGGTGCCTATTGAGACTCACGAGGTTTCACACTTATTTTTCACAAGACTGGGTGTCTGTTGAGGCTTGCGAGGTTGAACACCTCCCAAGTGTTTGATGGGGTCTTTCTTGCCAAGCACTGTCTTATTTTGTTTTTTTTATATATGCTCTAACAATTTCAGATCTCTGGAATCAGCTTGGTGACCTCTTTGGATCTTTATGGAGGCCAATTACAATGACATGTTTGGTTCTTAAGTGACTCATATAAAGGGAGTCTTATTGGAGGTTATCCTTGCTGAATCCCGCTTGCCCTTCCTTGAAGCCTTCTTGTAAACCTCTTCCAATATTAAACTTGATCACTGACTCCTCTATCACAACGATCTCTTCTATGCGGAATTTTTAGACGTATTAGTAGAAAGATGATCGGAGGAAGGCCTGCTTTCCTCAACATGCAAGTTCCTATGGCCCTCTTCCACATGTATATACTTTTGGGCTCGTTCGAAGAACTCTTCTAAGCTTGTAATCTCCCTCTTGAGCATGTTATCCCACAACTAGCTTCCAGATAAACCTCAACTGTGATTGCCATCTTGAGCTCTACTCTAGTCACACTCCCCATCTTAGTTGCTTCCATATTGAATCTGTGTATATAGCTCATCAGGCTATCACTCTCGCCTTGTTTTATGCTAGCGAGGCTGGTAATTGGCATAACGTAATAACGGATTGCATGGAGTTGCTGAAGAAATTTTCCAGAGAATTGCTTCCATGATTTGATTGTTTCTGGCCTTAACCCCTTGAACCACTTGTACGCAACTTCTTTAAGTGTAATGACAAAGCATTGGCACTTTTCTCTGTTGTTGACCCCCTTTAACCTCATCAAGTTATTGAAGGATTCTAAGTGATAGTTTGGGTCCGTAGTACCATCGTACGAAGTCATGCGAGGCTCTTTGAGGATGGGAGAGAGTTGTTCAACCTGGATCTCCCTTGTGAAGGGTGACTTGTAGTCGAACTCTTCATCGATAATGTGCCCACCAAACTCTGTGACGATCTCACTCTTTCGAAGACTCCTCATCTCGGTGTTCAGCTCCTGTCGCCTCCTATTCAAGGAGTCTCTCAGCTCAGTAGGGTTTGCCTTTCTCTTATATTTTCCCCTCGAAGGGGCTATAGGAGGTGTCGTCCTTAATTCTAACCTCTCCCCATTGAGGTTTTCTCCTAGGCCAGGGGGCGCCTCTTTTGAGGTGACTTCGACTTCATTCTTACGACCATCGTTGTCCCTCCACCTTTGCTCCTAGGGGTACTTCGCCGGCCTAGGTCCCTCACAGTACTTTGTCTGGGGAGTGTTACTGGTGGAAAGTTGGGTTCTTCCATTATCTACGACGACAGGGGTTTCCCCTATTTAACACTCTTTCTTTTTATGCTTTGGAAGGGGTAGGCTCGACTTTCCTTGCATAAGGTCATTTAAAACCTCCATAATGTTCTCTAGTGTGGTTTCCAGCCTTCAATTCTTTTCGTGTAATTCACAAATCTCGTCCTCATCAAAGCAAGTCCTTCAGCTGGAACTCACTGAGTGTACTCGGGGACCCTTGCCTTGCCTGTGTGTCGAGGGACCTAGGTCTTGGTGGCCTAAGCATGGTGCCACCGGGGGCCGAGGATGTGGGTGCACTGGCGGCTCTTAATGACCTTCGTCGAGCCGGACAGCCGGGGATGATGCTTCCTTCTCCTCCCTTGGGGGAGGACGTTCCTCCGGCATATCTACATGCTTAGGCAGAGGAAGGTCTTTTCTGGATGCCCTCTGTCGTTCTCCGTCCAGGTGAACCTCCACATCTTGTAGTTGTCGTAAGCATTTTGAACACTTTGGCATTTTTCCTTGCTGGAAGTGATGAAAGAATGTTGGCTTGATGCTTGTTCTTCCCATAGACGACACCAAACTATTGAGGATAAGAACTCCTCAACTAAGTTAGATCAAGAACTTTTGGAGTTATAAAAGAAGTAGATTCAAATCAAATCAACTTCAAGCAAACTTTCTTGTGATTTCAAGAACACAAAATGTAAATGCTGAAATTTTAGAATGAAAAATAGAGAGAACATAGAGTGTCTCTTTCCATTAACAATGAGTGGTTACAAAATTCTCTATCCCCTTCTCAGATGAAGGGAGGCCATATTTGCACTAATGACTCTTAGTACATTGTGGTCCCTGAGGACAAGATCCTGCATATGCAGTTTATAAGTGGTAGTGGTGTCAGGAGCGTGGTGGTCGGTTCTAGTACATGTCGAGGGTTTGTTGGAGCACCTCAACTTCAATACGTGGATGCACCTCCACCACTTGTTTAGTATGAGTGTCAGAAATTGGTTGATGAGGACCACATTAGGTACTTCACTCGTACGATCACTACTTGTCTAGTGTGCACATCGTGTCCGTACTTCAGCTCCTCTTGATTTTCAGGTACATTCTGTAGCTCTTCTGACTTTATATCGAATCATTGCAAGGCCTTCTCCGACCTTCCTTAAATGCATGTTCAAGAGGCCCCTCTACATCTCATGAGACCCATAAGGAAAGAAGTGCCTCGTTGCTGGCACTTATCTCAGGGAGAGAGATAAGGCCTCTTCAATGAGGCCTGCTGCGTATGCCATGAGACATGATGCCCATGTGGGAGATGAGGGTCTCACTTCGTAAGGCTCTCCTGGCCGAGACACCGGGCGCGAGGCCCTCCTGGCTGAGGCACCAAGCACGAGGCCTGTCCTGGCTGAGGCACCAAGCGCAAGGCCCTCCTGGCTGAGGCACCAAGCGCAAGGCCCTCCTAGCCGAGACACTAGGTGCGAGGCCCTTCTGGCCAAGACACCAGGCACGAGGCCCTCTTAACTGAGGCACCAGGCGCGAGGCCGTCCTAGGCGAGGCACCAGGTGTTAGGCCCTTCTGACTGAGGCACCAGGCGCGAGGCCCATCCTAGCCGAGGCACCAGGCACGAGGCCTTCCTTGCCGAGCCATGGGGCACGAGGCCCTCCTGGATGAGACACCGGGTGTGAGGCCGTCCTGGCCAAGACAATAGGTGCAAGGCCCTCTTGGCCGAGACACAAGGCGCGAGGTATCTCGGCTGAATGTGAGGTGGTGGCTTCGCGAGGTCCAGGTGCGTGGTATCTGGGCACGAGAAGTTCTAATCTTCAGCAAGGTAGAGACATGGAGGGTGCTTGGGAGTGTTGGCTAGAACATGGTCTCGTGAGTCCTATATGTCAGAGCCAATAGTATGACTAAGTGACCCTTAGCCATGTATTTCAACCAGGGATTAGAGATTTTTTCCTTGGTGGATTTTTGGCATCCACAAAAGGTATATCGAGGAGTTGAAGACACATAATGGCATCGAATTTGTACTGGAACAAAGGTTATTAAAGCAACAACGATTGGAGAAACAACCAATCATTTTTACGCAAGAGGACACTAGCCATGTCCAATTCCCATAAAATTACCCGTTGGTGATAACCATCCATCTCGCCAATCGAAAAGTATGAAAGATACTGATTCACAATGGGAGCTCCGTAAACATGTATTCAGGTCCACTCTTGAAAAGATGGGACTATCTGTAGCCAATCTTAAAGCGACCTCAATGACCCTCTATGGATTTTTGGGAGATGGAATGGCGGCCATAGGTACGATTGAGCTTGTAGTGATGTTGGGGAACGACGTACAAGCTGTAGCTAAAATGCTCGAATTTGTAGTAATCGACTTCCCAGTTCGCCATTTGGCCATGAAATTTCCATTGTCCTCGGGGATTTGCACTGTGAGGGGAGATCAGCTCACTGCCAAGGAAGGCTATAGCATTGCAATTAAGGGAAAATCATAACCCAGGCAACAATCCATGGTAATAACTGAAGAGAATGAGGAACCTCGGACAATGGAAGTTTCCGGAGAGGTGGAAGAACCTCAGGAAGTTAGAAATGAGGTCGCCCAACCTGAATAAATTGATCCGAGATTAGGCCAAGATAGATCTGAGTTCCAAGCTTTAGAGGAGCTAGAGAAAATCATCCTTGACTTAGAAGTACCTACGAAAGTGGTGAAGGTTGGGAAAAAATCCTGAATCTGAAAGAAAAACGGAGTTGGTCGAGTTTTTGAGAAGAAATCTTTATGTCTTTTCCTGGTTGCATGAGGACATGGTAGGAGTGAGTGCGAGCGTGATGATGCACACATTAAACCTGGACAAAAATGTACCTACGAAGGCGCAGAAATGTAGGTTGTTGGGAAGTTTTGGAGGAAGAGCTAGCTCGCTTATTAAAGTGCGGGTTCATCAGAAAAGACAAATATCCGACATGAATAGCCAATCCCATTTTGGTCTCGAAGCCCAATGGAAAGTGGAGGAATTCCATTGATTTCTCCCATCAACAAGACATGTCCTAAAGTTTGTTTCCCACTACCGAGAATAGAACACCTAGTTGATGCCACAGCCAGCCATAAGCTCATGTCCTTCATGGACGTGTATTTTGGATATAACTAGATCATGATGAACCCTGCAGACCAAGAGCACACCAGCTTCATGATCGAACATAATGTATATTGTTACAAGGTCATGTCATTCGGGCTAAAGAATGCTGGTGCAACATATCAAAGGCTGGTCAATAAGATGTTCATTAACCAGATCGGGAAAAACATGGAGGTGTATGTCGATGACATGCTAGTCAAGTTAAAGATTGTCAATGACCATGTGTGCGATCTTGAATAATGTAATGCCCCGACTAATTCTAAGACCTCAGACCATTAAAAACTACTAAGACATAGCTACTATTTTGGAAGACATGAATAAAATAATAAAACTTTATTATAAAAATCCAAAATACGAGATCCCATTGTTATTACATAAAAAGATAAAGAAAACATAACCTTTAATTATTTGTTCAAATACTAAATGCGGAAAAATAAATACATAAATTAAAAAGACTCAAAATATAAACTTCATCCTCGATCTTCCAGCAGTCCATCCATTCAGTCCATCCCCAATACACATGCCAAAGCTTTCATGAACCCATCCCTCCTTCCAAGCTTATTTTCCTACACCATATAAAATAAAAAGGAATGAGTCTAATGCCAAGTAAGAAAAATCTACTACAACATAACATAAATCATAAGACTAAAAACATATACTATAAAACATATGACGTAAAAACGTATATCATATAAACATAGGACTACAATATTAATGGTCATTAACTCATTATCGTAGTATGTGATAAAACTATCTAGGTCCTCTGTCTACTAATTGAGGTAGGTTAGATCACAAAATAGTATATGATAAACCATCTAGTTCCTCTATCTACTAATCGAGCTAGGGCAAATCATAATTCTAATCTACGATAATGATAAAAAAATCTTGGGATTTGATTTGCTATCTAAGCAACTATAATACCCAAGTGACTATAAAATAAAACATATTCATATACATATATAACATAGCACTATAACATATCATATCATATCATATAAACACTTCATAACACATATAATCTAACCTATTTTCCTTACCAAAAACTGAGATATTGGAAACAAGAATGGGATTGGAAAACTCCTAAAACCAACAGTAAAAATCATGAGTTTCTAAAGAAATGGAGATGAAAAAGAGATCTAAACCATCATGATCGAATCTTACCGAAAACCTAAGTTTCAAGAAACTTAAACACCTGACCAAAAGCCATAATAATGAGTTAGGATCTGAATGAAAATGAAAGAAAATAAAAGAACTACAATGAATTAAACCTGAGGATAAGAATACCTTGAATAGACTAGAACTTCGATCTACACCTCAATACCGAATTATCACTCTATCTTACTTCCCAAGTGCTTAGAAAAGCTTAGATTTGAAACGCTTTTAAATCCTAAACCCTAGGGTTTTATCTCTAGAATAAAATTAGCAGCTTGGAGGCTCTAAAAAATGCTTGGATGATGAATGAAATGGCTGAGTGAAAGGTCCTATTTATAGAGTTCAAGGAGTGAAACTAGCCCCTTTTAAAAAGAATAAATAAATTAATTATAATTGAATAAAATTTGAATTTTTGTTCAACAAATGCCCAGAAATTGGTCAAAAACGTTCAAGAGCAAGTCTAAGTTGTTGAGGGTTGTTTCTAGCTCGGATTCCACATAATTTCAAACTATGCTGAAGGAGTCGATATATCGCCCCTTATAGGTGATATATCGCCTCCCCCTTAGTCCCAAGTCTCCATGTTTTCCTTCGTGCAAAGTCGACATGTTTTCCGTATCACCCATAGGCGACATATTGGCCCCTATAGCTGCGATATATCGGCATACACTGATATTTTAAACATGTTTTTGCACATTTTCAGCACACTTAAAGTTTGTTAAAACAACTTTAACTGAGTAAAACGTGATCCTAACATCTGTTGGAAGGTTCTAGAGCTTCTAGATTTATCCTTTATTAAATTATTCATCTAAAATCCTTAATAAACATGCATGTGACAAGTGTCACGTTCTTAATTATTCTATCTAAACCTTAGGTTATAAATAAATATCATTTCTAGGACCAGCTATATTAATCAAACCTTATGTTAAAAATAATATTTCTAAACTATAGGTTAAACTTATAAAATCCATAACTATTTCTATGAGTTTCCAACTAAATCTCGGCTTGAACCAATAACCACTAAAACGAAATTTTATGAGTTTCCAACTACTACTACTACTACTACTACTACTACTACTACTACTACTACTACTACTACTACTACTACTACTACTACTACTACTACTACTACAACAAGATACTACTACTACTCTTGCTGCTTCTACTCTTGCTACTGCTACTATCTAGCTAAATAAAATTTCGTGAAGCTACAAATAATATTTTGGTGTACTGAGAAAGTACAACATGAAGCTGAACCCCAATAAATGTACCTTTGGGGTGTCATCGTGGAAGTTCTTGGGCTTCATAGTCAATGCAAGGGGGATCGAGGCAAACCTAGAAAAGATCAGTTCGTTGTTAGAAATGCCTTTACCAAGGTCGCGAAACAATGTACATAACTTAACCGGAAAATTTCGCTGCCTTAAACCAATTCGTATCAAAGTCCACAGACAAATGTCTTCCCTTCAACAACTTGCTTAGGGAAAATAAACCTTTGAATGGACAGAAGAATGTGAACAGGCATTCTAGGATCTGAAGACTCATCTAGCTGAACCCCCTATGTTATCAAAACCAACTATTGGGGAAAGTTTATCCTTACACCTAGCGGTAACAGAAAATGCGGTCAGCGCTATGTTAGTTCGAGAGGAAGACCGAACACAGAAAACCAATGTATTATCTGAGCAAGAGGCTCTGGCAGATGAATCCAGATATCCTCTAATTGAAAATTTTGCATTTTGTTTGATCCTTGCCTTATGAAAACTCAAGTTGTATTTCCAGTCCCACACCATACACGTCTTAACCAATCAACTATTAAGGCAGGTATTGTAAAAACTTGAGACATCATGGCATTTGTTGAAGTGGGCTATCAAACTCAGTCAGTTTGAGATACTATACAAAACACAAACAACAATCAAAGGACAAGCGCTCGCTGACTTTGTGGCTGAATGTATGGGGTTCAAAGACGATCCAATGAGGGAACCTCTACAAGAGTTGGGAAACTCTTCGTTGACGACTCGTCAAACGAGGACGGGTCTGCACCTGGAATAATTTTAATTTCTCCCAAAGGATATTGCTTCCATACGGCTCTTAGATTTGGTTTCAATGCCTCCAACAATGAAGTGGAGTACAAGGCATTATTGGTTGGATTTCGGATAGCAAATGATCTGAAAGTAAGATTTATTCAATGCTTTAGCGATTCTTTACTCATGGTTAATCAAGTATTAGAGGACTACCAAGCTCGAGGAATCAAAATGGCAGCTTATCTAGCTAAGGTTATTGGAGAACTGTCTGAATTTGAGTTCTACTCCATCGAGCAGGTCCCCCGCTGTAACGCCCTACTATCTTAGAGTCGTTACCATGTGATTTATAAATGTGCCATTAGCGCACTTGTTATACCCAAAAATTGGAGAATGCATCCTAGGAGGCTAAGGAGAATGCATCTAGGAGAGCTAAGGGGAGTGGTCCTAGGAGACTCCAAGGAGGATGTGGTCCTAGGAGACCCCAAGGAGGGTGTGGTCCTAGGAGACCCCAAGGGTGTGTAGGAGGTAAGCCTCCCAAGGTTTTCTAAGTGTTGGCTCGAACGTGCCCAAGGTAAATAGCTAAGGAGGAGGAGTCTCATGCAAGAGAATGGAGACTTAGACTTTCATAAGGAAAGTCTATACACTGTTCGATCGGACATGTTTGGGAGATGCTAAAGGGGGTTGCCTCAATGTTGTCCAAGGTGGGGTTCCCTCAATGTTGTCCAAGGTGAGGTTCCCTCAATGTTGTCCAAGGTGAGGTTCCCTCAATGTTGTCCAAGGTGAGGTTCCCTCAATGTTGTCCAAGGTGAGGTTGCCTCAATGTCGTTCAAGGTGAGGTGCCAAGGAAGTTGCCTCGAACCACCTTGGTCCGAGGAGAAGCCAAGGAGATTGGTTCAAGGAGGAACATGGCATGCTAGAGGAGAGTACATGTTCGAGGAGAACCATGCACGTTCAACCCACCCAAAGCATGTCCTACCACCATGCATGTTTAACCAGCACTTGCATGGGTAGTGAGTAGGAGGTGGACCAACTAGCTAGAGGAGACTAAGTCAGACACAACTTCAACAACATGCGCGGGAATCTCTCATTCTTCCCACAAATGGGGAATTTGTTACATTTTGAATTTTGAATGTTTATTTGTAATATAAATGTAATAAATATAATAAAATATCCCTATTATAAGGGGATATCAGTTGAGGATCCCATCTCTATAAATAGAGAGCTTATGAGATGAGAGAGGGACCCTTCTGCTTATTCTTTCTAGAGAGATAAAATTGGGTCTGTCTATTCTAGAGAGAGAAAGTGCTGAAATTAGAGAGAATTCTTGTATTTTCACAATTTATACTGAAGAAACTCAGTTGGCATAGTCCATCTGATCTTGAGTATAGATTTATAAATCACAACTCTAAGTGGATTAGGCTATTACCGACAATCGGGGCTGAACCACTATAAAAATTCTGTGTTATTTACTTTTCTTGTTTATACCGTCTGTTGTCGTTTACATTCTCTTGAAGGTTCGTCATATTTGACGTTCTCACGTCGTTGGCTAAAAACGCAGTCAACAGCACTAATTGAGGCTTTGGGTGGAAAAGTGTAATTAAATTGAAATAAACACTCATTTAACAACATTGGTTATAAAAGATTTGGACATTCATTAAAATCATAAAGGTTATGCATTTGGGATGCCAAAATACTGTTTCGAAAAGGTATTACAACTCAAAATGTAGACACAGTTGACCTAAGCGACAAAGCAAATTATTACAACATATTCCCCAAAATAACCTTGGTTGTGGCAGCCAGGTAGGTCGAACATGTACATGCTGCTCCACGCTTTCCAACTCATGGTTGGTCGACCTTTCCTTTACCCTTACCCTTACCTGCACCATAGAGCACCCGTGAGCCGAAACCCAGGAAGAAAACTCAACACATAACAAATCACATATCAATCCACAATATACAGCAAAACAGTCAACAAACTAAACACATAGCGGCCTACGCTGACCCAAGTGCTTTACCATGCCCTGGGTTCGCGGTCTTCACCGAGCGGGTGGATACAGCACCCTTGGAGGGTCTCGCTCTAGCGGCCTGCACTCAGCATGCTTAACGCTGATCTCGGTCCTTGCCATACCCGACCTTCATCATTCTCGGCCTTCACCATTTGTTCATAAGCATGCACAACATAACATAGCATTCATAGATATATTAAACACAAATAATAGGGCCATGCCTTGCTCTATGGGCACAAATAGTTTTCTTACCTGTGTCCCGAGCTGACAAATTAATATGATCCCAAGCACGATCCCCTAACCCTAGCTTTGACGTAAAAACCTTGTCACAAGGCCATAATAAATAGATATCCATCATTCTCTAACCAATTAAGAACTTCAGATTAAAACACTAGCCTTTAGGACCTCGAATTCTACTAAACCGGGTAGTAGAATCCTTCCCGAGCCTTAACATTTGGGTTCCCGAGCTTAAAACCCTTAAATAGACAATAATTCTCGAGCCTTAACATTAGGCTTCCATCAAAGGTCCATGGGCTGCAGCGCACCTCAGCCTGCGCCACGGCACCTGGGCAAAATTCTGAGGCCCCTAAGCCTCTGTGTTCAAGTGGGCCACAGTGGTTGATGAACAGGGTCACGGCTTGAGCCCCAGAACCCAGAAATCCATGTATTCCTCTGCGTTTTTCCCCTTACTAACCCACCAATTCTCAGCCAAACTGACCCCTACACTCAAAATTCAGCCTGCAGCTCATATCAAAGCAGCATAACAAGTAAACCACCCCAAATTCTTAGCTCATAACCCATCAAAACTCAACCAATCAAACCAAACTCAAACCTTACGAACAAACTCCTGACTACAGCCAGAAACTAAATCATAAATCAATATATACCCTTACCTTTGTGATAATTTCAGCTTTGAGCTAATTCCAATCACCTCTAGCTCCAATCCCATTGAATTCAAAGACTTCCCCCTTGAGTTCACCAGAAAAATTTCCTCCTTAGCCTTGAGAGAGGGAGAGAAAGAAAGTGCTGAGTTGGGAAGTGTCTAAGTGTTTCTCCTTAGTTCTAGGGTCCTCAGCTGCCTAAGTCTAAGCTCAAGTTTATCCCCTAGCCTCCAAATGTCTAAAATTCCCTTAAGTTTACCCTTGGCCACTTAATGCCTCTGAGGGCAATCCTGTCATTCGCCACATCTCGCTAATTCCTCGAGTGTTCCTATAAGTTCCCATTTAATCCTGACATACTTAAACAATCACTAAATCACTACCTGTTACCGATAAATCCTGAACACTAACTATGTTCCCAAAATACCCCTAGGCTCACCTCGAGCCAGGTATTCGACCCCGTTATGACTATTTCGCTCCCTAGGACTGTCTCCGATCACACATCACAGATATATCACTACAATCTTGTGGTATAAAACACAACACACATATAATTCACATTTATGCCCTCAATGGGCCCCTATTAACCGAAATGGGCCCACATACATATTTAATTCACCTAAACATGCATTTCTAATCACATAATCATTTAATCCACGTAATAACTTAATTAAATCAATTATTGCCCTCCACTCAAGGCACTAAGCCTTATTAGCAAATTTGTGACGCTACAACCATCCCCTCCTTACAGAAATTTCGTCCTCAAAAGTTACTTGAATAACTCAGGATATCGATCCCACATATCAGTCTCAAGCTCCCAAGTCACCTCTTCCACTTTGCTACTCCTCCACAGCACTTTCACTAAGGCGATGGTATTGTTCCGCAAGACTTTATCTTTTCAGTCTAGAATCTAAACCAGCTTCTCCTCATAAGATAAATCTTGATCCAGCTCCAGGTTCTCATAACTCAGTACATGTGTAGAATCTAATACATATTTCCAGAGCATGGACACATGAAATACATTGTGAACCCCCGATAAAGCTGGAGGCATGGCCAATCTCTAGGCTACCTCTCCAACTCGTTCCAGAATCTCAAAGGGGCCAACAAACCTAGGGCTTAACTTTTCCCTCACTCCAAATTGTTTCACCCCTCTAAAGGGACAAACTCTGAGAAATACATTATCACCGACTTGAAACTCTACACTCTTGCATCTAGAGTCTGTGTAACTCTTCTGTCGACTCTGGTAGGCAAGCATTCGAGCTCTAATCTTCTCAATTGCCTCATTGGTCCTATGAAAAATCTCAGGCCCTAAATACTTGCTCTCACTCGTCTCATCCCAATGGATGGGCGATCTGCACTTCCTCCCATATAATATTTCATACGGAGCCACTCCGATAGTCCCGTGATAGCTATTACTATATGAAAACTCGATCAAAGGGAGATACTTACTCCAAGATCCCCCAAAATCCAGCACACAGGCCGGCAACATATCCTCTAGTATCTGAATTTTCCTCTCAGACTATCCATCCGTCTGAGGATGATAAGCGATACTAAAGTGCAACAGTGTGCCCATAGCCTTCTGCATAAATACTTCAGACTTTTATGGTCAGTATTTCACACTTCTCTCCATAGAGATAATGCCTCCAAACCTTCAGTGAAAATATCACCACTGCCAGTTCTAGGTTGTGTGTGGGATACCTCTGCTCATACTCCTTTAGTTGTATCAACGCGTAGGCTATCACCTTTCCATCTTGCATCAATACACACCTCAAACCTTGCCTTGAAGCATCGTAGTAGACTAAAAACTTCTCACTGTCTGATGGAAGGCTCAATACTGGAGCAGTGATTAGTCACCACTTCAACTCCTTGAAATTGTTCTCACATCTATCTGTCCAGACATACTTGGTCTTCCTACGCATCAGCTCAGTCAATGGTGTGGCTATTCGGGAGAATCTATCAACGAACCGCTGATAGTATCCTACTAATGCCAAGCTCAGTCTGGGCCAATCTCTCACTGCCTCAATCTTACTTGGGTCCACTAGAATCCCCTCCTTACTCACAATGTGTCCCATAAATGTTACTTGGGGTAACCAAAAATTCACATTTGTTGAACTTAGCATATAGCCTATGCTCCCTCAACCGCTGTAGTACCAAGCGAAGATGCAACTCGTGCTTTGTATCTGACTAGAAGTACACCAGTATATCATCAATGAATACAATCGAGAACTTCTCCAAATAATCCCTGAAGACCCTATTCATCAAGTCCTTAAAGGTTGCTGGGGCATTGGTTAATCCAGAGGATATGACCTGGAATTCATAATGTCCATACCTCGTGCAGAATGTAGTCTTTGGTATGTCCTCCTCTCTAATCCTTAACTGGTGGTAGCCGGATCGAAGGTCATTCTTGGAGAACACCGTCTTTCCCTGTAGCTGGTCAAACAAGTCGTCGATCCTGAGCAGTGGGTACTTATTCTTAATGGTCAACTTGTTCAGCTCTCTATAGTCAATGCACATCCTTAAGGACCCATCCTTATTCTTGATGAACAACACTGGAGCATCCCATGGTGAAAAACTAGGTCTGATGAATCCTAGATCTAGTAATTCCTGCAACTAAATCTTCAGTTCCTTCAACTTTTCTGGAGCCATTCTATAAGGTGTCCTAGATACTGGCTCCGCCCTTGGCGCCAATTCTATGACAAATATGATCTCTCGATGTGGTGGCAAACCTAGCAAGTCTGCTGGGAATACATCAAGAAACTCGCATACTAATCTGCTCTCATCCGGTCCAACCGAAACAATCCTAGAGCTATGCACTATGTTTGCTAGGAATCTTATGCAACCTTCTTGCATTAGGTCTCTAGCCTTCAGTGCAGAGATCATAGGTACTCGCGGTCCACTCACTGTCCCCACAAATACAAAGGGTGCCTCCCCTTCTGGTTCAAAAGTCACCATTCTTCACTTGCATTCTATCATCGCACTGTCCTTTGATAACCAATCCATCCCCAAAATCACATCAAAGTCATCCATCGCTAGCTCAATCAAATCCACAGAAAAATCCCTACTGTCTATATCTACTGGTAGTTCCCTAACCCATCTCCTAGAGAAACTGATTCCCCAGTTGGCAACAAATTCCTAAATCCCCTAGCATACAAATCACTAGGTCTACATAAACGATCTATCACTCTAGTAGATACACACGAATGAGTAGCTCTTGAATCAATCAATGCAGTAAATGAAGAACCAGCACTAAAAATCTGACCTTTCACAATCGAGGGACTAGTCTCAGCCTCGGTCTGGGTCTAGGTGAATACTCTGGCTGGAGTGAGGTTGTCGCTCTTCTTCGGTTCTTGTTTTCTGGCTTGTGGGCAGCCCTTCCTCAGATGACTAACACTCCTACAAGTGAATTAGGCTCTGACCCTACACTCTCCCTGATGTCGTCGCCTGCACCGAGGACACTCTGGGAAGCTCCTCCAGTTGTCTCCCCCGCCCTGACGACCACTGAAAGCACCTTGTGCCCTCCTATCTGAACTAGGAGGAACAAAAAAATCTGAGGTCTTTCTCTTTTGCTCACTGGGCCACTACCCCGACTAGAACCAGTGAAAGGAGCATCATCCTCCGAGCATGGCGCCTTGCGGCGCCCTCTTGCCATATCTGATTCTCGACCCCCTCAACTGTAAGGGCCTTCTCCACTACCTGAGCATAGGTTGTAGTCCTCGGATCTAATGTTATCTTGACGTCACGGGCTATCATGACGTTCAGTCCCCGCACAAACTAACCCCTCTGTGCCATATTAGTAGGCACCAAGTTCGGTGCGAACTTTGCCAACTGGTCAAACTTCAATGCATATTCCGTAACCATCATCCAGTTATGAGTCAAGTTGACAAACTCATCCACCTTTGCAGCTTGGACTGCATCACTATAGTATTTCTCATTGAAGATGTCCCTAAATTCTTTCCAGGTCATAGCTGCCACATCCCTCCTCTGGGACACAACATCCCACCAGATGTGGGTATCTTCTCTCAACATATAACTGGCACAGGCCACCCTCGCATTCCCTTCCACCCTCATGAAATCTAGGGTGGAAGAAATCATATTCATTTACTGCTCTGCCCGTAGTGGGTCTGGACCGCCCTCAAAGGTTGGAGGGTGTTGCTTCCTAAACCTCTCGTATAAAGGCTCCCACCTAATCCCCATCATAGGTTGGGCTGCTATTGGTGCCACAACCTGTGAAATCTGTGACCCAATACCCCAATGAGAGCTTGTTGCCTTAGTTCTCGGAGCTCGTCTTCCGTTCGCTGAAGCCTTGCTTCCATTTCGGCAAACAACTGTTGCCAATTCTGTGGGGCAGGTGGAGGTTCCTAACCCTAGCTATCATTCTTGGCCCTATTGTCACAGAGTTTGATCGATCACGCGAAGCATAACTACAATATGCCTGCAATCAATGATGCCACACATCAGGCATGATAACATCATCCAAAACCACCTCCCAGTCCCATCAATCATTCACAAATAACAGATCAACACATCGCACATAACATAAGCATATAACAATCAAGGGGTCGTGCCCTGGAATAATACATATGTAAACACATTCATTATTCTCTATCTATACTATTCAGGTAAACAGGGCAACTCAAACAAATAGTTAAACACATAATTCATTTATTACCGACCAACCCTGAGTCGAGCTTGTCTCTGGCAGCAAGCGTAATTGTTCAGTCAATCTCCAGGAACCATAAACCTTGGCACGCTCTGATACCAAGTTGTAATGCTACTACCTTAGAGTCATTACCAAGTGATTTATAAATGTGCCATTAGCTCGCTAATCGAGGTTTTAGGTTGAAAAGTATGATTAAATTGAAATAAAGACCCATTGGATATCATTAATTATAAAGTTTTGGACATTCATATAAAATCATAAAAGTTATACACTTTGGATCCTAAAATACTGTTTGAAAATGTATTACAACTCAAAAGTGTGAATACAATCGACATAAGCGAGAAATTCAGCCATCTACAGTAAATTCCTCAAAATAACCTTGGCCGTGGTAGCCAGGTAAGCCAAATATGTACACGCTGCTCCACACTCTCCAGCTCATGGTTGGTCAACCTTTCCCTTGCCCTTATCTGCACCATAGAGCACCCGTGAGCCGAGGCTCACCAAGAAAACTCAATGCATAACAAATCACAATTCAATCCAATAATATACGGCATAAACAGTTAACAGATTAAACATATAGCGACCTATGCCGACCTAGGTTCTTACCAGGCCCTGAGTTCGCGGTCTTCATCGAGTGGGTGGATACAGCACCCTTAGAGGGTCTCGCCTTAGCGTCCTGCACTCAGTGTGCCTTTGTCGTTCCCCGCCTTTGTCGTTCTCAATATTCGCCGTTCTCGGCCCTTTGCCGTTCTCGGCCTTCGCTATTCATTCATAATCAAGCACAACAAAGCATATTATTTACAAGTATTCACAGATACATTAAACACAAATATTAGGGCCACACCCTTAAACACAAATAATAGGGCCATGCTCTGCTCTACAGGCACCAACAGTTTTCTTACATGTGTCCCGAGCTGGTAGACTAACGCGATCCCGAGCACGATCCCCCAAACCTGAGTCTTTACGTAAAACTTAGTCACAACACCATAATAAATAGATATCCATCGATCCTTAACCAATTAAAAACTTCATATTAAAATACTAGTCTTCGGGACCTTAAATTCTAGTAAACCGGTTAGTAGAATCCTTCCTGAGCCTTAACATTTGGGTTCCCAAGCTTAAAACATTCAATTGGCCTTTCACCATAATTTGAGCCATGGCCCGCCCCCTAGGGTCATGACCCGCTGCAAGTTAGAGAGCGTGGCTCTCTCATTTGGGAGACACGGGTCACAACACGCCTCAGCCTACGCCGCGACGCCTGGGCAAAAATCTGAGGCCCTAAGCCTTTGAGTTCAAGCAGGCCATGGCGCCTGAAGAGCAGGGTCGCGGCATGAGCCCCAAAACCCATAAATCCATGCATTTCTACTGCATTTTTCCCCAGCCAAACCTACAAATTCTCACCCAATTAAACCCCTATACTCAAAATTAAACCCATAATTCATGTCTAGGCAACTTAGTTAAAAAAAACATTCCAAGAACCAGCTCATAGTCTCATCAAAACCTAAAAATCAAACTAAGCTTGAACCTAAGCAAACTTATCAAAAATCACAGCAGAAACTTAGAAAATTCAGTACCAAAATCCTTACCTCAATTGATGATTTTAGTCTGAGCTAAACCCAATCACCTCTAGCTCCAATCCCTTTGAATTCTAAGACTCCCCCTTGAATTCAGCAGAAAATTTCCTCCTTAACCTTGAGAGAGAGAGAGGGAAACGTGAGGGAGAGAGATAAGGCTAAGGGGCTACGTTTTCCTATTTCTCTTTAGTTATAGAGTATTGGTTGACTTTATCCTCAGCAGCCTAAGTCCAAAAATGGCCCTAAGTCTGTCCTTAACTCTTTAATGCCACCAAGGGCACTCCCATCATTTGCCACATCCCACTAATTACTCGAGTGTTCCTATAATTGCCCATTTAATCCCTGACACACTTAAACAATCACTAAATTGCTACCCGTTACCAAGTAATCCCAAACATGTAATATATTCGCATAAGACCCCTAGGCTCTCCACAAGCCGGGTATTCGACCCCGTTGTGACTATTTCGCTATTCCGCTCCCTAGGACCATCTCGGATCACGCATCACAAATATATCACCACAATCTTGTGGTATCAAGCATAACATGCATATAACTCACATTTATGCCCTCAATGGGCCAAAATTACAATTATGCCCATATTAACCGAAATGGGCTCACATGCATATTTAATTCACCTAAACATGCATTCCTAATTACACAATCATTTAATCCACATATTAACCTAATTAAATCAATTATTGCCCTCCCAACATGCTAATCAAGGCACTAAGCCTTATTAGAAAATTTGGGACGTTATAGTTACTCGCTACTTTAATTCGAAAGTCAAGGGACATAGACTCGAACTTGGTGATTTAGTGCTCCAATGGGTATTTTTGGCGAATAAAGATCCTAAAGATGGTGTATTGGGACCGAACTAGGAAGGACCCTACCAGATCGTGGAAATCTTGGGTGGAGGAACCTTCAAACTAGCTCGATTAAGTGGAGAATCGGTCCCACGGACCTGGAATGCTCTACATCTCAAAAAATACTATCAGTAATAGGGCGACTTTATTAGTTTTTAATATTTTTAGAATTTTTCTTCTGTGTAAGGATTGTTTATAAAAGCCATTTTATTTTAATAACACAGGATTACTACGTAATTTAAACGTGGAACCAATATTTTATCTTATTCTTGTATTGTATCACGAGCTCATTTTGTAAAAGCGATCTATACTATTCATAAATTCTGATCGTTTAGGGGGCATATATCCCTCGAAGAATCTTTGAAGTATTCAACAAATTTAGATAAAATTTGCACAACTTAGAATTTAGAAAATTGATTATTCTATGGCTTTTTAGAGCTCAAATTTTTAATGGCATTCTGAATACGAACTAAGTTAAGAAAATTCAAAGTAAAACAAAACCTAGAATTCAACTAGGAAATCCTTGATATAACCAGGTCTGAGGCCTGATTCTTAACAGGTGTAACGTTGTTAGTCAAACAAACTCCTGGATATAACCAGATCATCAAGCACAATTAACTGGTCGAGCCATCATGCATTTATCTCGATCTAAAGTTAACCCTTATGACTATGCAAATGTACAAGGACTTTCTTTTAAAAAAAAAAAGAGTCCATAAACATGCCTAGATAATACATTAAGGGGAACATAAAATAGATCAGAAATTAATAAACATGTACGAACGTAAGTATGTGAATAACTCGAGGAAAAATAACCTCGAACTGAGGTGATTGTCTTCTCTTTTGAAAGCTTAATTACAAAGGGTTCAAAGAACTCAAAATGAAACAGAAATATAAGAAAAAAGAAGAGGATGCCCTAGACATCATTGAGCTCCGGAAACTTGCCCATGTGGCATCACCTCTTCATCACCCCCTTCAGTTGCTCCAGAAGCCTCTACGGTCTCGGAGGGCTCTTGTGATAGTCGGTTCTAGAACTTGGAAAGGTATCGCCCCCATAGTTCTGCATCTAGAAATGAGAAGTATCCCTCCTGGTTGTACACTCAGCACTGATATAACATTTCCTCCAAAGAGCCCGTTGCCACAGCAACCTCCTGCTGGGCCTTCTCAGCATCCTTCTTGGCTCTCTCCTCGACCTCAGACAACCTTTTTATAAGCACGTCAACCTCCTCAAGCTTCTTGTTAATCTCATCGATTTGGACCTGCAACTGGTCTCGGCACTGGCTCACCTTGATGACCTGTCCCTTGGTGATTCGCTCGTTGTCTTGGGCTGCCACCAAAGTGGCCTTGGCCTTGTCCCTTTGAGCTCAGATCTGGGCGATGCCGTAGATTTGGGCTAAACAATAATACAAAAGAAAAATATATATCAAGGTTTGTTCAAAAAAAAAAAAGAAAAAAATGATGTAAAAAATGGGATAACTTACAGTCAAATTCATTCCCAAGGCCAACTCCGAGACGTTCTCTAGGGAATGCTCCTCTATGGCTCTCAGGTCCTTGATGTTCACTTGTTTGGCATGGCCCACCAAGTGATTTTTCATCTCGTGGAGGGACCCGAGAAGTGATTTTGAGATCTTTCTGGCCTCGAGCGACATAACTAAGAGCTGCACAGATGGGGCCTCACCTTGTATAATTTGAGGAATCAGAGCAGGTTTGTGAAGAAGAGGCGGAGGAGCTTTGTGAATGGTAACCGTGGTTACCTGAGTTGGTGAATGCTTTGATTGTTGCTGCTTTTGGGTGGAGCTGGTACCTTTATCTTTTGCAAAGGAGCCAATGGCAGCTCCAGCTCAAGAGGCGATTTTCTTTGATATTCTCTGCCTCTTGACGATGGGTCCAGCTCCGACCCAGCAGGAGTGAAGGCACTCTTTAGGTCCATGTTTTCGTCTACAAAAGGGTGAGTAGAAGAGTCAGATCCAAGGAATGATTAGTCAAGAAAATACAAAGTAAAGAACAATAACAAGAACCCTACCCTTTGAGCTAGAGGAGGAAACTACTATGATCGGCTCTAGGTTATGAACCGGGCTAGGTATAACCTCTAACTCTTGGATTATCGAAGGAATGGGTGATTCTAGTATTATTACATTGTGGGACTTACGGGGTTTGGGATCTTCATCTAGACTAGACTCGTGCTCGGCCTGCCTAATACCTAGGGTAAATATACCATGACACAGGGAAGGTTGTGACAAAAGGTGTGTACCGTACTATTCAAATATAGTGGGCCTAAAATGCAGGGTATTATCTACCGCCATAGTACATTTTGGGTAACTATAATCATGGTGTACGACCAATTGTTCAACACATTGAAGAATGGTCCTATTCAGGTCTGGATCAACCTGAAATGGATTAGCCTAAAACTGGCAACAACCCAGCTTATTTCTCTATATGGATTACCTTGGTCAGAGGTGCCGGCTACTGCCCCTAATTCAGCACGGTCTTGACTAAAATCTTGTCTATCTTCATGGACTCTTCTTTTACACACCAACTATGTGACCTCCTCTTTTTCATCAACCTCCTCAGCGACTGGAGGGAGCTCCTGGGGAGGAAGGAGCTCTGGGAGGGAACCTCTGGCCCTAATGGCCTGCATCTGATCCTCATGGAATAGCTTGCAAGCAACCATGGTGGCATCATTCACCACCATCTAGAACTCTTTCTCCTTGGAAAAAGCATTGGCCAGAGTCTCATATTGACATACGAGGGTCTATGACCGCTCCATTCTCTTATATATAGCTGCACAATGTAACAACTCAACCATAATAAGTTTTAACTTGGTTAAGATAAAGAATTTAAGTACAAAGTTCAAAGAGTTGAGAAACTTACGATCGCGGTTGAAGTATCTATGAGTGTAGTTCTTGAACTTATTTGACATAAAGAAATGGTCCTTATAGTCATTTGGGTGGCTGGGGAGGTCGATGATGGATGGTGTGTTAGGGAATCTAGTGAGGTAGTAGAAGCTACCACCTTGACCCTTTGATTATGAATTGACCTTGAGGAAGATGAAATATGTAATATCAATAGGGGTGGGGACCTCCCACTTGTGCTTCAAAAATAAATACTTCAATCCTGCCAGGAGTCGATACAAATTCGGGGAGAGCTGGAACGGTGCCAATTCAATGTAGTTTAAAAAATCTATAAATTCGGGGAGAGGGGAAGTAAAGCACATGCCTTCAGGTGCTCATCACCCCAAGCCCCAAAGTCATCCTGGAGCGGGGTGCAGCTCCGCTCTCCATCCAACGGAGGGCGAGCAACAAGTATTTTGGAGCCCATCTCGATCCTATGACTCAGTAAGATTTTGTTCACCTTGCCTTGAGTCTTTATCCATGACTCGATATGCTCGGCCTCAAAGAAGGTGTTGGGGCCAACCTTGACTTGCCTATCCACCACTTGGCCAAAGTGGGGGATGGGGGTCTCAAAGGCGACCTGCTTATTTTTATTCTAGGAGGAAGAGCTTGCCACTTTTTTTTTTCTTCTGACTGACCATAATTTAGTTTGCATAATGACAAAGCAGCCTGTTAGTGGTGACCTAGGATATAACCTCGCTTCGATAATATAAGTGAGGGCAACCTGGAGTTTTGGATTTGGTCTACTCGACCTAAGTACCTACGAGCTAAATTCTCACCTAACACTAATATGTGAGTTCACGCGCGGTCAGTAATCACGTGCCATAACCTTGGGAAACCCTGATACTTCGGGATTCGCGTGGCAAACCCAGTACCTCTCTGGAAAGCAGTTTAATTCAAAACCACTCTTGATACCATGACCCTTAAGCTACCTATAACTGAACCTAAAAAACCCTCAACTCTTCAAAATCATATATTCAAATATTCCTCTTTCAAACCCAGAAAACCCTGAAATTGGCCCATTTGTTCTGGTGCATTATTCCTAGTTGTTCCTAATGATATCGGTTTTGGTCACATATAAAACCAAAACTAAACTCGTACCAGACCAAAACAAGTAAAAAAAATCTTGGAAAATTTCGTAAAACTTATTAGAAAATATGAAAATGAAATTTAGACCAGATATAGAAATACTTACAGTTTGGTTTCTTGGCCGAAGAAATGAAAAAGGTAAGGGAAGAACAGGAAATGCTAAAAGAATCTGAGAAGAGAGTCTGAAAGTTTCTAGAAACAAGGGAATGTGGAGAGCTTTCAGTGTTTTGAAAAGAAAGAAAAGAGGAAAAATTTGAATGCGAAGGTTGTAGGGCTCAGGCTTGCTTCTCCTAATTATATGTAAACTTTGGGAACTAATCTAGGCCACACGATTAGATCAGTTCGAGATCCAAGGGCCTGAATTGAATAAACCAAGCGACAGAAAAAAGTTGATGAGACAGTTGTCACAGTACTTGAAAGCCCATACTCGAGTGATTGGGTGGGCACGTTTTCTCATAACAGAAGTCGTAAAACCCCTACTGTGCGTGTCAGAAGTGATGTCATGCACAAGCAGGAGCTTGGGAGGCAAATGTTGTACCCCAAAAAAATGAGCTGAATTACTCAGCATGGGGTACAGCTGACAGACAAGCATATGAAGAAAGCATACAGAGTATCTCGTTAACTCCGGAGTGAGCAGCTCAAGTCAACTTGAAAATCTACGACAACCAGCTAGTCCCTAGATCGCTTCTTGTGCCAACAACACCTTGGTTAGCCAAGACCATCACACTGTGTACTTTAAATAGTGATTAACTCACTAAATGAGTCATTAGGTCATAATTTTGCATCTAAGTGTTATTAATGGGCCAGGGTTAAAATCTCAGTCAAAAGGAATGGATATATTTTATTTAAAACATTAAATCGTACATGGGATCCCATAAAAGTTTTACAAAGTTATTTACAATCCAAAATGATCATTACAATTCAAAAGTTACAATCCGCTGACCTAAGCGGCAAAAATAGGGTTAAACCTTAGTTCCTCTAAGAAACACCTTGGTCATGGTGGTCAAGCGGTCGCATATGTACATGTCACCACCTAAGCTCTCCACTCAAGACTGGTTGAGCTTTTCTTTTCCTTTACCTGCACCACATAACACCCATGAGCCAAGGCTCAACAAGAAAACTTATTATTGCATGTATTCAATATAAATAAATGATCATGAAATCATTCTAGGGCTTCAGCCCTAATCAGATGACTAATGAGTCTCTCTAGGGTCCTGCGCTCTTAATAGATGACTAATGAGTCTCTCTGGGGTCCTACGCCCTGAATAGATGACTAATGAGTCTCTCTGGGGTCATGCACCCTGAATAGATGGCGAATGAGTCTCTCTAGGGTCCTGTGCCCTAAGCCATGTGACTATCAAGTCACTTGAACCATTTTGGTCCTGGCTCTAAGTAACTAGTCATAGACTAGCTAAGCACTTTAGTTTTCTTCGACCAATAAGTCGGTCCAACATTTAATGCTCATGTTGATTAGATCTAATAATTTTGGCCTGCGGTCAAAATGCTAATGCCGCTCTTGACTCATAAGTCAATTCTATACGCCCAGTGCTCAGTAATATTGCCAATCATGACTGATAAGTCTGAACTTCCCGACAAGTACTAAACACCATTGTCGTTTCTGACTAATAAGTCAGTGCCATTCACAAATAAGCAACCCTGCCAGGCATTCACAATGAAACCAATGTCCATATATAAAGCACTCAACATGCCTCATCAATAATCATGTATGTCACATACTGGGTGCAGTTCTCTTACCTCAGACTTGAGCGTAAAATAAATTGAGAATGACCCTTGAGAAAGATCTTGTCCTTAGGCCCATAGCGCTCACCTAATCATAACCAAATATGAAATCCCATCAATAAAATGAGTAATAAAAGGTTCATGGACTAAAACCCAGCTCCCGGAACCTCAAATCCTACTAAAATGGTTAGTAGATTCGATCCCGAGCCTTGAGATTCGAAAACTCGCGCTCAAAACTGCCTAAAACCTATCCTGGCACAAAAAGGAAAGGCAGGTCACGACCTGCCCCCCAAGGGCCGCAACATGCCCCCAGGACAGAGAGCCCCTTGTCTGGGTGCCAGGGGCGGGTCGTGACTTGCCCCTAAGGGTCGCGGCGCGCCTGCCAGACAGAACCCAGGGAAGCACTGGGGTTCATTCAAGTTGCGACTTGCATGAAATCGGTCGCGACTTGACCCCACAAACCCAGCTTCCCTGCATTTCCTTCAATCTAAACCTCAACCAAAACTCATCAAACCAATCCCAATAACACTACCAAATCTTAATACAACATTATCACCATTCTAACATCAAAACCCAAGCTTTAAACCACTTGAAACATCACCAAATACACAACTCCAAAATCAAACCATCAAACTTACAAACCACTTAAACAACAGAGTAAAACCTTGAAATTTTAAGTTGAAAACCTTACCTCAACTATGGATTGAACCCCTTTAAGTTGTTGATCACTAACCTAAACTCTCAAGCCTTAAATCCTACAATTGAATCCTCTAGTTTGCTTCAAAAATTAAACCTGGGAGAGAGAGAGAGAGAGAGAAGGAAACCTCTGTTTTGCTGTCTTAGTCCTTCTACATCCTGCTAAATTTAAGCATATCTAATGGTCAGAATGACCAAAATGCCCCTAGGGCCATTTAATTCCTCAAAGCCACTCAAGGGCATAATTGTCATTTCCCACCTATCACGTTGATCATAATTAGCATCCTCCAAATCCAGTTACTCCCAATATCCTTAAATAATTAATAAATCATATCCCATTACCTGTTCATTCCCAGTAACGTACTAAACACCAAATTACCCCTAGGCTTGCCCCGAGCCCGGTAATTAACCCTGTTATGACCAACCCGCTAACTTGCTTACTAGGATCGTCTCATGCCGAATAGCTCAAACATATCCACATAACAATGTGGTCTCGCCTATATCACATACATGCACAAAAATATACAATTATGCCCTCAACGGGCCAAAATTAAAAAAATGCCCTTCTAATAAGAAGTGGGCCCACATGCATGCAATTATCATCATATAATAATATAACTCACATAATCATGCATATAATCACATAATCACATATTAAATCAATTATGGCCCTCTTGGACCCTTGATCCAGGCACTAAGCCACATTAGGGAATTTACGACATTACAACTATCCCTTCCTTACAGAAATTTCATCCTCGAAATTTACCTGAACAGCTCGGGATACTGACTCTGTATATCTGACTCCAGCTCCCAAGTCGCTTCCTCGACCTTGTTTTTCCTCCATTATACCTTAACCAAAGGTATAGTTTTATTCCTCAGGACCTTGTCCTTTCTGTCTAGTATCTAGACTGGATGTTCCTCATAGGAGAGATCTGCCTCAAGCGCCAAATCTTTGTAACTCAACACATGAGTCACATTTGATACATACCTCGGAAGAGCTGAAACATGAAATATGTTATGCACGGCCGACAATGCCGGTGGTAAGGCCAACCTATAGGCCATCTGACCAATCCTCTCCAAGATCTCAAATGGACCTACGAATCTAGGGCTTAGCTTGCCCTTCTTCCCAAATCTTTCACCCATTTCCATGGCGAGACTCTAAGTAAGACATAGTTTCCCACATGGAACTCTATGTTCCTGCGTTTGGGATCAACATAACTTTTCTATCTGCTTTAAGAAGTGAGCATCCGAGCTCTAATATTCTCAATGGCCTCATTGGTCCTCTGAACTCCCTCAGGACCCAAGTATCTCCTTTCTCCTGTCTCATCCCAGTGGATGGGAGATCTGTATTTCCTACCATATAGAAATTCACAAGGAGCCACCCCAATGGTCAACTGATAGCTATTATTGTATGAAAACTCTATCAAAGTTAGATGCTTACTCCAGGACCCACCAAAGTCCAGCACACATGCTTGCAGCATGTCCTCTAATATATGGATCGTCCTCTTAGATTGCCCATCTATCTGAGGATGATAAGCAGTACTGAACTTCAACTGTGTACCCATGGCCCTCTGTAAACTTCCCCAAAACTTGGAAGTGAATGTGGGATCCCAATCTGACACGATTGACCTCGGTGCCCCATGAAGGCGTCCAATCTCTCCCACATAGAGATCTGCGTACTGGTCAACTGTATAAGCAATCCTCACTAGTAAAAAGTGAGCTGACTTAGTGTATTGATCCACAATAACCCATACTAAATCATGTTAACCCACAATCCTGGGTAACCCCACCACGAAGTCCATCGTGATGTCCTCCCATTTCCACTCCGGGTGTCTAGAGGCTGTAATAGCCCTACTGGCCTTTGATGCTCAGCCTTGACCTGTTGACATGTCAAGCACTTAACCACATATTCCACTACATCCCTCTTCATCCCAGGCCACCAATACAGCGATCTCACATCCTGATACATCTTTGTGGTGCCTGGATGGAAAGAGTAAGGAGCAGTATGAGATTCATCCATAATCTCCCGCCTCATAGTAGTGTACATTGGAACACATACTAGCCTTTGTATCTCAACAAGCCCATCTCTGACAATGTATAATCTCTGGACACTCCAGCTATAACTTCCTCTCTAATCTTGGTCAAATGTGGATCACCCAACTGACCTTCCTTTATTCTTTCCAATAGTGTAGACTGTAGCGTAATGTTGGCCAACTGGCCTACCAGCAACTCTATTCCAGCTCTGGTCATATCTTCAGCTAATTCTCTGGATATCAGCCTCGCACTAAAAATTTGTCCCGGACCCTTCCGACTTAAAGCATCTCCAACCACGTTGGCCTTTCCTGGGTAATACAAGATTTGACAATCATAATCTTTCACTAACTCCAACCAATGTCTTTGTCTCATATTCATGTCTGTCTGTGTGAAGAAGTACTTCAAGCTCTTGTGGTCAGTGTAGATCTCACGCTTCTCTCCATAAAGATAATGTCTCCATACCTTTAATGTAAAGACCACTGCTGCCAACTCTAAATCATGAGTGGGGTACCTCTGCTCATATTCTTTCAACTGGCGTGAAACATAAGCAATCACCTTCGCTGAATGCATAAGAACACAACTCAAACCCTGATGTGAGGCATCACAATATATCATAAACTTCTCCTGATCTGTTGGAAGACTCAGAACGGGAGCTGTAATCAATCGCTACTTCAATTCCTGGAAGTTGTTCTCACACTTGTCTGACCACACAAATCTCTGATTCTTGCATGTAAGTTCAGTCAATGAAGTAGCAAACGCATGTAATAACCTACCAATCCAAGAAAACTTCTAACCTTTGAATCATTCTTTGTCCTTTGCCAATCCCTGATCGCCTCAATCTTGGCTGGGTCCACCTTAATCCCCTCCTTACTGACAATGTTCCCAAGGAAAGTTACCTGGGACAACCAGAACTCACATTTCTTGATTTTTGCAAACAATTTGTGCTCCCTTAGTCTCTGTAGAACAAACCTCAGATGGTTCTCATGTTTTGACTCTGACTGAGAATAAACTAGAATGTCATCAATGAAAACAATCACAAACTGATCCAAATAATCCTTGAACACTTTGTTCATCAAATCCATAAAAGCAGTTGGGGCATTAGTCAACCCAAAGGACATAATTAAGAACTCATAATGACCATATCTGGTGCGAAAAGCAGTCTTCGAAATATCTCCCTCCTTGACCCTCAACTGATGATAACCAGAACAAAGGTCAATCTTTAAGAATACCCTTTTACCTTGCAATTGATCAAACAGATCATCTATCTTTAGCAGAGGATACTTGTTCTTAATTGTTTACTTATTCAGTTCTCTGTAATCAATCACATCCTCAAGAGAACCATCTTTCTTCTTCACAAACAGAATTGGAGCACCCCACAGTGAGAAACTAGGTCTGATAAACCTAAGTCTAACAGCTCCTGCAGTTGTACTTTCAATTATTTTAATTCTGTTGGGGCCATTACGTAAGGTACTCTAGACACTGGCTCTATCCTAGTGCCAGTTCAATCACAAATTCAATATCTCTATGTAGTGGAAACCCTGGTAAATCTTCTAGAAACACATCCAGAAACTCACAGACTAGTCTGGTCTCCTCTGGTCCCACTGGCATGACCTGAGTGGTATCAACCACACTGGCTAAGAATCCTATGCAACCTCCTTGCAATAGATCTCTAGCCCTTATAACAAATATCATAGGTATACGGGGTCAATGCACAGTGCCAACAAACACAAAAGGATCCTCACCTTCAGGCTCAAAGGTTACCATCTTCCTTCTGCAATCTATGGTTGCCCCATACTTCACAAACCAATCCATACCCAGAATATTGTCAAAGTCGGCCATAACCAACTCTATCAAATCAATTGATAACTCTGTGTCCTCCACTATCACTGGCAATGATCTAACCCATCTTCTGGATACTACTAGCTCCCCAGTGGGCAATAAGGTTCCGAACCCCACAGCATAATAATCACATGGTCTACACAGTCTATCAATAATTCTACTAGCAACAAAAGAATGTGTAATACCAAAATCAATCAAAACAGTATAAGGGGTTCCAGCACTAAAAAAGTTGACATGTAACTACTGAGAGACAAGCCTCAGCTTCTGCCTGAGTCAATGCGAACACTCGAGCTACGGCCGAGTTGTCCGCCTTTCTTGGCTCTAATTTTCTTGATCTCGAGCAATCTTTCTTCAAATTTCCCACTACTCCACATAAAAAGCAAGCTCTTGCCCGACACTCCCCTATATGGTGCCTCTTGCACCTAGGGCACTCAGGAAAATTCCTCCAGGCCTCACTACCGCCCTAACGGCCCATTGTAATACCACATCATCGCCTGTCAGGACCTAAAGCTGGGAAGGTGTCAGGAGCCTTTCTCTTCTTATCACGGGGGCCTCTGACCCTACCAGTACCCAAAAATAGAGGTCCCACCCTCCTAGTGTCTCTCCTGGCTGTGTTGCCATGCCATATATTATTCTCTGTGCTCTCAATTGTGAGCGCCTTCTCAACCACCTGTGCATAAGTAGTAACTCCAGACACAGTGGCAATACGAACATCACGGGCTAGCCTAGGTTGTAGCCCCTGGAGTAACCTCTCCCTTCTGATCCCATTAGTGGGCACCAATTCCATTGCAAACTTTGCCAGCCTGTCAAACTTTAAAGCATACTCAGTCACTGACAGACTTCCCTGAAACAACTTGCTGAACTCTTCAGCTTTTGTAACCCTGATGGCGTCATTATATTACTTTTCATTGAACATTGTCTAAAACTCTTCCCAACTCAGGGCATTAACATTTATGGTCTGGGATATCACTTCCCACCAAATTTGGGCATCTTCTCGAAACATATATGTTGCACAAGCCACCCTCTCCTTACTAGACACCCTTATAAAGTCAAGGATGGTGGTAACCATGCTCATCCATTGCTCAACTTTAGCTGAATCTGCACTACCCTCAAAGATTGGAGAGTGTTATTTCCTTAAACTTTCATAAATAGGTTCCCAATTACTTCCAGCCTCTGGCAACTGCTCAACTGTTGGCACAAATACAGGTGGTGCATCTGGTAAAATGTTCCCTGCAGGAATCTTTTGTTGTCTCAGGAGGCAGATTTCTTCTTCCTACCTCATTACTCTGGCTTGTAAATCAGAAAATTGTAGCTGCTAGATATCAAGAGCACGCTAAAGGATCTGACCCTGGACATTTTCCTGACCTTGTCTATCATTCTGGCCCTGATCTTCTTGGCCAGCTGATGAGTCTACCTCTCTTGCAAGGTGTAGCACCTCAGAATTTTACTTAGCTAGTAGCAATAGCAGTAGCAGCAGCAGCAGCAGCAGTCAGAGGAGGAGGAGGAGGAGAAGTAGTAGGAGTAGGAGGAGTAGTAGTAGAAGCAAGAGTAGTAGCAGATGCAGCAGAAGTAGTTGTAGCAGGAGCAGTAGGAGCAACAGCAGGAGTAGCAATAGTAACAGTAGTAGTAGTAGTAGTAGTAGTAGTAGTAGTAGTAGTAGTAGTAGTAGTAGTAGTAGTAGTAGTAGTAGTAGCAGCAGTAGTATTACCAGTAGCAGTAGTAGAAGTAGAAGCAGTAACAGTAGTAGAAGCAGTACCAGTACCAGTAGTAGCAGTAGCAGCAGTAGCAGTAGCAGCAATAGCAACAGTAGTAGCAGTAGTAGCAGTAGCAGCAGTAGCAACAGTAGTAGCAGTAGTAGCAGTACAAGTAGTAGTAGCAATAGCAACAGTAGCAGTAGCAGTAGCAATAGCAGTAGCAGCAGTAGCAGTAGTAGTAGCATTAGTAGTAGCAGTAGTAGGAGCAGCAGTAGCAGCAATAGTAGCAGTAGTAGCAGCAATAGTAGCAGCAGTAGAAGTAGTAGGAGCAGCAATAGCAATAGTAGTAGCAGTAGTAGAAGAAGTAGTAGCAATAGTAGCAGTAGTAACAGTAGTAGCAACAGTAGTAGTAGTTGTAGTAGTAGTAGTAGCAGTAGTAGTAGCAGTAGCAGTGGTAGTAGTAGCAGTGGTAGTAGTAGCAGTAGTAGTAGCAGCAGTATTAGTAGCAATAGTAGCAATAGCAGTAGTAGTAGCAATAGTAGCAATAGCAGTAGTAGCAGTAGCAGTAGTAGCAGTAGTAGTAGTAATAGTAGTAGTAGTAGTAGTAGAAGTAGTAGTAGTAGTAGTAGTAGTAGTAGTAGTAGTAGAAGTAGCAGTAGCAGTAGCAGTAGCATCAGTAGTAGTAGTAGTAGGAGCAGCAGCAGTAGCAGTAGTGGGAGCAGGAATAGCAATACTAGTAGCAATAGTAGAAGCAGTAGTAGCAGTAGCAGCAGTAGTAACAGTAGTAGCAGTAGTAACAGTAGTAGCAATAGTAACAGTAGTAGCAGCAGCAGTAGTAGTAGTAGTAGTAGTAGTAGCAGTATCAGTAGTAGCAGTAATAGTAGTAGCAGTAGCACTGGTAGCAGTAGCAGTGGTAGTAGCAGCAGTAGTAGTAGTAGCAATAGTAGCAGTAGTAGCAGTAGCAGTAGTAGTAGTAGCAGTAGCAATAGCAGTAGTAGTAGTATGAGTAGTAGTAGTAGCAGTAGTAGTAGTAGGATTAGGAGTAGCAGTAGCAGCAGTAGTAGTGGCAGTAGTAACAGTAGTAGAAGTAGTAGTAGTAGCACTAGTAACAGTAGCAGCAACAGTAGTAGTAGTAGTATTAGTAGTAGTAGTAGTAGTAATAGTAGTAGTAGAAGTATCAGTAGTAGCAGTAGCAGTGGTAGCAGTAGCAGTGGTAGTAGCAGCAGTAGTAGTAGCAGAAGTAGTAGTAGCAATTGTAACAGTAGTAGCAGTAGCAGTAGTAGTAGTAGCAGTAGCAATAACAGTAGTAGTAGTATGAGTAGTAGTAGTAGCAGTAGTAGTAGTAGGACTAGGAGTAGTAGTAGCAGTACCAGCAGTAGTAGTGGCAGTAGTAGCAGTAGTAGGAGTACTAGTAGTAGCAGTAGTAGTAGTAGTAGGAGTAGTAGGAGTAGTAGCATTAGTAGCAGTAGTAGCAGTAGTAGCAGTAGTAGCAGCAGCAGTAGTAGTAGTAGCAGTAGCAGTAGTAGCAGCAGGAGTAGTAGCAGGAACAGTAGTAGGAGCAGCAACAAAAGTAGTAGCAGGAACAGCAATAGCAGCAAGAGGAGTAGCAGCAGCAGCAGCAGTAGTAGTAGTAGTGGTAGCAGTAGAAGTAGTGGTAGCAGTAGAAGCAGTAGTAGCAGTAGTAGTAGCAGTAGCGATAATAATAGTAGTAGTAGTTGCAGTTATAGTAGTAGCAGTAGCAGCAGTAGCAACAGTAGTAGCAGTAGAAGAAATAGTAGCAGTAGAAGCAGTATCAGTAGCAGTAGCAGTACTAGCATGAGTAGGAGTAGTAGTAGCAGAAATAGTAGCAGTAGTATCAATATTAGTAGTAGTAGCAATAGGAGAAGTAGGAGTAGTAGTAGCAGTAGGAGCAGCAGCAACAGTAGTAGTAGCAGTAGAAATAGTAGTAGCAATAGCAGTAGTAGCAGTAACAGTAGTAGAAGTAGCAGTAGTAGTAGTAGTAGCAGTGGCATTAGAAGTAGTAGGAGCAGCAGTAGTACCAGCAGTATCAGCAGTAGCAGTAGTAGAATCAGCAGTAGCACCAGTAGCAGCACCAGTAGCAGTAGCAGTAGAAGCAGCAGTAGCATTAGCAGTAGCAGTAGCAGTAGCAGTAGTAGTAGCAGTAGTAGCAGTAGCAGAAGTAGCAGCATTAGTAGCAGTAATAGCACCAGTAGTAATAGCACCAGTAGTAGTAGTAGAAGCAGTAGTAGCAGCAGTAGCAGTAGCAGTAGCAGCAGTTGTAGTAGCAGCAGTAGTAGTAGCAATAGCAGCAGTAACAGTATCAGTAGCAGTAGCAGTAGTAACAGTAGTAGTAGCAGTAGCAGTATAAGTAGTAGGAGCAGCAGTAATAGCAGTAGAATCAGTAGTAGAAGTAGCAGCAGCAACAGAAGTAGTAGTAGCAGTAGTAGCAGCAGTACTAGCAGCAGTAGTAGCAGCAGCAGTAGTAGTAGCCATAGTAGTAGTAGTGGTGGTAGTAGTAGTAGTAGTAATAGTAGTAGTAGTAGTAGCAGTACTTGTTGCAGTAGTAGTACCAGTATCAGTAGCAGTAGCAGTAGCGGTAGCAGTAGCAGTAGTAGTAGCAGCAGTAGCAGCAGCAGCAGCAGCAGTAGCAGTAGCAGTAGCTGTAGCAGCAGCAGTAGTAGCAGTAGAAATAGTAGTAGCAGTATGAGTAGCCGAAGTAGCAGTAATAGAGGCCGTAGCAGTCGAAGTAGTAGAAGCAGCAGTAGTAGAATAAGTATCAGCAGTAGCAGTAGCAGCAGCAGTAGTAGTAAAAGTAGTAGCAGCTGTAGTAGACGTAGTAGCAATAGCAGCAGCAGTAGCAATAGCAGCAGCAGTAGTAGTAGCAGTAGGAGAGGTAGCTGCAGAAGCAGTAGTAGTAGCAGTAGTAGTAGCAGCAGTAGTAACAATAGTAGTAGCAGTAGTAGTCGCAGTAGCAGCAGTAGAAGCAACAGTAGTAATAGTAGCAGTAGTAGCAGCTTTAGCAGTAGTAGCAGTAGCAGTAGTAGTGGCAGTAGCAACAGTAGCAGTAGCAGCAGCAGCAGCAGTAGTAAAAGTAGTAGTAGCAATAGCAGTAGTAGCAGTAGGAGCAGTAGTCGTAGCATTAGCAGTAGTAGTAGCAGTAGCAGTAGGAGCAGCATTAGTAGCAGCAGTATTAGCATTAGCAATAGCAGTAGCAGTAGCAGCAGCAGCACTAGCTGTAGCAGCAGCAGCAGCAGTAGTAGTAATAGTAGCAGTAGTAGTAGTAGTAGTAGTAATAGCAGCAGCAGCAGTAGTTGTAGTAGCAGCAGTAGCAGCAGTAGTAGTAACAGTATTAGTAGTAGCATTAGTATGAGCAAGTGTAGCAGCAATAGGAGTAGTGGTAGCAGTATTAGCAGCAGTAGAAGTAGTAGCAGCAGCAGTAGTAGCAGTAGGAGTAGTAGTAGCAGTAGTAGCGGCAGCAATAGTAGCAGTAGCAACAGCAGCAGTAGCAGTGGCAGTAGAAGTAGTAGTAGTAGAAGCAGTAACAGTAGAAGAAGTAGCAGTAACAGTAGTAGTTGCAGTAGCAGTACCAGTAGTAGAAGTAGCAGCAGTAGCA